>NC_133621.1:253909693-254238859 GCF_048593235.1 Sminthopsis crassicaudata
ATAATAATAAAAAGAGCTTAGACACTAATTTTTAGGGAATCATCAAAGAGAACTGCCCAGATGTTATAGAAACAGAATGTAAAATAGACATTGAAAGAATTCATCGATCACCTACTGAAAGACATACCAAAAGCAAAACTTCAAGAAATATTGTGGCTAAATTCCAGAACTATCATACCAAGGAAAATATACTACAAGCAGGCAGAAAAAACAATTTCAATACTGAGGAGGTATTACTCAGGATCTAGCAGCATCCACATTAAAGGATCGAAGCACCTGGAATCTGATATTCCAAAAGTCAAAAGAACTTGGTATGCATCCAAGAATAACTTACCCAGCCAAACCGAACATTTTCTTCAAGGAAAGAATATTGGACATGCAATGAAATTGATGCATTCCATTTATTCCTGATGAAAAAAAACCCAAGCTAAACAAATATTTTGACCTCCAAATATAAGACTCAAAAGAAGCTTAAAAAAGTAAAAAGAACTCTTGAGAACTATACTTCTGATATGGGTATACATAAAGAGTACATGTATAATTTTATTTTACTGTTATAATATAACCAAGGAATTAGAGAGGCAGAAAGGAAATTGTACCAGGAAAAGGGAAAAGTGGAGGTAATAAGAGGGAAACTATATCACACAAAGAGGCAAAGGAAACTTATTATATCTGAGGGAATGAAGGGAGGGGGATGAACATAGTGTGAATCTTACTCTCATCAGATTTGGATCAAAGAGAAAATATTAGACATATTTGGTTTACATAGAAACTTCTCCCACCTCATTGAAAATTGGGAGGGGGAAAGGGAAAGGGGAAGAGATAGGTAAATAGAAGGGGATACAGAAATAGTAAGGAAAAGCTTTTAAGAAAAGGGGAAGGACTTCAAGAAGGAGGGAGGATTCTAAAGAGGGAGAAAAATATGAGGCAAATAGAGCTCATAAGTCTAATACTGGGGAGGGGAGTAAGGGGAAAAGGAAAAAGAAAAATATAATTTGGGGATAATAAGATGGGAGGAAATACAAAATTAATAGTTTTAACTGAAAATGTGAAAGGGGTGAACTCCCTCATAAAGTGGAGGTGGATAACAGACTGGATTAAAAGCCAGAATCTGACAAAATATTGTTTACAGGAAACACAGTTGACCAGGACAATACATATAGAGTAAAGGTAAAAGGCTGGAGCAGAATCTACTATGATTCAGATGAAGTCAAAAAAGTAGGGGAGCCATCCTGATCTCAGATCAAGCGAAAGCAAAAATTGATATATTTAAAAGAGATAAGGAAGGGCACCCTATATCTTGCTGAAAGGTAGCATAGATAAGGAAGCAATATCAATACTAAACATATATACACCAAATAGTATAGCATCTAAATTCCTAAAGAAATAAAAATTAGAAATCAAGAAGAAATAGACATCAAAACTATAATAGTGGGAGAGCGCTACCTTGCACTCTCAGAACTAGATAAATCAAACCACAAAATAAAGAAGAAGTTAAAGAGGTAAATACAATACTAGGAAAGTTAGGTATGATAGATCATTGGAGAAAACTGGAGATGGAAAGGAGTACACTTTCTTCTCTGCAGTTCATGGAATTTATACAAAAACTGACCATATATTAGGACATAAAGACCTCAAAATTAAATACAGAAAGGCAGAAATAGTAAATGCATCCTTTTCAGAACATGATGCAATAAAAGCTACATAAAATAAAAAACTAGGGGAAAACAGACCAAAAAGTATTTGAAAACTAAATAATCTCATCCTAAAGAATGATTGGGTGAAACAGCAAATCATAGACACAATGAATAATTTCACCCAAGAGAATGACAATTGAGATGTCATACCAAAATATGTGGGATGCAGCCAAGGCAGTAATAAAAGGAAATTTTATATCTCTAGATGCTTACCTGCATAAAATAGAGAAAGATAAAATCAATGAATTAAAGAAGGAAATGGGACCCATACGTGCAAAAATATTTGTGACAGCCTTTTTTGTAGTGGCTGAAAACTGGAAATTGAAAAAATGCCCACCAATTAAAGAATGGCTGAATAAATTGTGGTATGTGAATGTTATGGGATATAATTGTTCTTTAAGAAATGAAGAGCAGGATGAATACAGAGAGGATTGGAGAGACATACATGAAGTAATACTAAGTGATATGATGGATATGGCTCTTTTTAACAATGAGAGATCCAAATCAGTTCCAAATCATCTGTAATAAACAGAACCAGCCTACACCCAGAGAAAGAACACTGGAAAATGAGTATGGACCACAACATAACATTTCCACTCTTTCTGTTACTGTTTGCTTGCATTTTTGTTTTTTCTTCTCAGGTTATTTTTACCTTTTTAAAAAAATCTTATCTTTCTTGTGCAACTAAATAACTGCATAAATATGTATGTATATGTTGTATTTAGCATATACTTTAACATATTTAACATGTATGGGACTATCTGCCACCCAGGGGAGGAGGTGAAGGGAAGGAGGGGAAAAGTTGAAACAGAAGTTTCTGCAAGGATCAATATTGAAAAATATTGCCCCCATGAGGGGCAGGTAGGTGGCGCAGTGGATAGAGCACCAGCCCTGAATTCAGGAGGACCCAAGTTCAAATCTGGTCTCATATACTTAACACTTCCTTGCTGTGTGACCCTGGGCAAGTCACTTAACCCCAGCCTCAGAAAAAGAAAAAAGAAAAAAAGAAAAAAAAAAAGAAAAGAAAAAGAAAAATTATCCATGCATATGTTTTGTATGTAAAAAGCTATAATAAAAATAATTACATAGCCATCAAAAAACCCAAAACATTTCATATACAATAATTATTCAGCCATTCTCCAATTGATGTTCATCCATTCAATTTCCAGTTTGTAGCCACTACAAAAAGGGCTGCCACAAACATTTTTGCACATATGGGTCCCTTTCCCTTCTTTAAGATCCCTTTGGGATATAAACCCAGTATTAACACTGCTAGATCAAAGGGTATGCATAGTTTGGTAATTTTCTAACCATAGTTCCAAATTATTCTCCAGAATGGTTGGATTCATTCACAATTCCACCAACAATATATCAGTGTCCCAATTTTCCCACATCCCCTGCAACATTTGTCACTATCTTTTCCTGTCATCTTAGCAGATCTGATAGGTGTGTATTGGTATCTCAGAGTTGTCTTAATTTGCATTTCTATGATCAATAATGATTTGGAGTACCTTTTCATATGACTAGAAATAGTTTTTAATGTCTTCATCTGAAAATTGTCTGTTCATATCTTTTGACCATTTATCAATTGGAGAATGGCTTGATTTCTTATAAATTTGAGTCAGTTCTCTATATATTTTGGAAATGAGGCCTTTATCTAAACCTTTGAATGTAAAAATGTTCTCCCAGTTTATTGTTTCTTTTCTAATCTTAACTGCTTGGGGGAGAGGGTTTGCTTGTATCTCTACAGATGGAGAAGGAATCAGATGGGTGCCAACGAGCCGTATTTGCCTTGTCCATCAGAGAGAGAGACAGAGCAGACCCTTGAAACGAAGGAGAAGGCCCAATCGGGTGGTTCCGTTGCGGACTGTGCCCACCACTGAAAGAACCTGGCAGTTATGGCGTTTGACCCATGGACATCAAAAACTGTTGGACTTGAAAATCCTCAGGAATTATTGGATTCTCTGAGAC
Organism: Sminthopsis crassicaudata; assembly: GCF_048593235.1. Classification (NCBI taxonomy): domain Eukaryota; kingdom Metazoa; phylum Chordata; class Mammalia; order Dasyuromorphia; family Dasyuridae; genus Sminthopsis; species Sminthopsis crassicaudata. The sequence goes on from NC_133621.1 coordinate 253,913,362, forward strand.
ATCATAAGACTATTGTAGGACTGAAAGTCCTCAGGAATCATTGGATTCTCTGAGGCATCATAAGACTATTGTAGGACTTGAAAATCCTCAGGAATCATTGGATTCTCTGAGGCATCATAAGACTGTTGCTGGACTTCAAAAACTTGTGGGGATCATTGGATTCCCTAACATATAAAAAGACTGATGTGGGATTTCAAAAACTTGTGGGGATCATTGGATTCCCTAACAGTGAAGCAATGGACAATAGATTGGTTTTGGACTATCTCTTGGTTGCTGAAGAAGGCGTGTATGTGTGACTGATGTTTAAATACTCTCCTTCTAGGACTTCTGGAAATCTCTTACAATACCATGTTGATTTATATTGTTTGTTATATCACTACTTGCATGTACAATTCCTGTTTGTTACACCACATCGAGTCTACACTGACTGTGGGGAGAGTCACCACTAATAGCCTCTGCGTTATTGCTATGTGCTTGTGTAATAACTCCCAGGTTGATGGGTTTGTGCATACTTGTCTCTAATAAGGCCCTTCAATCCAGAAACCCGCTAGCAAATCCCCACTTCTCTTTGGTGCTTTTCATCTCCCTTCCTGAGATGTCAGGGAGGGCGTGATTATCTCCTTTTTAGTGCTTTCATCTCCCCTCCTGAGAAGTCAGGGGGCACGTGATCACCTCCTTTTTGGGGTTCTCATCTCCCTGAAAAGTCAGGGATGTTGCGACCACCTGTGGTCTAAAACAAAAGAAAGTGGGAGATGTAAAGGGCTAGAACTGAGCAATGCACTTGGATAATGAAGCACGTGAGACTAATTGCCAATTGGACGGTTCCCTATTAACTTGTTTGAAGGTTGACCCTCCCCAGCTGTTCTGTGCTGACTTGATTGGTGGGACAAAGAGGGGGAAGTGACTTGTGTGGGAGGAGTAAGAGAAACTTGGGTGGTGGAACTCACACTCACTCGCACTCGTGACCTGGCGTTGGAGGCTACGGTAAAGATCTAGAATAAAGACATTTAGTGATCCTGACTCCTGCTGATTTCTGGGAAGATAGAGTTCCAGCATTCATTAGTTTTGTTTATACAAAAACTTTTTAACTTAATATAAACAAAATTTCCTATTTTGTGATCAATAATGATCTCTAGTTTTTCTTTGGTCACAAATTTCTTCCTCCTCTACAAGTCTGAAAGGTAAGCTATCCCATGTTCTTGTAATTTGTTTATAATCTCATTCTTTATGTCTAGACCATGAACCCACTTTGACCTTATCTTGGTATATATTGTAAAGTGTGGGTCAATGCCAAGTTTCTGCCATACCTAGTTTCTAATTTTCCCAGCAGTTTTCATGAAACAGTGACTTCTTATCTGAAAAGCTGAGGCCTTTGATTTTGTCAAACACTAGATTGCTATAGTTATGGAATATTTTGTCCTGTGAACCTAATGATCAATTAGTCTGTTTCTTAGCCAGTACCAAATAGTTTGGATGACTGCTGTTTTACATTAATTATAGTTTTAGATCTGGTACAGCTAGGCCACGTTCATTTTGATTCTTTTTTTCATTAATTCCCTTGAAATTCTTGATCTTTTGTTTTTCCAGATAAATTTTGTTGTTATTTTTTCTACATCAAAAAGATAGTTTCTTGGGAGTTTGATTGGTATAGCACTAAATAAATAAATTAGTTTAGGTAGTATTGTCATCTTTATTATATTCCCTTGACCTATACAAGAGCACTTAATATTTTTTCCAATTATTTAGATCTGACTTTATTTGTGTGTTTTATAGTTTTGCCCATATATTTCCTGATTTCCCTTGGCTGATGGATTCCCAAATATTTTATATTATCAACAGTTACTTTAAATGGAATTTCTCTTTGTATCTCTTGTTATTGGATTTTGTTGGTGATGTATAAAAATGCTGGTGGTTTATGTGGATTTATTTTGTATCCTGCAAATTTAGTGAAGTTGTAGATTATTTCTAATAGCTGTTTAGTAAAATCTCTTGGTTCTCTAAGTATACCATCATATTATCTGCAAAGAGTGATAATTTTGTTTCCTCTTTACCCACTCTAATTCCTTTAATCTCTTTTTCATCTCTTATTACTAAAGGTAGCATTTCTGTTACAATAGTGAATAGTAATGGTGATATTAAGCAACTTTGTTTCACTCCTGATCTTATTGGGAATGGTTCCAGTTTATCACCATTACACATGATGCTTACTGATGGTTTTAAATAGATGGCTACTGACTATTTTATTCCTAAACTCTCTAGTATTTTTAATAGGAATGAGTGTTGGATTTTATCAAATGCTTTTTCTGCATCTATTGAAATGATCATAAGGTTTTTGTTAATTTGGTTATTGATTTATTCAATAATGCTAATAATTTTTCTTATATTAAACCAGCCCTGCATTTCTGGTATAAATCCTACTTGGTCATAGTGTTTTATCCTGATGAAGATTTTAGGTAATCTCTTTGCTAATATTTTATTTAAGATTTTTGCATCAATATAAATTAGAGAGATTAGGCTATAATTTTCTTTTTCTGTTTTTGTCCTACCTGATTTAGATATCATTACCATGGCTGTGTTATAAAAGGAATTTGGTAGGACTCCTTCATTTTCTATTTTTACAAATAATTTATATAGTATTGAGGTTAATTGTTCTTCAAATGTTTGTAGAATTCACATTTAAATCCATCTGGTCCTGGAGATTTTTTTCTTAGGGAACTGATTAATAGCTTGTTTTATTTCTTTTTCTTCTATTTGAGCAATTTACTTCCTCCTCTGTTAATCTGGGAAACCAATATTTTTGTAGGTATTCATCCATTTCACCTAGGGTATCGAATTATTGACAAATTGAGCAAAGTAACTCCTAATTATTGCTCTAATTTCCTCTTCAATGGTGGAAAGTTCTCCCTTTTTATTTTTAAGACTAACAATTTGATTTTCTTTTTTTCCTTTTTCTAATCAAATTTACCAAAGGTTTATATATTTTGTTGTTTTTTTCATAGAATCAACTCTTACTTTTATTTATTAATTCAAATTAATTCAACTTCAGTTTTATTAATCTCTCCTTTTATTTTTAGAATTTCAAGTTTAGTATTTGATTGGGGGGGTTAACTTTGCTCTTTTTTTTCTCTTTATTTTATGCACATAAGCTTCTAGATATATAAAAATTTCCCTTATTAACTCCTTAATTGAATCCCACACATTTTGGTATGATGTCTCAGTATTGTTATTGTCTTGAGTGAAATTATTCACTGTGTATATGATTTGCCTTTTGGTCTATTTTCCCTAGCTTTTTATTGAATGTAATTTTTATTGTATTGTTATCTTAGAAGGATGAATTTACTCTTTCTGCCTTTCTGCATTTGAATTTAAGGTCTTTATGTCCTAGAATATGGTCAATTTTTTTTATAGGTTCCATGAACTATTGAGAAGGAGGCTTAATCCTTTCTGTCTCCATTCAGTTTTCTCCAATGATCTATCATACCTAACTTTCCTAGTATTGTATTTTCCTCTTTAACTTCTTTCTTATTTATTTTGTGGTTTGATTTATCTAATTCTGGGAGTGCAAGTTTGAGATCTCCCACTATTATGCTTTTGCTGTCTATTTCTTCTTGCAGCTCTCTTAACTTCTCCTTTAGCAATTTAGATGCTACACCACTTGGTGCATATATGTTTAATATTGATATTGCTTCATTATCTATGGTACCCTTTAACAAGATATAGTTTCCTTCCTTATCTCTTTTAATTAGATCAGTTTTCACTTTTGCTTGATTTGAGATCAAGTTAGCTACCCCTGCTTTTTTTTTTTTACTTCACCTAAAGTATAATAGATTCTGCTCCAGCCTTTTACCTTTACTCTGTATGTATCACCCTGCTTTAAATATGCTTCCTGTAAACAATATATTGTAGGATTCTTGCTTATAATCCAGTCTGCTATTTGCCTCCACTTTATGGGAGAGTTTACCACTTTCACATTTACAGTTAAAACTAATAATTCTGTATTTCCTGCCATCATATTATCTCCAGATTATGCTTTTTTCCCCCTATCCCCCCTGAACCCTTTTATGTGGAAGCAGTTAGATCTTGAGTGATTCTTATTGTGGCTCCACAGTATTTAAATTGTTTTGTTTGTTTTGTTTTCTGGCTTCTTGTAATATGTTTTCCTTGGTCCAATAGTTCTCAAATTTAGCCACAATATTCCTTGAAGTTTTAATTTTGGTGCCTCTTTCTCGAGGTATTCAATGAATTCTTTCAGTGGTTATTTTACTTTCTGATTCTATGACATCTGGTCAGTTCTCTTTCATGATTTCCTGAAAAATAGTGTCTAGGCTCTTTTATTTATCATGATTTTCAGGGAGACTAATCATCCTTAGAATATTTCTCCTAGATCTATTTTCCAGGTCTGTTATTTTCCCAAGTAAGTATTTAACATTTTTTTTCATTTTTTTTTAATTTTGCTTGACTGATTCTTGATGTCTCATTGAGTCATTCATTTCCATTTGTTTAGTTATGATTTTTAATGAATTATTTTCTTCATTTACTTCTTTTTGTATTTGTCCAATTGAGTTTTTAAATGAGTTGTTTTGTTCTATGACTTTTTTTTCCATTTCACAATTTTTAAGGAGTTATTTATTTTTCCAGGTCTGGTGAGATTCTGGTGCTTTGGGGTACACTCTTTACCTTTTGCAGTTGTGTTGGATGTCTTATAATTTCTCTGCTCATCTACTGGATTGCAACCAGGGCAGATTAGCCAACTCTGTGGTAGAGTCCTTCCCATAGATTCTCCACCCTATGAAAGTCACCCCTGCCCCCAGTCTGCTCAGTGTTCACTGGCTTCTGTGCTTTGCCTCTTTGCCTACACCTGGTCTCCTTCCATGCTCACACCCAATCAAAACAGACCTTTTCTGGTGATCTTTGAAATTATTTTCTGCTGGTAATTTCCTGCACTGTCACTATTCGTGGATGCTGCCAGTTCAGCACTATTTCAGAGGCTGAATTTCATAATTAATGTAAGGGTAGTATGAGAGCTCAGAAGGAAGCATGTGTCCTCTCCACCATCTTGGTGGCTCCACACTCCACAAAATACAAATGTTTCAATTATAATATTGAATATACATACAACTCCTCTTTTCAAAAAATCTTAACTACATGAAAAAGCAACATGTAAAAAAAAAAGCTTTGCTTACAAAGAGATGTTGAAAGTCAAAAGACATAAATTTGGAACTCTGGGAAGTCCCTAAGATTATTGATGTAGATGCTCCCTATTAGGATACAGATAAGTCTATACTTCTCATTCTGTCTAATTTTTGTCTCTATTTGCATAAAGCCACCATAGATAATCTATTCAAATGAAGAAAGTATTTCTCTGTGTGTTTAGTATTTTGTGGATAGCAATGAAATAATTAAACTAACCAACTGCTCTCTCTGTATGTGTCTTTATGCATGTGTGTGTGTGTATGTGTGAGTCTCTTTCTCTCTTTGACAAAATTTTGAGTTTAATCTACTCTCATCAATCTAATTTTTCCACTTGTTCATGTTCTTGACATCTATGTTATTGTTCAGTTATTTTTGGTGTGTCCAACTCTTCATAATTCTATATGAGGTTTTCTTGGCAAAGATTGCTAATTTTTTTCTTGAGATCATTTTATGGATGAGATAACTAAAGCAAACTGTTAAATAACTTGCCTAAGGTGATACATCTATCAATATCTAATATGACACTGGATTTAAACTCAGGAAGGTGAGTCTTCTGACTTCATGCCTGATACTTTATCCACCTGTCATCAACTGCCCTAAATTTTTTTATACTACTTCTTAATAGCAAATCATAACTGGGGTCGTCTCTCTGCCTATTTATTTCTATCATGCATCTTTCTCTTGCCACTTATTTCATATCAAATTTTAATTCTTTTGAGATTTTGACATCTCAAAATTCATGATCATGTAACATCACTGGTAAAATATTTAGATTTCAGTTCTTCAATAGACTCATTACTTCATTGATGGAGGTTGTTATTGACCAAACCTTTTTCAAAACAGTCCAATCTTTTAGGTTTTGGAATGGAATGAAGCGACATAATTACAGATCATTTAACAGTGGGCAAAAATAAGTTTTATAAGCCATAACATGGAAAAGATATTCAGCATGAATATGGCATTGACTTGGTTAGAAACAGCTTCCCTATGTATGTGTTACACATGTTAAATGTGCTACTCAAAAACCTATGGAAGGAATTCCAACCTCATTATGAGTCAACTTTTTTAGTTAGATGACTATGAAGCTTTGAAAATGGCTCAAGCCTTAGTTTTCTGGGCCAACTCAGTTTCAAGAACACTACCAATAGATTTTAGAAAAAAATTATTCTAGCTTCAGTGGGGTATAACTTTAGGAAAAATATTCCAATCTATGTGAAAGGGTCAAAAGAGGGTGAAGGAAGAAAAAAGAAAAACTAGCCTTACCAAGACTATTAGATATTGCTCCTTTTACATTCAACCTCTTGGTGGCAAAGTCGCAGATATCTTCCTTATAAAGAATTTTCCACCATTTAAAGGTACTTGAGGCTGTTTTGGACAAAATCAATCTCAGAGATGAAAAAAGTATGTCTTATATAGGTAACACCAGAAGAGAAAAAAAAAAGAAACAGAAAGTTCACAAAAAAAGAGAAGTAACATATCATTCTCTGAAAGAGTGATTGAGCATGGAAGAACATAAAGACCCTAAATTCAATGTTTTGTCTTTCCTCTTCAAAAGGATTGAGCATATATTGTATCTAGGTTATATTGTAACACATGTAAAATGTATGGGATTGCCTGTCATCAAGGGGAGGGAGTAGAGGGAGGGAAGGGATAATGTGGAAAAATGAATACAAGGGATAATGTTATAAAAAATTACTCATGCATATATACTGTCAAAAAATTTATAAATAAAATTAAAAAAAAACAAAATGATTGAGCATGCTAAGTATGCTGCCTGTAATAGGTGATTTGAAGTCTTAGCATTACAGTGAATCTTCTGATATGACAAGGAGCAAGAAGAGAACCAAGAATATGTCAGAGTTCCTTCCTGTGAAACCACCCAAATTATCATTATCACAAGTCAGATCATCATCCTTTTGCATGAAGCCTTTCTCAATCTCTGTGCTCTTCAAGAAAGGCTGCGAAGAATACCCAGTCCTGATCCTTTTAGAGGCCTCTGCTGAGTACTTCCTTCCTTTCTGCCTTGGGATTTGGGTATACAATTGTTATTAGTGAGCAATTTACCTGTCCCAAAGTTCTTCTGCCATTTGTTTTTCTAAGCCCTTCCTAAGAACAAACTTCATCGACTTGACCACAGTACCAATAACAATGTAGAAGTGGCCCTATTACCAGGCCTAGTGCCAAGGCTCCAATAATTATCCTCACAAGTCACTGCCCTTGTCACTGTCCACTGTACTGACATTAGGCTCTGAGTTGCACTTATGCTTGTTCCTTTGCTTCTGTGTTGTGACTGCTAGACAACCAACACTATTCCCTTTGCCTATGCCATGGATATCTCCTTGTGCTGGGAACTCAATATTAGACCTGACTGATTGCCTTTTATCTAATATCTAACTATTGTCTCCCTCCCTGGGTGCCCTTGACTAGCTATGATCCTCTTCCCTTACCATGCTACACTGCTCCTCCCCTCCAGATTCTGGGGTTTGTGTATTCTGGGACCACCTCTTTATTTCAGGCTCAGCACTGTCACATAGACTGCCACTGATGGAGTACTGTCTCCATATGTGAGGGCTTAAAAGTACTCTCACCTTTCTCTATTTCAATCTAAAAAAATCTCAAAGCACCTTCTGTGCTACAGCTGAGTTGCCTACTACCAATGCCACAGGTAAAAGCATTATTGCTCCCAGGATGATACACTCTATTAAATTAGAAACTCTCAAAGTCTCTCTTAAGAGCTTTGGAATTGACTGTGTGACATGAAGATATTGGCACAAAATCACTCAATATGGTATTCTCTCATCAAAGAAGGTGCTGAGCTCTATGAACAAAGCAGAATTGAAGTAGCTCAGAAGAAGTGTGAGATGAGCAGATTTAGAGAATTCAACCCAAATATTCACATGGACTATCTGTGACATATGGACATGGACACATGGACACATGGACACATAGACATATGCCTAACCTGTGGTAGGGAATTCTGAGCTCTGATTAATTCTGATTAAGTTACACACTGTAACTTGACTTGAACTCAGTGATATCATTTTGGTCCTCTTCAAGAATAAAGAATAATAACCATGCATACCATACCATCTTAAAATTAGAAATGATTTAATATTCCTCAGGCAGCTCCAAGTTGTCCTGATCATCTAGACAAGGTTGTTTGAAGTCTTCCTGTTGCCAGTGATTATCCTCCCTGATGCAAAAACTCTCCTCCTATTCCCAATCAATGTTTCAGAAGAATTCAAGAGTTTTTGCTTTCTTAAACTCACAAAGCTACTGCCAAGATTAGGAAAGTCCATCTCAAGATAGCCACATAAGGTCAAAAAAAGGGACACAGACATAAGAAATACCAGAGGATCCTCATTTGCAGGAGAGATTCTTTACCAGTTGCTATTTCTACCATTATGAAAGAGTGTCAAAGGCTTTATATGTCTCAAAGGGAATCCTACTAACTCCTCTCTAGAAGTCCTAAAAAACAAATAGATTTTGTTCCTGTCATATAACCTCTCTAATGATACAAAAGATATCTCATCCACATCTTTTCATCTGATGTGATTCTTATGCATATATCTCCATAAATACTCCTTTGTGAATACCAAAATCCCTACTTAGAGTCTTATTGGATCTGCGACTTTAAACAAATCATTTACCACTTTCAACCTCAGTTTCCTCATTTGTAAAATGGGGATAATAATGCCACTTACCTCCCAGGGTTGCTGCATGGATCAAATGAGTTGAAATTTGTAAAGTACAATGTAAATCTTAAAACACTATATAAATGTTAACTATTATTATCACCAATCTTGGCAAATGTCTGAATTTCTAGAACCAGAGAAATATGGGAATCTGACTTTTGCCCAAAAGTCTAGCTATGTGTAGGCCAAATACAAGGATGCAATTAAACATCCCAGAACAAAAACAGAAATAAGTAGTCCCCACTGAATCTATAGAAATTACTATCTATGCATAAAACAAAAGAACTAAAAATTAACCTGCTAAAAGCTTGTAGAGCAGTTAATTTTTTTTACTAAGCAGGCAGTGTGGACCTCAGTTTCATTTAAGCTCTTACTATTAGAAGTGCTAACACTTGTAAGCACAGGCTTTAATTAAAGCATCGAAACATTGCCACCTGCAGCTTAATACAGAATCCCCAACTCTGGATTGCATTGATGGAGTCATTCAACTTAGTTCTAACTTTTAACATGTATAAATTCTACTTGTGAAAAAATTTTAAACTGTGATATGATTTTCTGAAGCTTTCCGTGAAAGGTTTAGATTATCAGTTCTCATATCTTGAAAGTTCAAATATATATAGGACAGAAGAAAATGTTCTTGTCAGATTTTGTCACCACATGTAGAGATTGCCGGAAAGTTTCCTGCTGGTGTCTGTAGAATATGGAAACTGAAATCAGGAAGTACTGGTTTTAAATCTTACCTCAGAATCTTATTAGTCATTAATTATGTGATCCTGGATGAGTAATTTATTTTCATAATCCTCAGTTTTCTCATCCATTAATTGGGGATGATTATAATAATACCTATGTAAAATGATTGTTTTGAGAAAATGAAATTATATATACAAATTCTTCAGAAATCTTAAAAAGCTTTATAAAAGTCAATTCAAATGCTACCCTAAACACTTGTTACCTGTGTGACTCTGGGACAAGTCACTTAATCTCACAGCTTCAGTTTCCCTTCAGTTTTTATAATATGTATAGTGATAGCATCTATTTCATAGGATTGTTGTGAGAATCAGGATGTGTAAAATGCCATTTGTCTCAAAAGATTTAGCATAATTTTTAAGTATTAACAACATAAAACTTTACAAAGACTTTTGGACTACCCTATATGTGAAATACTTTGCATTATGACAATACTAGCCATTATCATCAATGCACCATAATCATCCTTATTATAATAAAATTTATCAATGAACTGTTAAGAATTTCTTATTAGGCCTAAAGAATTTTTTTTCATTCTGAGCCAAAGCTGAGCTTAACTATGTCCTCATTTTTATTCTTTTTATTCCTTTATAATTCCTAGATTCTTAACATAGAAGAAATAATAATTAAAAATTAATAATAATGATAATAGTTAACATCTGTAGAGCAAGTACAGTACCAAGTGCTTTCCAATTATTATCCCATTTGATCCTCACAACACCTCGGAGGTAGATGTTATTATAATCCACATATAATCCAGATGAAAAAACTGAGGCAAATAAAGGTTAAGTGATTTGCCAAAGACTACAAAGTTTATAAGTATGTGAGGACAGATTTGAATTCAGAGCTTCCTGACTTCAGGTCAGATAGGTAGCATAGTACTTAGAGCATCCACCCTGGAGCCATAAGGATCTGAGTTGAAATTCAGCCTCAGTCACTTATTAAATGTATGATCTTGGGCAAATCATTTAACCCTATTTGTCTCAGTTTCCTCATCTGTAAAATACACAGGTCAAAGTAATGGAAAATTACTCTAGTATCTTTGCCAAGAAAACATGAAATGGGGTCTAATTGAGTAAAGAATAATTGTAAAAATTTCTTGACTCCAAGTTCAGCACTCTATTCACTGTGACACCTACTTTATTACTGACATAAACTCTTAATATTTCATATTACATATATATATATATATACAATTAGATACATATGTATATATTTTAAATGGAAACTGGTAAGATGAAAAGTATCCTTTTTAAAATTATATTTTGACAAGGCTAAAGGATTTGCTCAGGGTCACACAGCTAGTAGTGTCATGTATCTGGAGCTGGATTTGAACTCAAGTACTCCTGACTATAGGACCTTTGCTTTATCCACTGAACCACCCAGCTGCCCCCAACAATCTCATATATATATTTTAGAAAGTAATCTCCTTACAAGTAGTGATTTTGATTCTTTGTACATGTATACTCAGCATTTAGCACAGTGTCTGGCTCATAGTGGGCACTTAATAAGCATTTTTTATAATTAAGATTGACTGTTCTTTCTCCCTTTTTCCCTCAAGGGAAGACAAACAACTCTTCTTGTTATTTTCTGTTCCCAATGCTTGTTAACTAAATTTCTATTCATCAAGGAGTACTCAAAGCTCTTTTGTTGTTTTTTTTTGTTTGTTTGTTTGTTTGTTTGTGTTTTTTGTTTTGTTTTGTTTTGTTTTGTTTTTTCCTCTATCACACTTAGGATTTCATCCATGGAGAAAGCAAACTTAAAACTCTTTGTACCAAGGCAGAATCATACCTTTGAAGCTTTGATTTTATGCTCTCAAAAAAAGAAACAATAGTAGTCACAATGATAGAATCCAGACTTGTAGCACTTCTTAATTTCAGAAGACAGCAATTCTTAAGTGTTGTTAGTCCTGTCCTCTCTATTTCAGCTCCCACATCACCAAGTACAGAGGACAGTTTGTAGTCTATTCCTCATCTGAACAGAATTTTGCAACTAGACCCAAGCAAAGCAAGCTTATAATAGAAGTTAACCTTTTAGCTCCTTAATGTTAAAGATGTGCCTTTCAGTTGACATTAGGAAATGTTTAACATGTGATGACTCTCCCTTTAGAAACTGCCGTAGTGAACACTGAAAAATACAATTTTCTGCTTGGAGAAATAAATGAAGCAAATGTGAGTAAGGGCTTCAAAGAAACAAATTGGATATCAAGGAATTCAACATTAGATTTATTTTCATAAAGATATGCCTTTCTAATTTCATCAAACACTTATCACCTGTGTGTTATTGTGGAAAAACTAAACCTTGTTATTGTTGTAAAGGGTTCAGTGGGAGATTAAGGTTTCTTGAGTGGATTTATCCATATTAATGGTATAATTCATTTATTAAACATATAGTTAACATTAGGATGCTGTGGATTTCTAGGCAGTGTGGATGGGTAGAACCTGCAAAAATTCAGTGAATAATGAAAACCTGCATATAAAATATGCCCTTTTTTGGATGACTGATTTCTATAATTAACAGTATGACCTAAAACACATTCTCTTTTTGGTTAAACATAAAATAGATAACTCAGTGAAATTTTATATAATAGATCACAGTAAAAATAAAATGTCCTTTTATTCAGCCATTCAACCATCAAGAAGCATTTATTAAGCATTTGCTATGTATCAGATATTGTACCAGTAAAGATACTAACAAAGGCCAAAAAAAGCTCATTCTTAAGATACATTCTAATGCAACAAACATGTAAATAATTAACTCTACATAGGATATGTGCAAAATTGATGAAACAATATAAAAAAGGAGATATTGGCGGCTGGTTGATCTTGCAGAGGGTCATGTTCAAGCTGAGTCTGGAGGAAAGTCAGAGCATCTAGGCATGAGGGACTACAGCAAAGGTACAGAGACAGCAAATGGAGTTTTATGTTTGGGTAGGCCAGTGTAGGTGGATCATAGTGTGTGGAGGAGAGAAAATATAAAAGGACTGGAAGGGAAAAAAATCCATGTTTTAAAAACTTTTAAAGATTAAACAGGCAAGTTTTATTTGTTCTAACAGTTAATAGGGAGCCACTGGAGCTTAGAAATGATCTAGTCAGATTCATGCATTAGAAAAAAAAATATTTGGCATCTCAGAGAAAGATGGATTAGAATGGAGAAAGACTTTAGGTAGGAATTAAAAGACAATTACCAGGTCCAGAGGAGATGTGATGAGGGCCCAAACTAATATTGTAGCTCTACATACAAGTGAAGAGAATAAGAAGCATAAAAAAACTGTGAAAGTAGAATTAAGATCATTTCAATGGATTGGATATATTGAATGAGTAAGAGTGAGAAGTCAAATTGGATATGAAATTGTAATTGGGGGATGACAGTGCCTTTAACAACAATAAAAGTTTGAAAGGTGAAAATATTGCAGGGGGCAAAATGAATTCTGCTTGGAACAGGTTGAGTTTCAGAGGCCTAAGAATCATTTGGGAGATGTTTCATTGTATTTCAGGGGAGATAGGGAAAGTTAAAAGGAAAAGGAGAGAAAGAAAGCAAAAACAAGAGAGCCTAGGCAGGAAAATTAGATGTATAAATTCGAGAACCATTTGCCTAGACAGGATAATTAAACCACAGGAACTTTAAAAATCACTAAGTGAGATGGTGAGAAGATACAGAACAAAGCCTTATGGATGATTTATAATGGCTATAAAATATATGAAGAAGCACCAAGTGTTGCTATCTAATACTCTGAAGTATTTCTTTATGCCTTCTTATAAAAAATCTCTATATTTATATGTTCCAGTTTGCAGATGATAATGAACTGATCTTACTAAGCCCTGGAACATGTTAGGGTCAAGTAGTTACACAGGAAAACCAGAAGATGATACTAACTATGATAAATCAGTTAATCAATTAACCAACAAACATCCTTTGAACACCTACTACTATGTTCCAGGTGGATACTGGAGATAGATTTTTGTTTTTATTGTTAAAAATGAGACAGTCCAGGCCTTAAAGAACTTTTACTCTACTTGTGAGATACATTTAGATGGAGCCCATTATGTTAGTCCATTAGTTCATATGTCTTAGACAAGAAAGATAGACATGGGGAGGTGGTATGACAGAGGGAACACGAATGGAAAGTGCTTCAAATGGAATGTACTTCAGCTGGATAACCTTGCAGACCTTTCAATGATTTCCAAGCTAATTCCTATCAATAGATTTTGTCTTTTAAATGTCAATAAATTGATAATGGTTATGGGCCAGAACTCTGAAGTTGAAACAAAAAATTCTTACAAGGTGTTAAGTCAGTGGAATTGATAAAGACAATGGTATTTCAGTATATGTACTTAGTACTTACTATAGTTCCACAAGATTCACACCAATGATAAAAGAGCATATAATTTCTCACAAACTCAGCCAGAATCAGAATTGGAAGACAGATACCATGGTGGTGGTCCTCCTGCCTCCTCCACAGAAACTAAGACACATTCAGGAGGACCTCAAGAAGGTGGAAGAGGCAGAGAATATAAAGGACTGGCAGCAGGAGTTCAAGCTCTTGGAACCAAGCTTCTAAAAAAGTTAACCAGGCCCCAAGAAAGGAGACAAGACTTTGAAAGAAACAGTAAAGGATTTGGGTTTTAATACCTGGCTATACTTGTGGTGATTACTCTGACTGAAAAGAATGCTGCTGCCAAGAGACCCATGGAAGCTGAACCAACAGAGAACATTACAGATAATGATATAATATGGCTATGACTCAAAGAATGCTATTCTCTCCATAGACTCAGTAATGGAGATCAGAAAAATATAGCTCAAAGATAGATTAATATGAGTAGGTTTCTGAATATTATTAACAATGATGTAAATTCAGAAGTAGTATAACAAATGGAGTCACCAATAAGTATGATAATTGGTATCAATAAGAAGGCATATTTTAATTAAGTTTGAGTCTTGCAAGTTTCTTTCTTTCCTCATAACATTTCAGGGACTTGAGAGTAAAATTTGTTTCATGTTTTCCTTTTATCCCAGTTTTTTTTAAATATTTCTTGTGGATATAGAATATGAAGAAGTATGAAAGAGCAATTAGCCTATCTGGGCTTAGGTTTTGCCTCTGTCACATCCTGATAGCAAATTACTTGTTCCCTTGATTCTCTGGGTAAATCTTTAAGATCAGTGTTTCTTGAACTTTTTGGTCTCAGGAACCTTTGGCACTATTAAAAATTTATGGAGAATTCTACAGAGACCTTTTGTTTAGAGGAGTTATATTTTCTGTATTAGAAATTTAAACATCAGCATTATTAAATTAGTTTTAACCTCACATATTCATGAAAAAAGATTCTCAGGGATCCCAGGACCATACCTTGAAGATTATTGCTCTAAGACTATAAATTACAAACCAGACTCTGATCTTCATAAGTAGAAAGAATTTTCTCAGTAGAATTTCCCACAGGTTCATTTCCAACCCCCAGATACCATGTCTGTGTCATAAAAGGAATTTGGTAGGACTCCTTCAATCCCTATTTTTTCAAATAGTTTATATAGCATTGGAGATAGATGTTCTTTACATATTTGGTAGAATTCACATGTAAATCAATCTGGTCTTGGGGATTTTTCTTAGGGAGTTGGTTAATAGCTTTTTCTATTTTTCTGAAATGGAACAATTTAGACTATTTACTTCTTCCTCTTTTAATCTGGGCAAGCTATATTTTTGAAGGTATTTCATTTAAGTTATCGAATTTATTGGCATAAAGTTGGGCAAAGTAGCTCCTAACTATTGTTCTAATTTCCTCTTCATTAGTGGTGAGTTCTCCCTTTTCATTTTCAAGACTAACAATTTGCTTTTTCTTCTTTCCTTTTTTTAAATAAGATTTACTAAGGGTTTGTCTATTTTGTTGGGTTTTTTCATAGAACCAACTCTTAGTTTTATTAATTAATTCAATAGTTTTTTTTTTTTTTTTTAACTTTCAATTTTATTAATCTCACCTTTTATTTTTAGAATTTCAAGTTTCGTGTTTGTCTGGGGGTTTTTAATTTGTTCCTTTTCTAGCATTTTTAGTTGTAAGCCCAATTTGTTGACTTTCTCTTTCCCTATTTTATGCAAGTAGGCCTCTAGACATATAAACTTCCCCTTATTACTGCTTTGGCTGTATCCCACACATTTTGGTATGATGTCTCATTATTGTCATTTTCTTGGGTGAAGTTATTAATTATGTCTATGATTTGCAGTTTCACCCAGTCATTCTTTAGTATGAGATTATTTAGTTTCCAATTATTTTTTGGTCTATTTTCCCCTGGCTTTTTATTGAATGTAATTTTCATTGCATTGTGGTCTGAAAAGGATGCATTTACTATTTCTGCCTTATTGCATTTGATTTTGAGGTTTTTATGTCCTAGTATATGTCAATTTTTTTTATAAATTCCATGAACTGCTGAGAAGAAAGTGTACTCCTTTCTGTCTCCATTTATCTTTCGCCAAAGATCTATCATATCAAACTTTTCTATTGTCCTATTTATCTCTTTGACTTCTTTCTTATTTATTTTGTGGTTTGATTTATCTAATTCTGAGAGTGCATGGTTGAAATCTACCACTATTATAGTTTTGCTCTCTATTTCTTTTTGCAGCTCTCTTAATTTCTCTTTTAAGAATTTAGATGCTGCACCACTTGGTGCATATATGTTTAATATTGATACTGCTTCATTATCTATGCTACCCTTTAGCAAGATATAATGCCCTTCCTTATCTCTTTTAATTAGATCAAGTTTTGTTTTTGCTTGATCTGAGATGAGGATGGCTACCCCTGCTTTTTTGGCTTTACCTGAAGCATAGTAGATTCTGCTCTACCCTTTTACCTTTATTCTGAATGTGTCATACTGTTTCAGGTGTGTTTCCTGTAAACAATATATATAGTAGATTCTGGCTTTTAATCCAGTCTGCTAACTGCTTCATCTTTATAAGGGAGTTTACCCCATTCACATTTATGATTAGAATGACTAATTCTATATTGCTTGCCATCCTGTTATCCTCTGCTTATGCTTTTCTCCTTTCCTTCCCTCTTACCCCCCTACATAGTATTAAACTTGTGAACACCACTTGCTTTTCACATCCTTCCCTTTAGTATCCCTCCCCCACCTTAAAGTTCCTCCCCCTGTTTTACCCCTTTTGCTCACAATTTCTGTATTCCCTTCCCCTTAACTTACTCCTTCCCTCCCACTTTTCAATGATGTGGGAGAAGTTTCACCATAAATCGAATATGTCTATTGATACACATTATATTCATCTCCCTCCTTTCTTTCTCTCAGATATAATAGGTTACCTTTGCCTCTTCATGAGATGTAGTACCACCATTTACCCTTTTTATGATATAATTTCCTTTCCATCTCTAGTTTCTAGAACAAATTATACCTGTGTTCTTTACATATCTTTATGGCAGAAATATAGTTTTCAAGATTTCTTTTAACCTTTTTGTGGCTCCTCCATATCTGAATTGCTTTTTTCTCGCAGCTTCCAATATTTTTTCCTTTGTCTGATGGTGCTTGAACTTGGCCACTATATTTCTTGGCGTTTTGATTTTAGGGTCCCTTTCAGTATGTGATCAATGAATTTTTTCAATGTCTATTTTACCCTCTGTTTCCAAAAGGTCTGGGCAGTTCTCTTTGATAATTTTCTGGAAAATAGTGTCCAGGCTCTTTTTTTCCTCACATTTTTCAGGGAATCTGATTATTCTCAAATTGTCTCTCCTGGATCTGTTTTCCAGGTCTGTTGTCTTTCCAATAAGGTACTTGACATTCTTTTCAATTGTTTCATTTTTCTAATTTTGCTTGACTACTTCTTGGTTTCTCCTTGAATCATTCATTTCTCCTTGTTCAAGTCTAATTTTCAATGATGTATTTTCTTCACTCACTTTTTAAATATTTTTTGTAATTGTCCAATTGAGTTTTTAAGTGAGTTTTTTTCTTCTATGGAATTTTTTTCCATTTCATCCATTTTATTTTTTAGAGAGCTGTTTTCTTTTTCCAACTCACTAATTTTATTTCTTAATGATTTGTTTTCTTTATCCACTTTGTCTTTAAATATGTGATAATCATACCTTTAAGAAAAGGTCTCTGTACTCAGGCTACCTTCTACTTACATCCCTACTATTATTTCCCTTAAGAAAAATGAAATGTTTTCCCAGAAAATTTTGCTCCTGTAATACTGACTATGCTTTATCTATCAAATTTGTGTGTAGCCTTGTGGATGTTATATGTATGTTTGTATGTTATATTTATACACACACACGCACACACACACACACACACACATATGGCTGTTTGTCCTTCATTTTCAAACAGGACCAATGACATCACAGGGTGATGTCTTGATTTCTTCATTAATTGTTTTTAAGTGACACAGAGTTACACAAAACCATTAACTTCACTCTTTCTACCAGAATCATTGAATTCCAGTGAAAAAACAAAAGTCAGGAAAACTGGTGATAACTCAGAATGCATTGGATGACATTGGTGTCTTGATATGTGACCAAATTCTAAACATTCCACAGCACCTCTTCAGCCACCTTCATGACTTCTGGAAGAAATTGTTCTTATCCACCCATTTTGTCAAGGAGAATTCTTCACATTGGTAAAGTACACATAATTCATATTACTGGAATGCAGCCACAACATATGCTACAGGATCTTGGAGACACAGAGGAGAGCTGGGTCACAAGTTGGACACCAAGGGCAGATGAGCAACCCTGAAAAGAGCTTGGCAAACCCTCTCACTAGAAGTGCTAATCTTCCTTATCATTCCATATACCCTTTCTGGGTATTTACAAATATGTGAGATATATATACATATATATATTATACAAATATGTAGACATACATATATACACAATATATGAATTATAATATGTTTGTATAATTACCCAATTTAGCATGTTACCTATTGTAAAATAATATAACATTACAATTATGTTAGTATATCCCATCCTATTGTATCCCATTATTCAATATGTAACTTTGAATAAAGTATCTATATTTATAGTAAAACACAATGAGTAATCTTTGCATTCAGGAAGTCACCTTCCTGACTATGATGTCCATCCTCTGTCAAAAAAGTACTTTATAATTTCTATGTATTATAAAAGGGTGACTAAGTAATGCAGATGATAGATCATTAGACCTGAATTTAGGAAAATTTGAGTTCAAATTCTGCTTCAGACACTATATGACCATTGGCAAGTCATTTAACACCTATTTACCTCAGTGCTTCAAATGTACAAATGAGGAATGCTAGAAAAAGAAACAGTAAATCATTTCAGTATCTTTGCCAAGAAAACATAGGGTTCTCATTCATGGAGTCATCATCCCAATTGAATACTCAACAATAACAATATATTGTAAATGTTGTATATAGAGTTGGCTTTAAGTATGGCTCAAATCTGCCCCAAAACTTGCTAACTTTGTGAATTTTGTCAAGGTGCTGAACCTCTGTGTGCCTCAGGCAACTCCCTAGGACTTAACTACTAAGCCATTGAATCTTTACATTCTGCTTTGGTGGAGAGAACTCTTCTAACAGAAAGCAAAACAAAACAAAAAAAAAATGTAGGGAAAGATACTCTTGTTTGACTTTAAGAAGGGAGGAGAAATAAAAAACAGGTATGTGTCAGTACCTAATATGTAGGTAGGTGCTATACAATTATAAAAACCAAGATAATCCTTTTCATCAATGCACTTTCATTCCAATTAAGGGACCTAACATTTCTAGGGTTAAGTGTCAAGGAAGGGAGCTTAGTTCTAGGGAATTATAGAGATGATGAAGGAAATCATAGATCAATTGATAATTGTATCTTTTCCTTAGTATTGGTAATGTTAAACCAGATGGCATGATGTAAAGGAGGGTGGAAAATCTGATGCTTTTCACACATTTACACTAGGAAAAAAAACTGATTAGGAAAGTAGAGGCATGATTCAAATGTAGTTGTCATCAGCAAATTGTTTCTTCTGCCTTTTTAGATAACTTTTTAAAAGTACTCTAGTTGGGATGATTATATTTGCAAATAATCTACTTCCATAAAATTGGACATACTGAAAATGGTCATATTCAGAATATTTATTTGATGACTAAGAATATTAAAAAGAAGACAGGAAGGTAAATTGGTTTTGTAAATTGACAGTGAAATGCAACAATGTAGTCAATTGGAAAATACTTGTATCTTATAAAGAAAATTTGATTTTGGCCAATTCTTGGTTGGTTTCCATACTAAGCTTTAAAATGTACTGTCAGTTAATATGGTAACCAGATAATGGGCATATTTCAAGTTCGCAATTCATTCAAAAATAACATCTTGGTAGACAAGTTCTAAAGATCTAAAGATAAAATAAAAATGTTAGAAATTAAGATCTAGAAAATATATCTACAATATATTGATGAAAGAATCACTCATCTACAAGGATATTTGCATGAATGTGTATATTTGACCAGATCTGTGATTTCTTTGGTATAGGGAATTCCTGGTAAAGAAACTTCTACAAATATAGATTATCCAACTATTTAGGTTTCCAGGGTCTTTTGGTGGCTCTAAGATGTTACTACCGGGTTTCACAGCAGTATATGACAGAACTAGGACTTAACTCAAAATCTTTATAACCCCAGTTAAGACTTTTTGTCCACGAGTTGAATGGATAGACAGAAAGCCAGGTGAATGGATAAATGGATAAATGGAAGGATAGATAAATGGATAGATGGACAAATGAATAAATAGATGATAGAGATTAGCCTTTTCCTCAGGACTGATTCTAAATTTTAAAAAATCAATGATTTTGAAACTACAGATACCCAACCTAAGAAAGTTGCCCAAAACTCAGAAAGGTCATCAGATTTGCTACAGTCACTCCAGACTTTCCAAAACTGAAGCCCAGCACTCTATACTATACCATGTTTTTCTCAAAAATATAAGAAGCAACTACAAAAACAAGAATGGCAATTATCTTTTGTTTTTGCAAAGATGTCTTATTTAGTCTTCATTCCAATTATTCCCAATTATTAATGATTTGCTCATAGGTTTTCACTGATAGATGATGAATAGTAAATCACGATCTTTTTTTTGTTTTTATTTTATTATATTTTAAATGTGTTGCTAAGATATGATGTTACACTTACAAAGAAAAATTCAGAGAATGTAGATAATGTAGATAGCATAAAATATTTGGGAATTTATCTGCAGAGGAAAGTCAGGAACTATATGAGCAAAACTACACTTTCCACACAAATAAAGTCAGATCTAAACAATTGGAAAATTTTTAAGTGCTCTTGCACTTAGCCTGAGCGAATATAATAAAGATGACAATACTACCAAAACTAATCTATTTATTTAGTGTTATACAAATCAGACTCCCAAGAAGCTATTTTAATGACCTAGAAAAAATAACAACAAAATTCATATGGAAGAACAAAAGGCCAAGAATTTCAAGGGGACTAATGAAAAAAAAAATGAAATGAAGGGGGCCTTGCTTATCTGATCTAAAACTATATTACAAAGCAGTGGTCACCAAAACCATTTGGTATTGGCTAAGAAATAGACTAGTTGGTCAGTGGAATAGGTTAGGTTCACAGGTTTATAACTATAGCAATCTAGTGTTTGACAAACGCAATCCCAAAAATTTAATTTGTGTGAATGTATCTATGAAGAAACAGTGACAGAGAAAGAGTGACAGAGAAAGAACTTACAGACTAATTCTGATTTGTCATTTGGGAATCACAGGCAATTGACCTGTATTATTCACTATTTTATAACTACCATTTAGTTATACTGAAATAGAATCAGTTCTGTAGAAACCTGACTCATCACCCAATTTTGACATCCTAAGGAATATTAAATATTATATATTGTTATTTAGTTATTTCAAACATGCCTGAGTCTTTTTGACACCATTTGGAGTTTTCGTGGCAAAGATACTAAAGAGTTTGGAATTTCCTTCTCTAACTCTTTTTGCAGATGAAGATCTGGGGCAAATGGGGTTAAGTGACTTACCAAGATTCACATAGCTTTTAAGTATGTCTAGGGCTGGATTTGAACTGAGGAAGGGATAATATATAAGAAAGATCATGTATTCCCACACAGAAAGCAATGATAAGCATAATAAAATCACAATATGAAAGAATGATTAGAACACAATTTCATTAGCTTAACTAATAAATCTGACTAAAGGGGCTAATATTCAATCTTTTGGGGGGAATATAATGCAGTTTTTGGAAAACTACTGATTAATCATGTTACATTCACCTCTGTTGACCAACCTTGACCTTTCAGTGAACTCTGCAATTCTGACTCTCACCTTAGTGCCAGTCATTGATTCTACTGCTTAAGCAGTCTGCTGTTCAGATATTGAGAGAAGTTTAAATACAAGCTGCTGTCACCTCAACCATACTTACAATGTTGAAGCTAACAAAAGAGAAATACAATAGAGGCAGTCAGTCACAAGGTCTGTTACGAGCCTACCTGGTAAAATTTGTGCTTCAGATTGAGGGAAAGAGAGCTATCACTACCATTATATTATGATACAATAGGGCCCTCCTTCTTGATTCCTCATGAAATTATATTTTGTCACTTGGGTCTAGAGTCAGAGAGTGATCAAGGGACTACTCAAAGTTATCAAATCTTTCATATATATATGCATGTACATCATATATGTATGTGCAAATGTATATATGTATGTATATGTAAAAACACGCATATCATATTGCTGGCATAAACTTAGAGGAAATTTTAAAGATAGTACCCAAGGGACCCCAGAGCTGTATTTACATTCCTAAATATAGAGGTCTCTCCTGCTAAATATTGGGAAGTCGACATGAGAACCTAAAAATTTCTCAACCCTTGGAATTAGTTGCACAAACTTAGAACCATCATGGGTATTTTTTTTCATTGACTGTCCCCATGCTTATAAATTCTTTCCTTATCTTTAATTTCCTGGCTTCCTTGGCTTCTTTCAAGTCCCAGCTACAATCCTCTTTTTACAGGAATCTTTTCCAATCCCCTTCAATTCTAGTTTTTACTCTCTGTTGTTCTTCTTTATTTTTTCCTGTATATAGCATATTTATTTAAAGTTATTTATATGTTGTCTCTTCCATTAGAAGATTCTGAAGATCATCTGGCAGGATAAGCTACCAGACATTGAAGTCCTTTCTCAAAATAAATTGCCAAGAATTCAAATTCTATTGTAGATGTAATGTTCAGGTTGGCTTTCTAGAGATCCTTTGAGCTGGTGTTGGTCTCAGCAGGATAGACACCACGAGAATTGTCAAGAATAGAGTCTAGATTATTTATTCTAGCTCAGTCTTAGTCTTTTTGCAGGAGATACGAGAGCCACCACGAGGCTTATCAAAGATCGAATATTTATCTTCCAATCCTTCTTAGCCCTTATATACTTTATTGTAACATTATATCATTACAGCATACTGATTATGTGTGAACTTAGAGAACCATTACATCATCATACTAAATACTAAATATATATGTGAACTAGAGAATAATTATTCCATTAATTCCACTGAGTTAACACCATGTTTCAAGTATACTTCTTCAGAGTTCCAGGTCTTTACAGGCAGAGAGCTTAACTCCATTGGGCTGGCCACATTATTCAAATGCCAAATGTACACTTACCAAAAACACTATTTTATGTGTGTGTGTGTGTGTGTGTGTGTGTGTGTGTGTATGTATATGTATATGTATATATAATAGCCAAGTAGAATATCAGAGTTACAAGACATGAATTAAGCAGGCACAATAGAAAAATCAAACTTTTGTTTTTCCTTATTCATTATTACACAATGTTTTTTAAAAAATGAGGCATAATATTCTCTGTTGTCTACACTCAATTTCCTGGAGGGCTTATAGATAGGTTATTGTTCTCACCACTCCCACCATCAAGAGTAACATTCCAATTCTCCAAGGTTTTGATAACCTCAAAGCTCATGCTTTCTTATTTCTCCTCCATGAGTTAAAAAAACTTACTTTCTCCAGACCTGTCTCTTCAAAATACTAGTAGTACAAAACAACTCATTTAAAAACTCAACTGTGAGTATAGGAATAAATGGGCTACTCCTTAAAATACTAAAGAGCATATATTTAAAACCATCAGTAAACATCATATGTAATGGCGATAACTAGACCCTTTCCCTGTAAGATCAGGAGTGAAACAAGGTTGCCCACTATCACCATTACTATTCAATATAGTACTAGAAACACTAGCCTCGGCAATAAGAGTCAAGAAAGAGATTCAAGGAATTAGAGTAGGAAATGAGGAAATCAAACTATCACTCTTTGCAGATGACATGATAGTATACTTAGAGAACCCAAAAAAATCTGCTGAAAAGCTATTAGAAATAATTCAGAATTTTAGCAAAGTTGCAAGATACAAAATAAATCCACATAAATCCTCAGCAATTTTATACATTACCAACAAAATCCAACAGCAAGACATACAAAGAGAAATTCCATTGAAAACAACTGTCAATAGTATAAAATATTTGGGAATATATCTACCAAAGGAAAGTCAGGAATTGTATGAGCAAAATTACAAAACACTTGCCACAAAAATAAAGTCAGATTTAAATAATTGGAAAGACATTCAGTGCTCTTGGATAGGCCGAGCGAATATAATTAGGATGACAATACTCCCTAAACTAATCTATTTATTTAGTGCTATACCAATCAGACTCCAAAGAAACTATTTTAATGACTTAGAAAAAATAACAACAGAATTCATATGGAACAACAAAAGGTCGAGAATTTCAAGGGAAGTAATAAAAAAAAATTAAAAGAAGGTGGTCTAGCTGTACCTGATCTAGAACTATATTATAAAGCAACAGTCACCAAAACCATTTGGTATTGGCTAAGAAATAGACTAGTTGATCAGTGGCATAGGTTAGGTTCACAGGGCAAGATAGTGAATAAAAATAGCAATCTAATCTTTGACAAACCCAAAGATCCCAAATTTTGGTATAAGAATTCATTATTTGACAAAAACTGCAGGGAAAACTGGAAATTAGTATGGCAGAAACTAGGCATGGACCCACATTTAACACCACATACTAAGATTAGATCAAAATGGGTCCAAGATTTAGGCATAAAGAACAAAATCATAAATAAATTGGAGGAACATGGGATGGTTTACCTCTCAGACTTGTGGAGGAGGAAGGAGTTTGTGTCCAAGGGAGAACTAGAGACCATTATTGATCACAAAATAGAACATTTTGATTACACCAAATTAAAAAGTTTCTGCACAAACAAAACTAATGCAAAGAAGATTAGAAGGGAAGTAACAAATTAGGAAAACATTTTTACAGTTAAAGGTTCTGATAAAGGCCTCATCTCCAAAATATATAGAGAACTGACCCTAATTTATAAGAAATCAAGCCATTCTCCAATTGATAAATGGTCAAAGGATATGAACAGACAATTTTCAGATGATGAAATTAAAACTATTTCCACTCATATGAAAGAGTGTTCCAAATCACTACTGATCAGAGTAATGCAAATTAAGACAACTCTGAGATATCATTACACATCTGTCAGATTGGTTAAGATGGCAGGAACAAATAACGATGAATGTTGGAGGGGCTGTGGGAAAACTGGGACACTGATGCATTGTTGGTGGAGTTGTGAAAGAATCCAACCATTCTGGAGAGCAATCTGGAATTATGCCCAAAAAGTTATCAAAATGTGCATACCCTTTGACCCAGCCATACTACTACTGGGCTTATATCCCAAGGAAATACTAAAAAAGGGAAAGGGACCTGTATGAGCCAAAATGTTTGTGGCAGCCTTTTTCATAGTGGCTAGAAACTAGAAAATGAATGGATGTCCATCAATTGGAGAATGGATGGGTAAATTATGGTATATGAATGTTATGGAATATTATTGTTCTGTAAAAAATGACCAATAGGAGGAATACAGAGAGGCTTG
The DNA here is from genome assembly GCF_048593235.1 of Sminthopsis crassicaudata. Taxonomy (NCBI): domain Eukaryota; kingdom Metazoa; phylum Chordata; class Mammalia; order Dasyuromorphia; family Dasyuridae; genus Sminthopsis; species Sminthopsis crassicaudata. Next base: position 253,938,938 of record NC_133621.1, read on the forward strand.
GAGAGACTTGCATCAACTGATGCTGAGTGAAATGAGCAGAACTAGGGGATCATTATACACTTCAACAATGATACTGTATGGGGATGTATTCTGATGGAAGTGGATATCTTCAACATAGAGAAGAGCTAATCCAATTCCAATTGATCAGTGATGGACAGAATCAGCTACATCCAGAAAAGGAACAATGGGAAATGAGTGTAAACTGTGAGGATTGCTTTTTTTTTTGTTTTGTTTTGTTTTGTTTCTCATCCCAGATTATTTTTATCTTCAGAATACAATCCTTCCTTTGCAACAAGAACAACAACAAAATTTGGTTCTGCACATATATATTGTACCTAGGATATACTATCAGATATTTAATATGTATGGGAATGCCTGCCATCTAGGGGAGGGAGCGGAGGGAAGGAAGGGAAAAACTCAGAACAGAAGGGAGTACAAGGGATAATGTTGTAAAAAAAAATTACCTATGCATATGTACTGTCAAAGAAAATGTTATAATTATAAAAATTAATAAAAAATTTTTAAAAATTAAAAATAAATAAAAATAAAAACTCAACTGCAAAATTAGAAAAGTAAATAAAGGAAATAATTCATTAAAAATCAGAATTGAACAAATGGAAATGAATGACTTGAGGAGACACGAAGAATCAGTCGAGCAAAACCAAGAAAAATGAAAAAAAAAGAAAAAAGTTAAATACCTACTTAGGAAAACAACAGACATGGAAAATAGATCTAGGAGAGATAATCTCAGGATTATTAGACTTTCTGAAAATCATGATGAAAAAAAAAGCCTAGACACTATTTTTCAGGAAATCATTAAAAAGAATTGTCCAGAGGTTACAGAAACAGAAAGTAAAATAGAAATTAAAATAATTCATCGATTACCTGCTGAAAGTGATACCAAAATCAAAACTCCAAGAAATATTGTGGGTAAATTCCAGAACTATCAGACCAAGGAAAAAATAGTACAAGTAGCTAGAAAGGAACAATTCAAATACAGAGGAGACACAATGATGATTACTCAGGATATAGCAGTGTCCACATTAAAGGATCAAAGGGCCTAGAATCTGATATTCCAAAAGGCCAAGGAACTTGGTATGCAGCCAAGAATAACTTACCCAGCAAAACTGAGCATTTTCTTCCAGGGAAGAAGGTGGACATTCAATAAAATAAGTGAATTCCATCTATTTTTGACAAAAAAAAAAAAACCTAACTAAACAAAAAGTTTGAACTCCAAATATAGGACTCAAGAGAAACATGAAAAGGTAAAAAGAAATCTTGGAAACTATATTTCTGTTATCAGTATACAAAAAGAGTACATGTATAATTTGGTTTTACTGTTATATTATAAAAAGAATCTAGAGGTGGAAAAGAAATTGTACCAGAAAAAGTGAAAAGAAGAAGTACTACATCTCATGAAGAGGTAAAGGAAACCTATTGTGTCTGAGGGAAATAAGAGAGTGGCATGAACATAGTGTGAATCTTACTCTTATCAGAATTGGCTCAAGAAGAAAATATTAGACATATTCAATTTTCAGAGAAACTTTTCCCACCTCATTGAAAAGTGGGAGGAGACATTGACCCACACTTAACACCGTATACCAAGATAAGGTCAAAATGGGTTTATGATTTAGGCATAAAGAATGAGATTATAAACAAATGAAAACATAGGATAGTTTACCTCTCAGGCCTGTGGAGAACGAAGGAATTTGTGACCAAAGAAGAACTAGAGATCATTATTGATCACAAAATAGAAAATTGTGATTATATCAAATTCTTATAAATTAGAATCAATTCTCTATATATTTTGAAAACGAGGCCTTTATCAGAACCTTTTTCTGTAAAAATGTTTTCCCGGTTCATTGTTTCCTTCTAATTTTGTCTGCATTAGTTTTGTTTGTACAAAAACTTTTCAATTTATACTAGGAATGCAGGGCTGGTTCAATATTAGAAAAATTATTGAAATAATTGACTATATCAATAACCCAATTAACAAAAAATATGATTATCTCAATAGATGCAGAAAAAATATTTGATACAAACCAACACCCATTCATTCCTATTAAAAACACTAGAGAGTATAGGAATAAATGGACTTTTCCTTAAAATATCCAGTAGCATCTATTTAAAACCATCAATAAAGATCAATTCTGATGGACATGGCTGTAAGGATGCGGTTCCCGCAAAACAAGAGAAACAAATTGTAAGGGTCCTTTAAATGGGCGGCCACAGTGCAACAGGAGATTGAGTGTCCCAGAAGTAATCTCTGTGGCTATAGGATTGCCCTGTGGGTGGGATCCTGGTTATATTGAGGTAGCTTCATAATAGGTGATGGCTCTCTCGCTGGTTGGCTGTGTATGTGACCTCACAGGCCCTTTATAAGCTCACTGCAGATAGCAAGTTGCTCTCTTTAACCTGGCTCCCTAGCCTGGGGTAGCTGAGCCAAGCTGACGGATAGCCTAGAGAGGTAAGGAGTTTGGTAGTAAACACGTGGGTCTTCAGACCAGGTGTTCACTAGGGAGTTAACAAGTCAGGGCATTATGTGAGTAGGTATAATAAAGGCTTTTAAGATTACACGTGGCTGTTCTTGAGTGCGCTACCGGTTATTAAACGATAGATTCAAGAAATCATGGCCAGAGACCTTTGAAGGCCTCAGAGGAGGCGAGCTGGGTAGAGTTGACACTGCAAAGGTCAGTGGTCAAAGGTACTCTGTTGGGCCTAGGACAGACTGGTAACTGTAACTGCCAGGAAGGCATGTTACACGTGGCCATCTTCAACAATGAGATGAACCAAATCAATTCCAATAGAGTAATAATGAACTGAACCACTTACACCCAGCAAAAGAACTCTGGGAGATGATTATGAACCACTACATAGAATTCCCAATCCCTCTATTTTTGTCCGCTTGCATTTTTTATTTTATTCACAGACTAAGTGTACACTATTTCAAATTCCGATTCTTTTTGTACAGCAAAACAACTGTTTGGAGGTGTATACATATATTGTATTTAATTTATACTTTAACATATTTAACATGTATTGATCAACCTGCCATCTGGGGTGGGGGGGAAGGAGGGGAAAAATTGGAACAAAAGTTTTGGCAGTTGTCAATGCTGAAAAATTACCCATGCATATATCTGGTAAATAAAAACTATAATTAAAAAAAATAATAAGTAAAACCATTAATAAGCATCATATGTAATGGATTTAAACTGAAATCATTCCCCATAAAATCAAGAGTGAAGCAATGTTGCCCACTATCACCATTACTGTTCAATATTGTATTAGAAATGCTAGCTTTAGCAATAAGATATAAAAAAGAGCTTAAAGGAATTAGAGTGGGTAATGAGGAAACCAAATTATCACTCTTTGCAGATGATATGATGATATACTTAGAGAACCCCAGAGATTCTACTAAAAGGTTATTAGAAATAATCCACAACTTTAGCAGGATGCAAAATAAATCCACATAAATCCTCAGCATTTTTATACATCACTAACAAAATCCAACAGCAAGAAATATAAAGAGAAATTCCATTTAAAATGACTATTGATAGTATAAAATATTTGCGAGTATATCTGCCAAAGAAAATTCAGGAACTATATAAGCAAAACTACAAAACACTTTTCACAGAAATAAAGTCATATCTAAATAATTGGAAAAATATTAAGTGTTCTTATTACATAGATCAAGCGAATACAATAAAGATGACAATACTACCTAAACTAATCTATTTATTTAGTGCTATACCAATCAGACTTTTAAGAACTATTTTAATGACATAGAAAAAATAACAACAAGAAAATTCATCTGGAAGGACAAAAGGTCAAGAGTTTCATGGAAACTAATGGGAAAAAAAATCAAATGAACATGGGCCTAGCTGTACCTGATCTAAAACTATATTGTAAAGCAGTGGTCACCAAAACTGTTCAGTATTGGCTAAGAAATAAACAAGTAGATCAGTGGGAAAGGTTAGGTTCACAGGACCAAATATTCAATCAGTATAGCAATCTACTGTTTAACAAACCCAAAGACTCCAACTTTTGAGATAAGAATTCTTTATTTGATAAAAACTGCTGGGAAAATTCAAAATTAGCCTGTCAGAAACTAGGCATTGACCCCACTTAGCACCATACACCAAGATACGATCAAAATGAGTTCATGATTTAAGCATAAAGAATGAGATTATAAATAAATTAGAAGACATTTTTACAGTCAAAGTTTCTGATAAAGGCCTCATTTTTCAAAATATATAGAAAATTGACTCTGATTTATAAGAAATCAAGGCATTCTCCAATTGATAAATGATCACAGGATATGAAGAGAAAATTTTCAGATGATGAAATTGTAACTATTTCTATTCATGTTAAAAGGTTTTCCAAATCATTATTGATCAGAGAAATGCAATTTAAGACAATTCTGAGATACCACTGCATACCTCTAAGACTGGCTAAGATGACAGGAAAAGATAATGATGAATGTTGGAAGGAATGTGGGAAAACTGGAACACTGATGCATAATTGGTGGAGTTGTGGACGGATCCAACCATTCTGGAGAGCAATGTGAAACATTACTCAAGAAGTTATCAATCTGTGCATACTCCTTGATCCAGAAGTGTTACTACTGGGCTTATATCCCAAGGAAATACTAAGGAAGGGAAAGGGACCTGTATGTGCCAAAATGTTTGTGGCAGCCCTTTTTGTGGTGGCTAGAAACTGGAAAATGAATGGATGCCCATCAATTGGAGCATAGTGAATAAATTGTGGTATATAAATGTTATGGAATTTTATTGTTCTGTAAGAAATGACCAGCTGGATGAATACAGAGAGGTTTGGAGAGCCTTGGAGAATTGATGCTAAGTGAAATGAACAAAATCAGGAGATCATTATACATTTCAATAACAATACTGTATGAGGATCAGTTCCGATGGAAATGGCTGTGTTTGGAAATGAAAGAATCTAAATCATTTCCAGTTGATCAGTGATGAACAGAACCAGCTACACCCAGTGAAAGAACATTGGGAAATGAGTGTGGACCACAACATAAAATTTGCACTCTGTTTTTGTTCACTTGCATTTTTGTTTTTCTTCCTAAGTTGCTTTTACCTTCTTTCTAAATCCGATTTTTCTTGTGCAACAATAGAACTGTATAAATATGTATACATATATTGTATTTAATATATACTTTAACATGTTAAACATGTATGGGACTGTCTGCCATCTAGGGGAGGGGGTGGAGGAAAGGAGGGGAAAAGACGTTTTTGCAAGGGTCAGTGTTGAAAAGTTATCCAGGCATATGTTTTGTCAACAAAACTATAATAATTATGATTTTTAAAAATGAAACAAAAAAGGAAAGAAAAAATAATTCAGTAACCTCTTTGTGAATTCCTGAGTTGGGAAAATCTGCAAAAAGAAAAAAACATCAGAAATTGATAAATACTGTCAGTGATAAATATACTAGCCTATTTAATTCATTCTGGTTATAAAACAGCTCCATGCTTAAGTTGGCCCTGAGTTGAATCACAACAGCTGATTTTATGTAGTCACAAAAATACAGACATAACTTGGCTAGAAAGTGATGAAAGCTATTTCCTTACGTGCTTCCTAACCTGTGTTTAAAATTATTTTCAAGGAGGAACAAAAATGATCCCTTGTGTTACAGCAGAATTACTAGGACAAATGCACAACTTCCTGAAGTAAGTACTTCAAAGTACAAAGTACTACAAATTAACAAAGACCATCTGTGCTTGGCCAGGGTGCCAACATATTGATGAGTGATGGTTCTTTTTCCTTCCAAGGTAAAAAGTGAGTGTGTGTGTGTGTGTGTGTGTGTGTGTGTGTGTGTGTGTGCACGCGCACTTGTTGGGAGAGGTAGTACACATATAACATAAATGAGTAGACAACAAAATAAGGACATGTCTGTCCTCTGCATGATGCCTTCTTTCAGGGGAAAAAAGTAGACAATCTAAACCATCTTACAAGGTCCCATTACCAGAATGACAATACCATCTTCCTCCACTGCCAGGACAAAGCAAATGTATCTAACAAGAAAAGGTTTCTTGTATTGAGGATTCAAATCATGCATGATAGATAAAAATAAATGGTAGTAGCAGCACAAAACAGTCTTTGGTCATCCAAGAACTCTGCATACCTAACTCCCTTCAATGGAATTTGTCTTAGTTTAAAGTATTCCCTGGTTCTCTTCCAATTCTAGGGACATGTTTCTTAGATATAAAACTTCTGGGCGTATTTATTAAAAGAAATAGAAATTTAGCAATATATAATCACAATGAATATGTTGGAATTAGGCACTGCAAGTCTTTGAAAAGGACTATAGGATATAGTATTTGAATGTAATAGAAAATTATTGCATCATAAGAAACGATGAAAGAGATCCTGGGAAGCATGGGATAATTTATTTGAACTGATGAAGAGTGAAATGAATAGAACAAGAAGATTCAAAATAGTGACAATAGGAATAATGGAAAGAGATACAATGTTAAAACACATTCCATCTCTGAACAAAGGAGCCACAGATCATGCCTTCCAAAGGAGACATGATGAAACAAACATAACTCCCTAAAATAAGGAGAATCATATCCATGTTTCATTGGGTGATCTTACTGGAGAATTAAACACATGACTCACAAGTTTAAACTAAACAATTGTGGAATTCTGTTAGCATCACTGGGAAGCTGAGCATGCCATAAGGATCTCAGATTCAACAGACACAGCCATGCTGATTTCCCCAAACAACAGGATCAGCTCTCTAGGGACTGAAAGCTGCCAGTTCATCCTCCAATCTCTCTTGGTAGAAAGGAGGCGGTAGCAACAATCCACTTGTGAGGAAGCTGAGAAAATGGAATAATCAAATATAGGAGGCAGGGAAGGCAACCTGAGCACATGCACCTGTGGAATAAATGACACAGCCTGAATTCAGCTGTGCTTCTATTTCTGTTTTTGGAGCCATAATGTGTATGACTTTCTTGTTGCTTTTCTTTTTCTGAATTAGCAAACATAATTTTTGTGGAGTACCTGACTACTTTGTTCTTGGACTACAGAGGTTTCATTCTCCTTTCACATATCATTCTAGTACAATATAAATGCATTTTGAGAACCACATATGGAATTCTAGCAATGTTTTGCCAAAGACAAAAACACTTAAAAATACATTTCAAAGTCACAATATCTAGCATTGTAGTACTAAGAGACCAATGACAAGAATAACCAAGCATTTTAGAAAGGAAAAAACCTTGCATAACTTTCAAAAGGAAACATTTTTAAGAACCTGTTTTTTACATGAAGCCATCTTTTAAATACTACAGAGTTATGTTGTTTTGTGTTAAGTTGCATATCTTAATATAATATCTTCACATAACTTCATCTTATAGCCTAAAATAAATCTTTATTTTGAATGACTTGAAAACATCCCTTGCCTAAATCTTAGAACACAGAATTTTTTTTCTTACTTTGATTGTAAAGAAAAAAGAAACTAATTCAGCAAACATTTTAATTATATATACTTTTAGAGAGCTATAAAGAGATACCAAACCCCTTTGTTGTCCAATATATATCACCTGCCCTTTATATATCTATAATGAATAACATAAATGGTTTAATTCCCTTTGGGTCCTTATGTGACTTCAGTCCAACAACCTGAAGTTTTTTTTTGTTTGTTTTTGTTTTTGTTTTGTTTTGTTTTGTTTTTTTTTGCCTCATTTCTATTTGCTGTAAACATTCAATTCCCAGAGTAAATGGATTAACACTTTGAGAAAGGACAGTCCTCAGTATTGTTTAGACACTGGAAGATTAGGTTATGTTCAAACAGTGACCTAGCAAGCCCTTTCATAACTAAATGTACAAGGCATTTACAGTATAACTCTAGTTTTTCACATGAAATCTATATTCTTCGCAGGGTCATTTGCTCTCTTCCCTATCACTGTCTTTTGACCTAGGTATGACATTTAATGGATTGAATTTGTTGCTTCTTGCCCATGTTGCTATGTGAGTGGCAGGGGCTGCTAACTTCCAGTTTCCCTGATATTTGCAGAGCTTTATAGACAAAACACACTGAATCAGAATCATCTGTTCTTCACTTTCTCATATCCCCTCATCTAGCTAGTGTCTCTACTCTGAGTGAACATGAAGATACACAGAGTTAAGGAGCCACAATAGCAAGGCAGTATGTCAGTGGTAATACACAGAAGCAAATTTTTAACGTCTCCCTGGATCTCTTCACCTTTATTTTCATCTACCTAAGCAAAAGAGAGTAGGCAATTGTGAAAACTATTTAGCTGGGGAGGAAATACAGCATTTTTGCTTTGCTTTAATTACTAGATATTTCAAGGCAAAAGAAAAAAATAGGGTTTTATAGGAATTTGCTACTATAATTGTGTACATGATTGTGAGGGTGGCTTAATTTTAATTCTCTACTCCTGCTTCTATTATTAGGTATGCTTTCTATTGAAATTATTTGCAATGTTTGAAATTTATAATATCATTAATAAAATTAAATTCTCATTAATATTTTAAATGTGACGATGTGTGAAAGGGAAGGTTCTTGTCATTTGTGGGCGACAGAGAGAGAAAAAGAGAAACACATAGAGAGAAACAGAAACAGAGAGAAAGAAACAGAGAGAAACAGAGGGACAGAGATACAAACACACACACACACACACACAGAGAGAAACAGAGAGAGACACAAAGAAACACAGAGAGAGAGAAAGGAGAGAGACTGAGAGGAGAGAGAGACAAAGAGGAAAGAAATAGAGAGAGAGAAAGGAGAGAGAGAGGCAGAGGCAGAGACAAAATCATATAGACCAAGAGACAGAGACAGAAAAAAATAGTAAAAGACAGATATAGAGCTTTAAAGATAGGCACAGGCAGAGATGGAGACAGAGAGACAGAGACAGAGAAACAGAGAGGGGATAGAAAGAGTAGAGGGACAGAAAGAGAGAGGCAGAGATAGAGAAACAGATAGACAATAGAGAATCTTCTGAGAAAAAAAAAAAAAAAACAAATGTAAGTCAGACATCAAAACATCAGACCACTAAACATGGAGCCGGGAAGACTGGAATTTAAATCTAATATCATACACTTATTAGCTATGTGGCCCTGGACAAGTTACTTAATCTCTGTCTGCCTCAATTTCCTCATTTGTAAAATAAAATAACAACAGCATCTGGTTGATTGGTTGTTTTTTTTTGTTTGTTTGTTTTTGTTTTTGAAGAAGATCAAAATGATATCACTATGCTGGAATCAAGTTAATGTGTCCAACTGTAGCTGATCAGACCAATATGAGTTTGGAATACTTCACTACAGGTTGGACACAAGTCCATGTGAACTTTGGATTGGGTTCACTAAATTTGCACATCTCACATTTCTTTTGAGCTATTTCAACTCTGCTTTGCTCACAAAAGATGGTCTTTTCTTTGATGAGTACATGCCATATTGGCTGTGCTAGTATCTCCCATGTCATGCAATCAATTCCAAAGTTCCTCAGAGAGAAGTTCAAAGAGAAAATTCTTCAGAGAACAATAGCACCTATTATGAATGATGTTATTTTGTTGCTGTTACCAGCTGTTGTTGTTTTGGTCTGATTGTAACCCCATTTGCTATTTTCTTCCTCAGCTCATTTGACAGAAGAGGAAACTGAAGCAAAAAGCCTAAGTGTCCAGGTACTATATGATCTCACTTCCTTTTTGCTATAGTTTTCCTGATAGATGGATGACTTGATTGGTCTGATAAAAGAAAATATTATTTGTGTGGGGGATCAGGCTATTATTTGCATGATTAATTACTTTAAGTAATTACATTAAATCTGAGAAAAGTAATAAATACCTGCAAAAAAAGAAGTCTCAGGTTTTAGGAATCCTATTCTTACACATAATAATAAATAGAGGCTAGAATATGTGTGGAGTTAGACTATAAGGGCAATTCATAGGAAGCTTATGACAAAACTTCCCTGGAAACTTTCAGCATCTCCAGGATAACTGGATAACTCAGCAGTAAAGGACTTGGTGTTTTTAAATGATGAAGAAATTCTCTCATTGGTCACCTAACAAGAAGATTCAACTGATCTTTAAATACAGTGGCCTAATCTTAGTTGTTCTTTTCTTTTCTCAGCTATAGAGTATATAGAATCAGTTCTATCTCTGGAAGAGTGGAGGAAGAATGTTGCCCCTCTTCCTCTTCAGACAGAGGCAGAGTGACTCAACAAGGTTTAATATGGACCTCTTGTCTTCCTTTTTATATTTTGTGCTTGTTCTTTCTTGTGCGTTGTAGACTAAACAGTAATCTTAAAATGGACATTTATAACCTTGGAGACCACTTAGTGAGTCTCCATTGGGTGTTAAATTAATGTTCTTTATATTTTGGAAGGCATTCTGATAATTACTCTAGTGGTTTTGTAGAAGATGACTATCACGTGGAAGATATATCCAAGTGCTTACAACTTTCCAGAAACCCTATTGCAAGGAAGATACAAAAAACCCAATTTTGGAGTATAAAAGACAAATATCCTTCTCAAAGAATGCAAAATATTGTGCACTAAGTGTTTATTAACTCTCATCATTGGGAAACTCTCATGTATGACCCAGAACCTAAACTTTAATTAATGTTTTTCTCCAGATGACTAGAGCCAGGATGTAGAGAACTGTAGAATATGAGAACAAGACATCTATTACCTCTCATTAGAGGGCAGGCATAGGACTGAACCCAGTTTGTCTTTACTTCAGTCCAGAGATGAGATGGGGGCTCTTATAGAAAGAAATTCCTGCTTTTCGACCCCAGCATTATCTTTTATTAGTCATATATTTATGTCACAAATATTTTATACTTTCTATTTCCATGTTTAAGGAACAGTTTTCCCTCTAAAGATTGTAACATCTTTTGAGTTAAACTTCTGTTATAATAATATAATAAAATACAAACAGTGCTATATTACTACAAAATCTGAAACAGTTAAGTACTGAGGTCTTGGAATCAACACTTATTACTGAAATGACTTCTAAAAGACCTTCCTTCAATTCAATCTAGATAATTTTTAGTTTTCAAAATAGGAAGACCATTCAAAGACAGCATTCATACTTCCACAAAACTTCATCTAGACACAATGTATGCCTCTTATGAACTGTAAATAAAAATTAAAAGTTAAATTAGAAGAGATTAATTGCACTTCTCAGTTTAGAACATCAGAGCTCTAGGTTGGGGAATTAATATATGCCTCTTGGTAACAAATGCATGAAACTGATGATTATCCAAGAACCTCTGTGATTAAGTCTAGAGGGAATAGTTGTTTACTAAACCTATGTCTTCTGATTTATACCACTGCCACATGTAACTGGCCCAAAGGAGTAACCTGAAATATTTGATCTACAAAAAATTATATAAGACTAAGAGTTGGAGAAAAACAACCCAAAGTCCGGGAAATTATACAATCTATACGTGGTAGGGGGGAAATATCAAAAGGATTTGAGACTTTATTTATTCCATAGGAAAAAAGAAGTAATGAATGACTCAGCAAGTTTTTAATTAGAGTTTTTTTCATTATCATGTTAAATGGATGAAATATAATCTGAGACATCATTGAAAAGGTTCTAATTATGAAGTTGTTCCAGTTATGAAAAAGTCAGAAAGTGATTAAGTTCTCTCCCTACCTAGGCCTAGAAGAGACTTTCCTAAGGAAAGAGGAATCAGACACTGATCTGATTGGCTTAGCAAGATTGTGATTAAATAGCTGAGAGCCTTTGAACTCAGGGGAAGCCACTGCAACAATTCCCTTTGGTGTCTAAATTAACACAAATTCTGGGAGATATTCAGTGATTGCTGGGGATTTAAGAGAAGGTAACCTCAACTCCCATCTATGCTGGAATGATGCCAAGAATCTCTTTCTTTCCCCTCTAGAGTCTAGGTTGGAAGAGTATTTAACTAATCTGTTTTCACACATAGTTTAAATTTTCAAATATAAATTATTCACTTCACTTTAGAAGTTGACCATATAAGAGACAATCATCTGAATTAACCTACATTTAGAATAATTCAGGGTGGGGGAAGACTTGCTGGAAGACTCCACTCTCTTTTCTAAAATGACTATCTTCACATGAACACATTTTTTGTCCTTTAATCTGCATTTTAATTGGAGTAGAGAAGTCACAATAGAATAAGGTAAACTAGTATAGGGAAGGATGGGGGGAGCATTTATTAAGCACCTACTATGTGCCAAGTTATTCCAATTATTATAAAATATTATTGTTCTATAAGAAATTATGAACAGACTTATTTCAGAAATGCCTGGAAAGACTTATATGTACTGATGCTGAGTGGAGTGAGCAGAATTAGGAGAACATTGTACACATTGTACACAGCAAGATTATGTGATGATCAACTATGATTGGACTCTTCTCAACAGTACAACAATCAAAGATAATTCCAATAGACTTGGAATAGAAAATTCTATCCATGTCCAGAAAGAGAACTATGAAAACTGAATGTCATTTGAAGCATAATATTTTCACCTTTTTAATTTTTTGGTTGGTTTTTCTTTCTCATTACTTTTTTTTTTCCTTTTGGCTTATTTTTTTTTTTTTGCACAACATGATAAATTTTGAAAGTATTGTACTCCCTCCCTCCCTTCCCCTCTCTCTATCTCTTTCTGTGTCTCTCTCTGCCTGTCTCTGTCTTTCTATGTCTTTGTCTCTTTCTCTGTCTCTCTCTGTCTCTGCCTGTCTCAGTGTCTCTGTCTTTCTGTCTCTCTCTTTCTCTTTTCCTCCCTTCCCCTCCCAACGTAAGGCACTAAAAGATTATGCAAACTTTTTTCCCCCCAAGGAGCCCCTATTCTCTGAACCCAGGTATAACCTATATCAGATTGATCATTATCATGGGGAAGGTGGAAGAAAAAAAGGGAGGAGAGATAAAATAAATTGGAACACAAATTCTTTCAAAACGAATGTAAAAACTATCTTCCTTGTATTTGAAAAAAATAAAATACTATTGAAAAAAATTATCCCATTCAATCTTCAAAATAACTCTAGAAGATAAGTACTATTTGCATCCCAAGTTTATATCAGACAGGTAAAAATGACTTGCCAAGCTCATAAATGTCTGAGGTAGGATTTGAATGCAAGTCCTCTAACAGCAGGCCCAATACTCTATTCACTGTATCTGTAACTTTCTAAGTAGCTTCTCTATTTCAAGGGAAATTTTACATTTAATAAAGTGATAATTAAGGCATGGACACCTGCTCTCTACTTTCTGTGATTATATGAGTTTGCTTGGCCTGCAGGCATACTGGAAAAGACCTACATGTTTCTATACATTCCATGAGTTGCTTGGCAACTCTAGAAGGAAATTCCATACTAGCGGATTTCCCATACTTATAATAAGGCAGATCCAGAAAAAAGCAATTAGGGGGAGGAAAGGAAGGAATTAGTATTTATTAAGTGGCTGCTACTATGTGGCTTTACATATATTATTCTATTGCTCCTCAAAACAAAGTAAGTACTATTATTATATCCATTTTATAATTGAGGAAACTAAGGCAGATAGAGATTGAGTGAGTTGCCCAGGGTCATTCAACTGATAAATGAAGGCTAGATTTGAACTCTGGTCTTCCTGAATCCAGGTTCATAAATATTCACTGTCCCAACTAGATGCAAGCAAATTTAAGTATTTGTATTCTTTTCTTTTTGAGATGGTATGAGGAAGATGACAAGTCTTTCACATATCTCTAGGTTTCTTTATTATTTAAATATATAATGTACTTGTAAGTACTATTAGTTCTCCAACAGTTTCATGTGAATTACATTTCCTACTAACATTTGATCTCTTCAAGGTCAACAAATCTGTCTCATACTTTTCTTACATACTTCATTAGGCCTAAGTACATAGAAAACTCTCAAATGCAAATGATTTTTAGAAAACAAAAAAGTATCACCTAGCTTTAATAGCTATTAAATGTTCAGACTAAAAATCAGACTCTTATGTTTTTTACTTCCATAGAACTATACCTGATGCTAAAACAGGCTACCTTAAAGATAAGCTGTGAACGGCATTTTAGTAGAAAAGAGTGCTGTTATATTGGCTATCAAAACTTATTTTCCCCCTAAACTACAGTTGTATAAAATCCTTTTCCAAAACTGATCAAATACCCTAATGATCTTAAGACTCAAAAGACAACTTGGTACTCATTCAATCAAATTTCCAGTGAAACGCACTCCCTCTCGTCATTCAGCACAAATTAATTTCATTGCCTTCATGTTAAGCCTGAGCTGAAAATTATTTAAATAAGTTTGTGATTTTTAAATCAATTCCTTCAGTTTCTTTTGTTTGCCCTAATGGTGTTTAGGATAGTCAAGTCAGCTTATTTGCTAGAAAGAATGCAGGACTTAAAATTTTTTTTTTGCCTTTCTATAACAATTACAAAACAGGAGGGAACACAAGTTTTTGTCTAAATCACTTCCAATTGGATAGTATAATGTGGGAGTATTGCTAATTTGAGTTTTACCTCTGGAACATTACAAAGACTCATAACCAGATGGAATGTTTTTTCATGGAGAATTCCTCATAAATTGCAGCTCTGATATTTTGATTGCACAGTGTAATCTTAGCAAGTTACCTAGGTTTACACATTAATGCTACAAGAAAAATAAATATTCCTTTGAAATAACTAGAAAGATAAACTACTGCCATATTAATCACTTTGACTGAATCATCACGCAAATAAACCGTTCAAGTGTGGCACTGTTACACTTGAAAAAAATAAATAAACACACTCAGAGAAAGTCTGATGATTGGATAGATTTTATTTAGAACAATAAATAACTCTCAAGACAAAAAAAATAGAGTGAGGTATAATCTGCATCAGTGGAGGGAATGCCAACATCAACAAAGTCACATATACATTGAATTATCAAAGGAATTTAAGAATTTTGCTTTCTTCTTGCTTTCACATTAATGTAAAAAACTCAATTCCCTAAGCCTCAGTTTCTTCAGAGATATTATAATGCTCAAATAAGATATTATTTATAAAGCACTTTATAAATTTTCAAGTACTACATAAATGTTAGTATTGCTCATTTAATTTTCTTGACTATTATCATAATTATTTCTTTTATCAAAAAGAATAACTATTCAATGATTATGAATAGTGAAACATAAAATTAGAAGATGTAGGCTCATGTGCAGCAAAGAATTCAAGTTCAAGATGGATTTCAATTTGAATAACCAATTTGGTCTTCTAAATACTCCATTTGTGGAAAATATTGCTGATTCTTTTACCCTGCTCCCCTCCCCAAAATGAAATGTCTCCTAAATCAGATCCATAATCATTCAAAAGAGTATGACCTTACTATCAACAAAGAGGTAAAATGAGTGAATAAGGGGTAGTGGGGAAATGATGAGAAGGGGTATGAAATCCATTAGAGTATAGAAAATGGCTTACTTTTCACTTCACTATACTAGTCAACTATGGAGCTTCTTCTGTTTTGCAATTTTCCCCCTTCACAATATAAAAGAAAGGTGGGGGGGGGAGTAAGTGGAGCAGGGGAGAAGTAAGTGGAGGGAAATGGAGAGGAAAGAGAGAAAAGGAAAAAGAGAGAGGGAGAAGGAGAGAAGGAGGGAGAGAGGGAGAGAGACAGAGGGAGATAGAGAGAGACAGAGAGAGTGGGGGAGAGGGAAAAAAGGAGAGGGAGAGAAAGAAAAAATGGATAAAGAAAGAAAGAGGGAAAAAGAGAGAGATAGGGAGGGAGGGAGAAAAGGGGAAGGAGGGAGAGAGAAAGAGAAAGAAAGGGAGAGAAGAAGAGGGAGGAAGAGAGGGAGAGACAGGGAGGGAGAGAGAGGGGGAAGGAGGAAGGAAGAAAGGGAGAGAAATTTGTGTGGGGTGGCTGTGTATACACACACACACACACACACACACACACATAGATGCATAAATTGATAACTAACCTTTCTATGTTCTAGGCATTATGCTAGTTAATCTTTGGGAATATGAAATGCAAAAAATCAAGATAGTACCTGCCCTCAAAGAGATTACATTCTAAATGGGGATCACAACACATAAAAAAAGAGAGTTGGAGAACAAGGAGCATCTGGGAAGTGAAGCAGAGATCTGGTTTCAGGTAAGCTAAGATGAAAATTTATTAAGATTTCTGTGATGAGAACACTGGCTCAAATATCAGAGCCATCCAGGGGTAGTGACAGGAAGTCATTTGAAGGTAGTGGCAGAAAAAAAATAATAAAAAATTTAAAAATAAATGAAGGTAGTGGCAGGGAGTAACTGTGTCTCCTAGGTGTCCACTCCAACAAGTGCCTCCACTCCTTGCTCTCCATATCACCTTTGGGCAGCAGCAGATGTCCTTAGAAGATAAGCTCTGCACTGAGTATCTTTGGGCAGTAAGGAAGATACCCCTCCCCATCCCACACAAATACTTTTTTTTTTTTTTTTCATTTTAAATAAGTCAGAATAATGAATTGAAGGAGTAGGTAAAAATGGGTTGAGTTATGCATTGCAAATTTCTGCCAGATTGCTATCCTTCCAATAAAAGGTATTCATCCTCAACTTCATTTTTGATTTCTAACTCATATTGACCTATTGCCAACATTCAATCCTTCTCCATATCTTCTCATTTCTATCTCCACACCACTTAAGGCTTCTTCTTTCTCCTCATGAATGCATGTCTGTGTGTCACATTTTGATAATTCTTAAACTTTTTTTTTCATTATTATTATGTCTGTTATGTGTGATCTATGATTACTGATCTTTGAGGTTACTAATGTAATTGTTCTAGTGAGTTATAAACCTACCTAAATAAGATGGTGAACTTAATTATATGGTTAAGTTAATTTATAAATGTTTTTAGAGTTCTGACTTTCTGATAGTATCTTTGTGTATCCCTCCATTTTGTTTCTTCTCCTTGAACCTCCCTATTTCCTAAGATATAATTATATGAAGTAATAACACAAAATGGCCTCTAAATGTCCAAGGGAAAATAAGAGTCTACTGATGTTGCAAACATTGTTTTAGTATAAAACATTGTCACAATCACGTCATCTTTCAGCAACCACGACCTTGATCAGTCAACAGGTATCACCACTAAGGCAAAACCTTCCAGCAATATATATATATTACAACTTGCTAGAGTCTCAGATTATAATTATCATTTTTAAGACTAAATTATTTTTTCAATTAAGGCATGTACCTTGGAAATATAGAGTTGGTATCACATCACAATGTAAATGAGGTGAACTCTCCCATAAAATGGAAGCAAATAGCAGAGTGGATTTAAAAAAAAAAGAAGTCTACAATCTGTTGTTTACAAGAAACACATTTGAAACAGAGAGGCACATATAAAGTAAAGGTAAAAGACTGGGACAGAATTTATTATGCTTCAGCTGAAATTAAAAAAGCAGAGGTAGCAATCTCAAATAAAACAAAAGTGAAAAAGAGAAAAGGAGGGAAAGCTCATCTTGATAAAAGGTACTATAAATAATGAAGTAGTAAAGATATTTAATATGTATGCACTAAATAGTGGAGCTGCCAAATTCCTATAAGACAGCAAAACTATCCTAGTGAGGGACCTCAATCTTCCCCTTTCAGAATCAGATAAATCTAACAAGAAAATAAACAAGAAAGAAACTAGAGAGATTAATAGGCTTTTAGAAAACCTAGATATACTAGACCTCTGGAGAAAATTGAATAGGGACGGAAAGGAATACATCTTTTTGTTGGCAGTATATGGCACCTACACAAAAACTGACCATGTATTAAGGCATAAAAACCTCATAATCAAATGCAAAAAGACAGAAATAGTAAATGCTTCATTTTCAGACAACAATGCAACAAAAATTATATTCAATAAAAAGCCATGGGAAATAGACTTAAAACCAATTAGAAATTTAATAATCTAATGCTAAAGAATGAGTGGGTCAAACAACAAATCACAGAAACAATCTTGGATGTTGTCCAAGAAAATGACAATTTGAGACAACATACCAAAATCTATGGAATACAGCCAAAGCAATTCTTAGAGGAAATTGCATATCTCTAAATAGGCACATAAGTAAAATAAAAAGAGGAGATCATTGAATTGGGCCTGCAACTAAAAAAGCTAGAAAAAGAACAAATTAAAGATCTCCAATTAAATACAAATCTAGAAATTCTGAAATTCAAAGAGAGGTTAATAAAATAGAAAACAAGAAAACTATTGAACTCATAAACAAAACTAAGAATTGGTTTTACGAAAAAAGCTAATAAAATAGGTAAACCTTTGGTTAATATGATCAGAAAAAAAGAAAGACAAAAAATTGCCAGCATCAAAAATGAAAGGGTTGGGGGAGAGAGGACAGAGCCAAGATGGCGGAGAAGGTACAAGCGACTTTCTAACCTCCTCTCATACCCTCATGACCAATTATTAAACTCAGCCTCAAAAATAGCACTTGACTGGGAAAATTCATGAAGATTAGAAGTACAACAATTTACCAGCTAAAGATAATCTGGAAGTTCATCAGAAAAGGTTTTTCCTGAGGGGTGGGAAAAGACCAGCACAGGTAGGGATAGAACTGGAGGCTAGCATATTAAGAAGACCCGGCGGGGGTGGCCTCTGTGGTTAGAAAATCTACAGAGAAGACTCTGCCATAGGCTGACTGCTCTTCTCTGCTTGCAAAGCAGCAGAACAGCAAAGAAATCAATGCCAAAAGCAGAGGGTACTACAAAAAAACGCCAGAACCTAACAAGATCTGGCTACACCCATCCAAAACCAGAAGTTTTTAAAATCAGAAGGATTTAAACAAATTTATTCTAATAAATCTGAGAAACTTCACCTATCATACTTAAAGGAACATCATACACAGTAACAGCAATATTGTATGATCATCTACTGTGAATGACTTAGCTATTTTCAGCTATCCAATGATCCAAGACAACAGTGAAGGATTTAGGATTAAAATTGCTGTTTGCCTTTAAAGAATGAATTGATAGTCTGAATGAAGATCAAAGTATACTTTTTAAACTTTATGGTTTTTTTGGTATGTTTTATCATAAAGTACAGCATAGAGCACAGCATAGTTGTGCAGCTGCATTCTACAACACTGCCGGGTTAACCAAAAATCTGTATGACAGTGGGGCACAGCCCAGGGAGAGCCTCTAATCTGCAAAGTGGGGGGCTCAGCTCGGAGCAATAGAACTTCCACAGAACAACTGTGCTTCCCTGGGCAGAGACAGTTCTGGTCCCTGCGGATTCACTGGTCGGCTGCTAATACTCACAGCCCCACAGTGGGCTTTGGCTTGAAGCAGTGACACTTCCCTGCTCAGTCTCTAGCCCCAGGTCAGTAGCTAATTCGCACAGCTGGGTTCTTCACTGGGCACTTGACAGGCAGCCCAGGCAGTCCTGAGTCACTTCTGGTGGGGAACTTTTTCCCAGAGCACTCCCATGACTCTCTGGCCTTTGCAGCCCATTTGCAGGACAGCCACTGTCCATGCATCTATCTATTTTCTGCAAAGGAAGCTGGTAACATTTATGTCTAGGATATACTATCACACATTTAACATATATGGGATTGCCTGCCAACTAGTGGAGGGGGTAGACGGAAGGAGGGGAAAATTCAGAACAGAAGTGAGTACAAGGGATAGTGTTATAAAAAATTACCCATGCATATGTACTGTCAAAAATTATAATTATAAAATTAATAAAAATATTTAAAATATATATTTAAAGAACAATTAGCCCCAATGTTATATAAACTGTTTTTAAAAATAGAGAATTAAGGAGTCCCACCAAATTCCTTTTATGATACACACATGGTACTGATACCTAAACCAGTAGGCCGAAAACAGAGAAAGAAAATTATAGACCAATCTTTATAATGAATTTTGATGCTAAAATCTTAAATACAATATTAACAAAAAGACTACAGAAAATTATCCCCAGGATAATACACCATAATCAAGTAGTATTTATACCAGGAATGCAGGGCTGGTTCAATATTAGGAATACTATTAGTATAATTGACCATATTAATAACCAAATTAACAAAAAAAATTGATCATCTCAATAGATGCAGAAAAATCATTTGATAAAATCCAACATTCATTCCTTTTAAAAACACTTGAGAGTATAGGAATAAATAGACTTTTCCTTAAAATAATCAGTAGCATCTACTTAAACCCATCAGTAAGCATCATATGTAATGGGGATAAACTGAAACCATTCCCAATAAGATCAGGGATGAAACAACATTGTCCACTATCTCCATTACTATTCAATATTGTATTAGAAATGTTGGCTTTAGCAATAAAAGTTGAGACACAGATTAAAGGAATTAGAGTAGGTAATGATAAATCAAATTATCACTCTTTGCTGATGATATGATATACTTAGAGAACAGCAGAGATTCTACTAAAAAGCTATTAGAAATAATGCACACCGTTAGCAAAGTTTCAGGATACAAAATAAACCCACATAAGCATTCTTATATATCACTAACAAAATCCAACAGTTAGAGTTACAAAGAGAAATTCCATTTTAAGTAACTACCGACAGTATAAACTATTTGGGAATCTATCTGCCAAGGGAAAATCAGAAACTATATGAACAAAACTACAAAACACTTTCCACACAAAGTCAGATGTAACCAATTGGAAAAAATATTAAATGCTATTGGATAGGGTGAGCAAATATAATAAAGATGACAATACTACCTAAACTACTAATCTATTTATTTAGTGCTATACCAATCAGACTCCCAAAAATCTATTTTAATGACCAAGAAAAAATAACAACAAAGTTCAGATGGAAAAACAGAAGGTCAAGAATTTCAAGGGAATTAATGAAAAAAAAAAAAAAGAAAAAAAAAAAAAAAAAACAAATGAAAGTGGCCTAACTGAACCAGATCTAAAATCATTTTATAAAGCAGTGGTTACCAAAACTATTTGGTATTAGCTAAGAAATAAACTAGTCAATCAGTTGAATAGGTTAGGTTGAAAGGATAAAACAGTCAATAACTTTAATAATCTAGGCTTCGAGAAATCCAAAGGCCCCAGCTTTTGGGATAAGAACTCACTGTTTGAAAAAAAAATTGCTGGGAAAATTGGAAACTAATATGGCAGAAACAAGGTATTGACCCACTCTTAACACCATACACCAAGATAAGGTCAAAATGGGTTCATGACCTAGGCATAAAGAATGAGATTATAAATAAATTAAAAGAATATAGGATAGTTTACTTCTCAAACCTGTGGAAGAGGAAGGAATTTATGACCAAAGAAGAACTAGAAGGGGGCAGCTAGGTGGCACAGTGGATAGAACATCAACCTTGAATTCAGGAGGACCCAAGTTCAAATCTGGTCTCAGACACTTAACACTTCCTAGCTGTGTGACCCCAGGCAAGTCACTTAACCACAGCCTTAGGAAAAAAAGAAGAAAAAAAAAAGAAATAGAGATCATTATTGTTTACAAAATAGAAAATTTTGATTATATCAAATTACAAAGGTTTTATACAAACAAAACTAATGCAGACAAGTTTAGAAAGGAAGCAATAAACTGGGAAAACATTTTTACAGTCAAAGGCTCTGATAAAGGCCTCATTTCCACAGTATAAAGGGAATTGACTCTTATTTATAAGAAATCAAGCCATTCTCTAATTGATAAATGGTCAAAGGATATGAACAGTCAATTCTCAAACGAAGAAATTAAAACTATCTCTAGCCATATGAAAAAAAATGCTCCAAGTCATTATTAATCAGAGAAATGCAAATTAAGACAACTCTGAGATACCACTACATACCTGTCAGATTGACTAGATTAACAGGGAAAGATAATGCAGAATGTTGGAGGGGATGTGGGAAAACTGGGACACTGATACATGTTGGTGGAATTGTGAATACATCCAGCCATTCTGGAGAATGATTTGGAACTATGCTCAAAAAGTTATCAAAGTGTGCATACCCTTTAATCCAGCAGTGTTGCTACTGGGCTTATATCCCAAAGAGATCTTAAAGAAGGGAAAGAGACCTGTATGTGCAAGAATGTTTGTGGCAGCCCTCTTTGTAATGGTCAGAAACTGGAAACTGAGTGGATGGTCATCAATTGGAGAATGGCTGAATAAATTGTTGTATATGAATTCTATGGAATATTATTGTTCTGTAAGAAATGACCAGCAGGATGATTTCAGAAAGGCCTGAAAAGACTTACATGAACTGATGCTGAGTGAAATGAGTAGGACCAGGAGATCATTATATACTTCAACAACAATACTCTATGATGATCAGTTCTGATGGACATGGTCCATGAGATGAACCAAATCAATTCCTATAGAGCAGTAATGAACTGAACCAGCTACACCCAGGAAAGAACTGTGGTAGATGACTACGAACCACTACATAGAATTCCCAATCCCTCTATTATTTCTGCCTGCATTTCTGATTCCCTTCACAGGCTAATTGTATTTTTATTATTTTTGTAATTTCAAAATCTGATTCTTTTTGTACAGCAAAATAACTGTATGGATATGTATGCATGTATTGTATTTAACTTATACTTTAACATATTTAACACATATTAGTCAACCTCCCATCAGGGGGAAGGGGTAGGGAGAAGAAGAGAAAAAGTTGGAACAAAAGGCTTTGCAATTGTCAATACTGAAAAATTGCTTATGCATATATATTTAATAAAAAGGTATAATAAAAAAGTGCAAATAAAATAAAATTCATCACCTTAAAAAAGAAAAAGAAAAGAAAATCTATAGCAAGGGCATGTTTAGAACCTGGAGAAAATTTTTTGTGGCTTTTGGAGTATAATGAACTCTGTAGAATACAAGAGCAATGAAATAGGTAAAGTGGAATTAGTATAGAAATCACCTTTGATGAACTAGCAGGTGTAATGTCCTGTCGTCTCTCAATTGTAATACTTCTCTGGGAGGAGGTTTCTTTTCTGTTAATCCTTTTCTCTGTGAGCAGGTTTCTTGGGAAGCTTCTGGAGCCTCCAGCCAGAGCAAAGGTAGAATCTTGAATCCTCTTCTTCCTGAACCTTGGCTCTGAATCTCCTCGAGCTTCCCTGAAGTTCCCTCGGGAAGTCTTGTCCTTCCCTAATCCAGACTGCTCTCCAGGCTCAATGTTGCCTCTTTTTATCCTCCCAGAGAATGGGCGTGGGATAACGCAAGGGCTTCTGGGAAACATTACTTCAACCAATGAGCTTGTTCCTCTTAGAATTCCTAAGGTGTAAACTCCCTTTAAAGGCCTGAACTAAAGGTCTGAGCCAGAGAACTGTCAAGTCAACCTGAGTTCTCACCTTGTAATTGTCCAGACAACCTGAATTCTCACCTTGTCATTGTCCAGACAACCTGAGTTCCCACCTGGTTATCCTAACAAGCAGATATAGGTCATTTTGCAGACACTTTAGTGCAGATTAATTACCCTTTGACAGCATATAAGCAAATTGCTGCTGCTGCTGCTGCTATAAAAGTGTGGAACACCCTCCCAGGAAAACAAGATAAAGGGGAAGCCTTCACAAAAATAGGGCAAGGTTCAAATGAACCCTTTGCTGATTTCGTGGGACATGTGCAGACAGCCATCATATAAACTACTGGTGAAAATGCAGCAACAGGAATAATGATAAAAACAACTTACTACAGAAAAATGCTAATGAAGTCTGTAGAAGAATTATATTAGAACTACACAAAGATGCTCTGTTAGAAGAGATCATAACACCCCATGCCACAGTGGGCACAAATGCCTTTTATCCTCAGACTATGATGCAGAATTTGGGAAAACAGGGTCCCTCTTGACAAGAGACTTCCAGAGATACTCATCAATGTTTTCAATGTTGTAGAGTAGGGCATCTGATAGCTCAATGTTGGCATAGAGATAGAATGAGAAGACAGGGTGAGAGAATAAGACCCAGAATTCTATGTCCAAAATGTAACACAGGCTTCCATTGGGTCTCAGAATGTAGATTGACTCAGAGAAACGAAAAGTGAGATCCAGCTCCAGGGCCCTAGTGGATATCAGAATGTAGATTGACTCAGGGCTCCAGGAATAAAACAGGTGGGGGCATGATGGCAGTGATGTTATACCCAGAGTGTCTTTAAACATAATCAATTAGCCAAGAAGCAATCAGATGGAGAAAGAGATTACATTTGGAGAGAATACAGGTTTTATTACTTGACAGAAGGGCAATGTCCAGTGTGAGCAGCTTCAATATAATCACCAGGTGATGTAGAGGGATCCGGATAGTGATAAATGGAAAGGAGCAGATAGGTTAACTGCTTGGGGCAGAAGGTTTACTTGTATCTCTACAGAAGGAGAAGGAATCAGATGAGCCATATTCGCCTTGTCCATTTGAGAGAAACAGAAACAGAAAAGGGAAAAACCTTGAAAGAGGAGACAACTCAAGAAACATCAGGTGGCTCCATCTCTGACTACATGTACAACTGAAAAAGCATGACTTAATTCAATATGTATGAAAATTGACTCATGAACATCAAAAATTGTTGATAAGACTGTTGCAGAATTTCAAAACTAGCAGGAATCATTGGATTCCCTGAAACATAATGAGACTACAAGACTTCAAAACTTGCAGGAATTATTGGATTCCCTGACAAATGAAGTAATAGACAATAGATTGGTTTTTTACTATCTCTTAGCTGCTAAAGGAGGTATATTTGTGATTGTTATTTATATATTCTCTGGAGAAATGTACTTGAAACAAGGATTCTTACAACAAGGTGTTAACTCAGTGGAAATGATAAGACAATGATTATCTAGTTTAGCATGTGAGCTCTCTAATTCAGTATGATTGATTTAATCCCACAACAAGGTGCTAACTCAGTGGAATTGGTAAAACAATTGTTATCTAGTTTACATATACTTAGTACTCAATATGGTGCTGTAATAGTTCTATAGTTGATGTAATTGTAATAGAGTATTTAAACTAAGGACAAAGTCAGACACAGAGATTCCATCTTTAATCAGACTCTTAGTGACTCTTCTGTCTCCTGCACTATGAGAGAGACTGGTTCAGACTGGGACACTGAAAGACAATAAAGACTTTGGACTCTATACCTGACCATTCTTATGGTATTATTCTGCTGAGACCAAGGCTAGTCCCAAGACCTCTAGAAAGCTAACATTATAGTATTTTACTGACCTAGAAAAAATAACAACAAAATTCATCTAGAATAACAAAAGGTCAAGAATTTCAAAGGAATTAATAAAGAGAAAAGCAAATGGAGGTGGCCTAACTCTTCCAGATCTAAAAATATATTATAAAGCAGCAGTCATCAAAACCGTTTGGTACTGGCTAAGAAATAGACTGGTTGATCAGTGGAATAGATTATGTTCACAGAACAAAAGAGTCAATGACTATAGCAATCTAGTATTTGACAAACCCAAAGGTCCCAACTTTCATAAGAATTCACTATTTGACAAAAACTGCTGGGAAAATTAGAAACTAGTTTCGCAGAAAGTAGGCATAGACCCACACTTAACACTGTATACCAAGATAAGATTGAAATGTGTTCATGGTCTAGATATAAAGAATGGTATTATAAACAAATTAGAAGAACATAGCATAGTTTACTTCTCAGACTTGTGGAGAAGGAAGGAACTTGTGACCAAAGAAGAACTAGAGATCATTATTAATCACAAAATAGACTATTTTGATTACTTTAAGTTAAAAAGTTTATGTATAAACAAAACTAATGCAGACAAGATTAGAAGGGAAGCAAGAAACTGGGAAAACATTTTTGCATCCAAAGAATCTTATAAAGGCTTCATTTCTAAAATATATAGAGATTTGACTCAAATTTATAATAATTCAAGCCATTCTTCAATTGATAAATGGTGAAAAGTTGTGAACAATTTTTAGATGAAGAAATTGAAATTATTTGTAGCCACATGAAAAGGTTCTCCAAATCACTATTGAACAGAGAAATGAAAATTAAGACAACTATGAGATACCATTCCACACCTCTCAGATTGGCTAAAATGGCAGAAAAATATAATGACAAATGTTGGAAGGGATGTGGGAAAACTGGGAAACTCATATGTTGTTGGTGGAACTGTGAATGGACCCAACCATTCTGGAAAGCAATCTGGAACAATGTTTAAAAAGTTATCAAATTGTGCATACTCTTTGATCCAGCAGTGTTTCTGCTGGGATTATATCCCAAAGAGATCTTAAAGGACAGAAAGGGACCCACATGTGCAAAAATGTTTGTGTCATCCCTTTTTGTAGTGGCAAGAAACTGGAAACTGAATGGATGCCCATCAGTTAGAGAATGGCTGAATAACTTATGGTATATGAATGCTATGGAATACTATTGTTCTGTAAGAAATGATGAGCAGGATGATTTCAGAAAGGCTTGGAGAGACCTATATGAACTGATGCTGAGTAAAAAGAACAGAACCAGGAGAGCATTATACATGGTAATAACAAGATTGTGCAGTAATTAATTCTGATGAACTGGCTCTCTTCAACATTGAGAAGATCTTTGTTGCGATTTGCTTACATTTTGTTTTTCTTGCTCAGTTTTTCTTTTTCTTCCTTCTTGATCTTATTTTTTTGTGGAGCAAGATAACTGGATTTAACATATATTTCAACATATTTAACATGTCTTGGACTACTTGCCAACTAGGAGAGAGGGTGGGAGAAAGGAGGGGGAAATTTGGAACAAAAGGTTTTGCAAGGGTACATATTGGAAACATTACTCATGCATATGCTTTATGAATAAAAAGCTTTAATAAGAAAAATAGATTTCCTTATACACTTATAGATAGCTTTGATTTCTTTTATCTGTTCATATCATTTGACCATTCATCAACAAGGAAATGGCTTATGTTTTGTTTTTGTTTTTTTTTTTTTTTTTTTATAAATTTGACTCATTCTCTGAGAAATGAAGCCTTTATCAGAGGCACTTGCTATAAAAATTGTTCTTTCCAATCATGGGTCCATTGGCTTTGTTTGTGCAAAAGCTTTTTAATTTCATATAGTCAAAATGATCTATTTTGCATTTTGTAATGCTCTCTATCTCTTGTTTGGTCATGAATTATTCTTCTTACTATAGATCTGACAGCCTATTCTTTCCTTTTCTAATTTGCTTAAGGTGTCTAATATTCTCACCTCCTTAGTATCTTTATTCTTTATTTTTTGGTTGGATTATCTGAAAGGGGAGAGTTGAGGTCCCCCACTAATATAGTTTTACTATCTATTTCTATCTCTTTTGTTCCCTATATCTAGTCATTGACTTTATTAAAGTTTTTTATTCTTCAAAACATATGCATGAACAGTTCTTCAACATTAGCCCTTGCAAAACCTTGTGTTCAAATTTCCCCAATCTTTGCCCATGCCTTCCCTAGATGACAAGTAGTCCAATGTATGTTAAACATGGTAGAAAAATCTGTTAAATCCAATATATGCCTACATATTTATTCAATTATTGTGCTGCACAAGGGAAAAAGATAAGTAAAATAAGCAAGCAAACAACAACAAAAAGAGTGAAAATGCTATGTTGTGAACCACATTCAATTCCCACAGTCCTCTCTCTGGCTATAGGTGGTTCTCTTCATCACTGAACAATTGTAACTGGTTTGAATCATCTCATTGTTGAAGAGAGCCATGTCCATCAGAATTGTTCAATTGATCAGATATTGTTACCATGATCTCCTTGTTCTGGTCATTTCACTTAGCATCAGTTCATGTAAGTCTTTCCAGGCATTTCTAAAATCATCCTGCTGGTCATTTCTTACAGAATAATAATATTCCATAATATTCATATACCATAACTTATTCAGCCATTCTCTAACTGATGGGCATCCATTCAGTTTCCAGTTTCTTGCCACTGCAAAAAGGGCTGACACAAACATTTTTGCACATGTGGGTCCCTTTCCGTCCTTTAAGATCTCTTTGGGATATAATCCCAGCAGAAACACTGTTGGATCAAACAATTTGATAACTTTTTAAACATTGTTCCAGATTGCTCTCCAGAATGGTTGGGTCCATTCACAGTTCCACCAACAATGTATCTGTACCCCAGTTTTCCCACATCCCCTCTAACATTGGCCATTATCTTTTCCCATCATCTTAGCCAATCTGAGAGGTGTGTAGTGGTATATCAGAGTTTTCTTTGCATTTCTCTGATCAATAGTGACTTGGAACACCTTTTCAGGTGGCTACAAATAGTTTCAATTTATTCATCTGAAAATTGTTCATAACTTTTCACCATTTATCCATTGAAGAATGGCTTAAATTATTAAAAATTTGAGTCAAATCTCTATATATTTTAGAAATGAGGCCTTTATAAGATCCTTTGGATGCAAAAATGTTTTCCCAGTTTCTTGCTTCCCTTCTAATCTTCTCTTGCATTAGTTTTGTTTGTACAAAAACTTTTTTAAACTTAGTTTAATCAAAATTATCTATTTAGTGATCATTACTGATCTCTTATCCTTCTTTGGTCACAAATTCCTAACTCTTCCACAGATCTGAGAGGTAAACTATTCCATATTCTTCTAATTTTTCTATAATATCATTCTTTATGTCTAGATCATGAACCCATTTCAACTTTATCTTGGTGTTCAGTGTTAGGTGTAGATTACTGCCTAATTTCTGCCATACTAGTTTCCAATTTTCCCAGTTTTTGTCAAATAGTGAATTCTTATCCCAGATCTTTGGATTTGTCAAATACTAGATTGCTTTAGTCATTTGTCAAGGAATAGGTCAATATTCTGAAAGCCTCCACAACTGTGGATCATAGATAGCATCTGAGGGAGTTGCAGGGCAGCCTCTGCTGACACAGGTGTTGCAGACTGGGAATAAAATAAATTGGAGCCAGAAGGAAGAGGAGAGAGGTCAGACAATGCAAAGGCCTCTCAGTCAGAGAGGTTAGAGAACAACAACTGCCTCTCAGTTTCCTTGTATCATCCTCTCACAGGAAGAGATCCATTCTGCAGGTCTGAGTTGGAGCTCCAGCAGCCACTGCCAGGTGGCTCCCATGAAATCTACAGCGCCCATGAATTCCAACAGTCACTGACTATTTTGTACTATTCCACTGGTCAACTACTCTATTTCTTAGCCAGTACCAAATGGTTTTGGTGATCACTCTTTTATAATATAATTTTAAATCTGGTACAGTTAGGTCACCTTCGTTTGCATTTTTTTTCAATAATTCCCTTGAAATTCTTGACCTTTTGTTCTTCCAGACGAATTTTGTTGTCATTTTTTCTAGGTCAGTAAAACACTTTCTTGGATGTTTCATTGGTATAGCACTAACTATATTGATTAATTTAGGAAGTGTTGTCGTTATTATATTTACTCGATCTATACAAGAGCACTTGATATTTTTCCAATTGTTTAGATTTGACTTTATTTTTGTGAAAAGAGTTTTGTAATTTTGATCATATAGTTCCTGACTTTCCCTTGGAAGATAAATTCCCAAACATTACATACTACTGACAGTTATTTTAAGTGGAATATCTCTTTGTATCTCTTGATGTTGGATTTTGAAAGTGATGTATAAAAATGCTGATGATTTATATGGTTTTATTTTGTATCATGCAACTTTACTAAAATTGTGGATTATTTCTAATAGTTTTTTAATTGATTCTCTAGGGTTCTCTTAAATATACCATCATATCATATGCAAAAAGTGATAATTTGGTTTCCTCATTACCTAGTCTAATTCCTTTTATCTCTTTTTCTTTTCTTATTGTTAAAGCTAGCTTTTCTAATACAATTTGAATAGTAATGGTGATAGTGGGCAACCTTGCTTCACTCATGATCTTTTTGGGAATGGTTCATTTTATTCCCATTATATATGATGCTTGCTGATGGTTTTAAATAGATGCTACTGACTATTTTAAGAAAAAAGTCCATTTATTCCTATAATCTCTAGTGTTTTTAATAGGAATGTATGTTGGCTTTTACCAAATTCTTTTTCTGCATCTATTGAGATAATCATATGGTTTTGTTAGTTTGGTTATTGATCTAGTCAATTATGCTAATAGTATTCCTAATATTGAATGAGCCCTATAAATCCTACTTGGTCATGGTGTATTATCCTGGGGATGACTTTCGGTAATCTCTTTGCAATTTTTTTTAAAGATTTTTGCGTCAATATTCATTAGAAAAGTTGGTCTATAATTTTCTTTTTCTGTTTTCATCTTACCTGATTTAGGTATCACTACCACATCTGTGTCATAAAAGGAGTTTGGTAGGAGTTCTTCTTTCCCTATGTTTTCAAATATTTCATATAATATTGTTGTTAATTCTTAAATGTTTGGTAGAATTCACATTTAAATCTATCTGGCCCTAGAGAGTTTTTTCTTAGAGAGTTTATTAATAGCTTGTTCTATTTCTTTTTCTGAAATGGGACTATTTAAGTAATTTATTTCTTCTTCTGTCAATCTGAACAATCTATATTTGTATAAATATTCACCCATTTCATTTAAATTACCAGATTTATTTACATATAGAATGCAAAAACCTGCAAAAAACAATGCAAAAACAATCTACTGATATTTTGCTATGTATGTTTACAGAAATATACATAGATATCTATGTATAGGTGCACATATACAAGTATCTATGCAAATATCTCTATGTAGATACATATGTATATATACATATATATTTATATATTATAGTTATATGTGAGTGTCTGTGTGTGTACACACACAAATGTATATTGTTATTCATTCATTTCAATTGTTTCTGACTCTGTGTCCCCATCTGTTTTTCTCAGCAGAAGTACTGAAATGGTTTCCCTTTACCTTTTCCAGCTCAATTGAGGCAAATGTGGTTTAAATGACCTACACAGGGTCATCCAGCTG
Source organism: Sminthopsis crassicaudata (assembly GCF_048593235.1). Taxonomy (NCBI): domain Eukaryota; kingdom Metazoa; phylum Chordata; class Mammalia; order Dasyuromorphia; family Dasyuridae; genus Sminthopsis; species Sminthopsis crassicaudata. The sequence continues at coordinate 253,969,752 of NC_133621.1, forward strand.
TTCCAAATTTGAACTCAGATCTTCCACATCAATTATCTCTAATTTGATTTTTTTTAAAAATAATGGTCATATCCTTGAAGTTTTTTATACTATATGTCTTACAATGTAATAATCAAGACAAGAAGTTTTTGCTTCATCTTTAAGCAGAGTTCTGTAAAATTCCTTTCTCTGTTTTCTCTATACAATACTACATCCAAAGGAGAAAAAAAGAATTTAGCAGGGCAGAAAAAGTCACCATCTTCTTCCAAATCTAAGAGAAAAGTAATAGAGGCCAAATGAAAGTATTGAGCATAATCATGCAGAAAAAATTATGGACTTTCTTACCCCTTAGTCACTCTAAAAAAGGAGGCTCTGCATCTTAAATACAGTTCAATGATACAAATTTATTTGGCATAATAGTCACTCTTTGCCCTACAGCCTGATTGATACTCAGAAGAGAGAACTTCACATATGCAAAGATGTCAGCTATATGCCCTTCATTCTTCTCTCATTCAGGTTAATTACTTCTTGGTTTTTTTCCCCCCAATAAATCTCTAGTATAAACTGGAGGACGTTCACAGTCTTTGTTTCTTGACATTTCTTGGTTTATCAAAGAATGAAAATCCACCTTTATGTACAATCATCTAGCTCAACTTTTCTCTAACTTTTCTTAAAAAAAAAAAAAAAAACCATGAGAGGTTTTGTACTATTTAGTTAAAAACTCACAGTACTAATCTGATATGCCAGCCCGGTAACCTTGTCCGAAAAGGAAAGAAGGTTTCACTGGTATGACCCATGCTGTGTGGCTTCTTTTTGGAAATTTTCATTAATTATTATGAATAACATGTCCTCAAATTTTGCCAGGCAATTAATTCAAATGTAATAATTTGTATTCTTGACTCATTCCTTTTTTTTGAAAACTGTGGCATCTGCCCTCCTCCAATTTACAGCACTTTGCCTATTTTCTATGATTGTTTAATGATTAGTGTCCTATAGTTAGTTTCAGGAAAATCTGGAATCAAAACCTGCCACAAAAACGTATTGTTATACTCAGGTCAATTTTTAAAATTATTCCAGGTTTCAGGTCACTCATTTGTAAAATGATAGTTGTACTTGGTGACTGCAATAGTCCTTTTAGCTCAAAATTTGTGTTCTTTTCTTCCTATAATCTTCCAGGGATCAACAAAATGTCTCAACAATAGCATTTGCCTTTAAGCACTCATGTGTGCTCTTTATAATCTGCTTATTTATCTTAATTTCAAACTCTATTTGTTATATTAATTCTGCCTTTCTTGTCTGGAGATTCTTTTTATTAATAGAGAAAAGAACTCCATATTTTGTCTGTAGTTAGTCATCATTTTTACAAGAAGGAATTCCTACACCTTTTTTGATAACCCTCTTTTCCTCAATAGAAATAAAACAAAACAAAGTAAGACAGCATTTTATACCCTTTCTTACTTTCTCTTAATAGCCTCAGCCCATTCAGAGCATTATCACTCCAGATATTATTGTTCTGGTCCTTTGCCAGGATTTACATTAATTCTGCATCCTAGTTCAGGCCCCTCCCACCTCTTATTTACCTCTCTCTCTTTGACTTTTTCAAGACTCACTTCTTTCCAGACCAGACCTTTATCCATATGTTTGCTAAAGTGATTCCGAAATAAAAATCTAATCACTTGCTTAGATAGTTCTACTAGATATTTTACTTGTAGAATAAAAGAAAACTCATCTGTTTGACTCTTCAAGCTTTTCACAATCTGGATCCTATCTACCTTTTCTGACTCATTAGATATTCTTCATGTGTGAACTCACCAAACCTACTTTCTACTATGCATACATAACATTGCATTTTTAATCTTGGTCCCTTTGCAGTTACTCTCAATTTCTAGAATATACTCCTTCTTGACTTTCACTTCCCAATATTCCTAATTCCCCCTAAAGTTAATTTCTTTTTTATAAATTTTTTATTAATCTTAAAATTATAACATTTTTGACAGTACATATGCATAGGTAATTTTTTACAACATTATCCCTTGTACTCCCTTCTGTTCCAAATTATTCCCCTCCTTCCCTCCACCCCCTCCCCTAGAGGGCAGGCATTCCCATACATATTAAATATCTTATAGTATATCCTAGGTACACTATATATGTGCAGAATCGAATTTTGTTGTTGTTCTTGCAAAGGAAGAATTGGATTCGGAAAGTAAAAATAATCTGGGGAGAAAAACAAAAAATACTCACAGTTTACACTCATTTCCCAGTGTTCCCTTTCTGGGTGTGCCTGATTCTGTCCATAATTGATCAATTGGAATTGGATTAGCTCTTCTCTATGTTGAAGATATCCATTTCCATCAGAATACATCCTCATTCAGTATCATTGTTGAAGTGTTTAATGATCTCCTAGTTCTGCTCATTTCACTCAGCATCAGTTGATGTAAGTCTCTCCAAGCCTCTCTGTATTCATCCTGTTGGTCATTTCTTACAGAACAATAATATTCCATAACATTCATATACCATAATTTACCCAACCATCCTCCAATTGATGAGCATCCATTCATTTTCCAGTTTCTAGCCACTACAAAAAGGGCTGCCACAAACATTTTGGCACATACAGGACACTTTCCCTTCTTTAGTATTTCCTTGGGATATAAGCCCAGTAGTAGCACTGCTGGATCAAAAGGTATGCACAGCTTGATAACATTTTCGGCATAATTCCAGATTGCTCTCCAGAATGGTTGGATTCTTTCACAACTCCACCAGCAATGTATTAGTGTCCCAACATTCATCATTATTTGTTCCTGTCATCTTAGCCAATCTGACAGGTGTGTAGTGGTATCTCAGTGTTGTCTTAATTTGCATTACTCTGATCAATAGTGATTTGGAACACTCTTTCATATGAGAGGAAATCGTTTCAATTTCATCATCTGAAAATTGTCTGTTCATATTCTTTGACCATTTATCAATTCGAGAATGGCATGATTTCTTATAAATTAGAGTTAATTCTCTATATATTTTGGAGATGAGGCCTTTATCAGAACCTTTAACTGTAAAAATGTTTTCCCAATTTGTTACTTCCCTTCTAATCTTGTTTGCATTAGTTTAATTTGTACAAAAGCTTTTTAATTTGATATAATCAAAATTTTCTATTTTGTGATCAATAATGATCTCTAGTTCTCCTTTGGTCACAAATTCCTTCCTACTCCACAAATCTAAGAGGTAAGCTATCCTATGTTCCTCTAATTTATTTATGATCTTGTTTTTTATACCTAAATCATGAACTAATTTTGATCTTATTTTAGTATGTGGTGTTAAGTGTGGGTCCATGCCTAGTTTCTGCCATATTAATTTCCAGTTTTCCCAGCAGTTTTTGTCAAATAATGAATTCTTATTCCAAAAATTGGGGTCTTTGGGTTTGTCAAACACTAGATTGTTATTTTTATTCACTATCTTGCTCTGTGAACCTAACCTATGCCACTGATCAACTAGTCTATTTCTTAGCCAATACCAAATGGTTTTGGTGACTGTTGCTTTATAATATAGGTCTAGATCAGGTACAGCTAGGCCACCTTCATTTGATTTTTTTTTTCATTACTTCCCTTGAAATTCTCGACCTTTTGTTCTTCCATATGAATTTTGTTGTTATTTTTTCTAGGTCATTAAAATAGTTTCTTGGGAGTCTGATTGGTATAGCACTAATTAAATAGATTAGTTTAGGGAGTATTGTCATCTTGATTATATTCGCTTGGCCTATCCAAGAGCAGTTAGTGTCTTTCCAATTATTTAAATCTGACTTTATTTTTGTGGCAAATGTTTTGTAGTTTTGCTCATATAATTGCTGACTTTCCTTTGGTAGATATATTCCCAAATATTTTATACTATCGACCGTTATTTTGAATGGAATTTCTCTTTGTATCTCTTGCTCTTGGATTGTGTTGGTAATGTATAAAAATGCTGAGGATTTATGTGGATTTATTTTGTATCCTGCAACTTTCTAAAATTCTGAATTATTTCTAATAGCTTTTTAGCAGAGTCTTTGGGGTTCTCTAAGTATACTATCATGTCATCTGCAAAGAATAATAGTTTGATTTCCTCATTACCTACTCTAATTCCTTGAATCTCTTTTTCGACTCTTATTGCGGAAGCTAGCCTTTCTAGTACAATATTGAATAGTAATGGTGATAGTGGGCAACTTGTTTCACTTCTGATCTTACTGGGAATGGTTCCAGTTTATCGTCATTACATATGATGTTTACTGATGGTTTTAAATATATGCTCCTTATTATTTTAAGGAATAGTCCAATTATTCCTGTACTCTCAAGTGTTTTTAGCAGGAATGGATGTTGGATTTTATCAAATGCTTTTTCTGCATCTATTGAGATGATCATATGGTTTTTGTTAATTTAGTTGTTGATATGTTTGATTATGCTAATAGTTTTCCTAATATTGAACCAGCCCTGCATTACTGGTATAAGTCCTACTTGGTCATAGTGTATTATCTTGGGGATGATTTTCTGTAGTCTTTTTGCTAATATTTTATTTAAGATTTTAGCATCAATATTCATTAGGGAGACTGGTCTATAATTTTCTTTCTCTGTTTTCAGCCTACCCGATTTAGGTATCAGTAACATGTTTGTGTCATAAAAGGAATTTGGTAGGACTCCTTCAATCCCTATTTTTTCAAATAGTTTATATAGCACTGGAAATAGTTGTTCTTTAAACGTTTGGTAGAATTCACATGTAAATCCATCTGGTCCTGGGGAGAAATGGGACTATTTAGACTATTTACTTCTTCCTCTGTTAATCTGGGCAAGCTATATTTTTGAAAGTATTCTTCCATTTAAGTTATCGAATTTATTGGCATAAAGTTGAGCAAAGTATTTCCTAACTATTGTTCTAATTTCCTCTTCATTAGTGGCGAGTTCTCCCATTTCATTGTTAAAACTAACAATTTGCTTTTTTCTCTTTCCTTTTTTTAATAAGATTTACTAAGGGTTTGTCTATTTTCTTGGTTTTTTTCATAGAATCAACTCTTAGTTTTATTAATTAGTTCAATAGTTTTTTTTTTTTTGTTTTGTTTTGTTTTTACACTTTCAATTTTATTAATCTCACCTTGTATTTTTAGAATTTCAAGTTTCACGTTAGTCTGGGGTTTTTTAATTTGTTCCTTTTCTAGCATTTTTAGTTTTAAGCCTAATTCATTGACCTTCTCTTTCTCTATTTTATGCAAGTAGGCCTCTAGAGATATAAAACTTCCCCTTATTACTGCTTTGGCTGTATCCCACACATTTTGGTATGATGTCTCATTATTGTCATTTTCTTGGTTGAAGTTATTAATTATGTCTATGAGTTGCTGTTTTACCCAATTATTCTTTAGTATAAGATTATTTAGTTTCCAATTATTTTGGGTCTATTTTCCCCTGGCTTTTTATTGAATGTAATTTTCATTGCATTGTGGTCTGAAAAGGATGCATTTATTTTTTCTGCCTTATTGCATTTGATTTTGTGGTTTTTATGTCCTAGTATATGATCAATTTTTGTATAGGTTCTATGAATTGCTGAGAAGAAAGTGTACTCCTTTCTGTCTCCATTTAGCTGTCGCCACAGATCTATCATATCAAACTTTTCTAGTATTCTATTTACTTATTTGACTTCATTCTTATTTACTTTGTGGTTTTATTTATCTAATTCTGATAGTGCAAGGTTGAGATCTTCCACTATTATAGTTTTGCTGTCTATTTCTTCTTGCAGCTCTCTTTATTTCTCTTTTTAAGAATTTAGATGCTGCACCACTTGGTGCATATATGTTTAATATTGATACTGCTTCATTATCTATGCTACCCTTTAGTAGGAAATACTGTCCTTCCTTATTTCTTTTAATTAGATCAATTTTTGTTTTTGCTTGATCTGAGATGAGGATGGCTACCCCTGCTTTTTTTACTTTGCCTGAAGCATCGTAGATTCTGCTCCACCCTTTTACTTTTAGTTTGAATGTATCACCCTGTTTCAGGTGTTTCCTGTAAACAACACATAGTAGGATTCTGGCTTTTAATCCAGTCTGCTAACTGCTTCCTCTTTATGGGGGAGTTTACCCCATTCACATTTATGGTTAGAATGACTAATTCTATATTGCTTGCCATCCTGTTAACCCCTGCTTATGCTTTTCTTCTTTCTTACCCCCCCTACCCAGGATTAAACTTGTGAACACCACTTGCTTTTCGCATCCCTCCCTTTTTAGTATCCTCCCCCACCTTAAAGTTCCTCCCCCTGTTTTACCCCTTTTGCTCACAATTTCTGTATTCCCTTCCCCTTAACTTACTCTTTCCATCTCACTTTTCAATGAAGTGGAAGAAGTTTCACCATAAATCAAATCTGTCTATTGATACACACTGTGTTCATCCCCCTCCTTTCTTTCTCTCAGATATACTAGGTTAGTACCACCACTTTTTTATGATATAATTTCCTTTCCACCTCTAGTTTCTAGGACAAATTATACCTGTGTTCTTTACATATCTTTATGGCAGAAATATAGTTGTCAACATTTCTTTTTACCTTTTTAGAAATCTCTTGAGTTCTGTGTTTGAAGATCAAACATTGTGTGTAGATCTGTTTTGTTTTTTTGTTTTTTTGTTTTTTCAACAAGAATAGATGGAATTCATTTATTTCGTTAAATGCCCATCTTCTTCCCTGGAAAACAATGCTCATTTTTGCTGGGGAAGTTATTCTTGGCTTCATATCAAGTTCCTTAGCCTTTTGGAATATCATATTCCAAGCCATTCGTTCCTTTAATGTGGACGCTGCTAGTTCCTGTGTTATCCTTATTGTGGCTCCTCCATATCTAAATTGCTTTTTTCTAGCAGCTTCCAATATTTTTTCCTTCATCTGATGGTTCTTAAACTTGTCCACTATATTTCTTGGTGTTTTGATTTTTAGGGTCCCTTTCAGTAGGTGATTGATGAATTTTTTCAATGTTTATTTTACCCTCTGTTTCCAAAACGTCTGGGCAGTTCTCTTTGATAATTTCCTGGAAAATAATGTCTAGGCTCTTTTTTTCCTCACATTTTTCAGGGAATCTGATTATTCTCAAATTGTCTCTCTCCTGGATCTGTTTTCCAGATCTGTTCTTCCCAATAAGGTACTTGACATTCTTTTCAGTTATTTTGTTTTTCTGGTTTTGCTTGACTACTTCTTGGTTTCTCCTTGAGTCATTCATTTCTACTTGTTCGAGTCTAATTTTCAATGATGTATTTTCTTCACTCACTTTTTTTATATCTTTTTGTAATTGTCCAATTGAGTTTTTATCTTCTATGGAATTTTTTCCCATTTCATCCATTTTATTTTTTAGAGAGCTGTTTTCTTTTTCCAACTCACTAATCCTTTTTTCCGTGGAGTTGTTTACTTTTTGCAATTCACTAATTTCGTTTTTCAGTTATTTTATTTCTTTATCCACTCTGTCTTTAAATGCGTGGGCTGACTTCTCCAGACTCTCTTTTTGTTCCCTTTCCTTTTCCCATTTCTTTTCTATCTCTCTTGTGAGAGCCTTTTTGATTTCCTCTATGAGAGTTTTGTTTATTGAGGAGCAGATCATATCCCCCTTAGGGGATTCCTCTGAGACAGTCTGCTTTTAGTTCCTCAGGGTTTGAAGTCTGCTAGCTGTCAATGGTTAGAGCTTTTTTAATTTTTTTTTTCATTTTGTCAGAGCGGGAATCGAAGAAAACAAATTGACAAGAAAAACAATTGGTCTGTTTAGGGCGGGCGGAATGGGGCTGGATGGTGTTACTGGGCTTTCTGTACAGACTTTGGGAGACAGCAGCGAGGCACTAACAGGACAGCGATGGCTGTGCTGCGTCTGTGCTCTGAGGCTCTAAGAACAGGCTGAGTCACTCCAGGTGGGGGTGCAGGTGGCCAGGTCCAAGAGAGGAGAGACACTAGTTTTCCAGGTTTTTATTCTAGGGTTTTATTCTTTACCTCCAGTGTTTACACCTTCTCTTCTGATCCTGGCTTGCTGCCAAGAGGGAATATCCACACTGAGTTAAAGGTCATTTCGCAGAAATAGCAGAGATAGCACCCTTCCCCCCTGAGGTCTGCACAGTATGAGCTGCCTTCCTCCCTCTTGCTGCTTGCTCTCAGTCTGCACCCAGTCTGTTTGTCCCCTCCCCTGAGCAAATACAGACTTTTTCTGGTGAATTTCAAGGATGTCTTCTGTTTGTGATTATTTATGGGTTTTTTTTCCCAGTCAAGCATTAATTCCAAGGCTTGTTATGATCTAAATTCTGAGAGAAAACGCGGAGCTCAAGCAGCTATCTGCCTCCACGCCACCATCTTGGCCAAAAGTCCTCTAAAGTTTATTTCAATGGCACTTTCTTCATGGAGCTTTTTCCTATTTTTCTCCTAGCTGTTTGTGTTCACTCCAAGGTTCACCACAAATTACTTTTCATTCAATGTCAGTCATTTTGTAATCACTTATTATGTGCCAGATAATTTGCTAATTAAGAAAAAAACACATAAAATCCAAAAATCAATTCCCTCCCTGAAGTAGATCACATTCTAGTAGAGGAGATGTGTATTACTCTGTGAATACTCTTTTAACTTATGTCTGTGTTGTTTCCTCTGGTAGACCACAGATCCCTTGATGGCAAAGACACCTTTATTTTTTATTTTTGAATTCTCAATGTCTTACCAATTGACTTTCATATGACTGGGGCTCCTTCCTAAAATTCTTTATATATATTTTATGTTTTGTATTTGTCTAATTCTATAATGTTCTGTATATCTCTTTATAAAATGTAAGCTACTTGAAGGCAGAAATTGTTTCTTTTTTGATTTTGTAATGCAAGAGGCAGTGTGGTATTGCGAATAGAAAAGTATCAAGATTTGGGTTCAAGTTCCACTTCTGACAAGTACTCACTATGTGATTCTTGTCAAATCATTTAACTTCTGAGTAACAACTAAGATTACAAGCTACAATGAATTAATGCAAGAAAAATTGATTGGTCATTCATTATGTGTCAGGCACTATGACATGGGGATCTACGTATACACACATTAATGGGCATGCATATGCATACACACACACACACACACACACACACTCACACACACACACTAACAACATGCAGGGATGAGTTTTCTCATCAGAAACTTCCCTGGATCAATGAAATCACAGGCCCAATTCCTATGGTCATCACTTAGCACAAGGTATGAGCACTTAAGAATTGACTGTTGAATGATTCTTGACTTATTGTTCCCTAGGATATAATTCTTCCTAAAATATCATTCTTTGTAGACTATAGGAAAATTAAAAATGTCTAGGGAAATCTGACTCAGCAGTGCCTTATCTCTTCTTCAATAGTGTCCTCCCAATATCTCAGTGGGAAGGTTTATAATGCCATGATACTTAAAAAAAAAAAAAAAAAGATATATTGTGTATACATGTACACATGAGTGTGTATATATGTATGTATATATATAGTTCTATAATATATTTTATATATTTATATCATATATTACATAGAATAATATTCTATAATATAGAATTTATTATGGTATATACAGATATAAATAACACACAAATATATGTGTGTATACACACATACATTAAATTGATAGGATCATAGATTTATAACTGGAAGTGAACTTAGAGGTCATCAAGTCTTATATTCAAATTTTATAAATGAAAAGACTGAGGTACAACTACTAAGGACCCCAGTTCCTCCAGACTCCTATTGTGATTATTTAGTCATTCAGTCGTGTTGGAGCTTCATGACCTTATGGACTTTTTGGCTTTCTTGACAAAGATACTGAAGTAGTTGGCCATTTTATTCTCCTGCGTGTCCCCTATTTTATAGATGGAGAACAGAAGCAAATAGGGATTAAGTGATATGCCCAGTGTCACACAGCTAGTAAGTACTTTAGACTGATTTTGAACTCAGATTTTCCTGACTCTAGGCCAGATCCTCCACCTATTGCTGTCCCATCCAGACTCCTAGACTTGTGCTTTATGTACCACATTTGTAGATGAGAAAATTGAAATACAATTTGTAAGTATCTGAGGTAAAATCTGAATCTAAGAAGTCTAGACTTCCAGTGTAGTATTCTCTTTACTACACTCTACTGCCTTATAAGCACTATGCTTTTTTCTGAGTATATTTCATGAGTGGAATATACCAATCAATTAGGCATTTTACAGTGAAATCAAATGTGTATAATAATTATCAATAACAATGAACCCTAGCCAAAATGACATACAGATTTTTCTGTTTTACATAAAGATTTTAAATTTACTCATTAAAGACTCCATTGTCTGGTTTTAATTAATACTACATAACTTTTTTTAATAACAACATTTTTCAGCTCTATGATTTTATTCTATCTAAGGCACTGGTTAGAATTCTCTAATATTAATTTAGTGGAAACTTCCAATGGCATTCGATTAGATTTTCCCAGTTAAATTAGCATGATGAACTTTTAATGGCTCTTTTAATAGACACTGCAATGAACCAGAATAATATAAAATTTAAATCAGTTTCTCAATGATTTCTTTAACTTTCCACAAAAATAATCTAAGAAATCATTGATACGGTTCCTGTGAGAAATCACCAGAAATGCATTATCCATTTAATTTAGCAATATTAACAAGGATGGTGACAAAATGAACATGAACATGCCTGTGTTGAACAAGACTGTTTAAAAAAATAATATTTTTTTTCATAGGATTCTAGTGTTATACCTGAAAGGGATGTTAGAGATCAGCTACCTAATCTGAAGTGCTCATTTTACTGAACACTCAGAGTGAGGCAGTGATATGTCTAAAATCCCCAAAGGTATTAGCTGAAAAAACTAATATTTTAACTTTGGGCCCACAACTCCAGATCCAACATTGTTGCCACAAAAATAGATAGTAGTCACCATAATCCTCTACACCCATTTTTCCTAATCAAAATACATATACAAGAGGAAGATTCCTAGAATTAGAAGATAATAATAAATAGACTACATGTTTCACATCCTGGAGTAGTGTGATCAGTGACTAGAATCCCTTACCTAGTCAGTCTTGGAGCCATTAATCTTGACAAAAAATCAGAAGGTATTTGATGGAAAGGTATATATATATATATATATATATATATATACATGGAGGGAGGGAGGCCATTCAAGGACTTCTTTTGCTGGGAACAAATCCCTTTAATGAGATTCACCATTCTCTGAATTAAATAAAGGAAGAACATGCTTGAAGTTAGCCTGTTTTTGTTTTTTGGGGGGGTTTTTGTTGGGTTTTTTTTTTTTTGTCTTGGGGAAAAAAATTGTAAAGATGTATTTGGGAATTCTCTTGGGATACATTTTAAAGAGATTTTTGCAGAAAGATGAGGTAGCTGTTACATAGAGTTGGTAATGGAATATAAATTACTCTGGGAATGAGAGCTGTAACACTGTTAAATTATTTGTATGCTGCTAAATCGTATTGCAGTGGGGATACAAAGGCCCAATACTATATTCCCTTTGCATCTCCTATTTGCCTCTAATAACTTGGAAAGAGTATTTCAAAATAATTATCTAAGATGCATAATGTTTATTTATTTACTCAACCACATTTATTGAACTCCTACTACGTGTCAGAAACACAGATTTACAAAGAATTCAAATCTATTTGAGAGTCCATTGTATGGAACTCAAAACAAAATTTTCCCTATGGAACCACATTATCAAGGACTTCAATGTTTTTGTGTGCTGTGTCTCCCTTTGCCAATCTGGAGTGAGGCCTATGGATCCCTTCTCAGACAAACCTTTCTAAATGTATTAAATAAAACTTAGAGGATTATAAATAAAGGCAATTATATGAAAATACACTTTTTTAAAAGTCTAAACACTTTACGTTAAGAATTTGTACAACATAGATATTTGGTTCCTCAGTGTTAATTACTATTAATCCATGATTATACAAACTTATAATATTACATTATTTATGATTTTTTTAAAAAAAAATGCATTCCAACTTCAAGTCATCAAAGCAAAAGTGTATCTCCAGCTTTCCCAACTTTATTCTACTTTCTCCAATTCCATGTAGCAGGAAAGCAAATTCTGCTTATTTTTAAATAAGCCCAAATAAAGTCACTGCCCAAATAAATTTTTAAAAAAAGAAAGAATATGAAAATTTATGATTCAAATCTGTAAGAACACAAGCCCTTTTCCAATTGATAAATGTTCATATTATGGGATATGAACAAACAATTTTCAAATGAAGAAATTAAAATCATTTCTAGTCATAAAAAATGCTCTAAATCATTATCAATGAGAGAAATGCAAATTAAGACAACTCTGAAGTACCACTACCTATCTCTCAGATTGGCTAAGAAGAGAAGAAAAGAATGATAAATGCTGGTGAGGATGTGAGAAAACAGGGACACTAATACATTGTTGGTGGATTTGTGAACTGATCCAACCATTCTGGAGAGCAATATGGAACTCTGCCCAAAGAGCTATCAAACCGTGCATACTCTTTGATCCACCAATGTCTCTATTAGATCTATATCCAAAAGAGATCATATAAAAAGGACAAGGATCATAAAAATGTTTGTGGAAGCCCTTTTTGTAGTGACAAGGAACTGGAAGTTGAATGGATGCCCATCAGTTGGGGAATGGCTGAATAAGTTGTGGTATATGAATGTTATGGAATATGAACTTAGGCTAAGTGAAGTGAGTAGAACAATATATATACAAGATTATGTGATAATCAATTCTGATGGACATGGCTCTTTTCGACAATGAGATGAATCAGGCCAACTCCAATAGTCTTGTGATGGATAAAGCTATTTGCATCCAGAAAGAGGACTGTGGGAACTTCATGTGGATCACAATATAGTATTTTCACCTTTTTGTTGTTGTTTATAGTTTCTTCATAATAATTCTATGAGTTAATAGGTAGAACCAAAATTATTGCCCTCTTTTTATAGAGAATAAAACTGAGACCCAAAATAATTTAATTATCATTTAGCCTACTAAGTGTTAGAATCCAAATCTGACTCCAAATCTCATGATTTCTAGTTCAGCCCTTTATCCACTACAACATGTTGCTACATGCTAAAAAGGAATTATGATTTGGCTATCATTTCCATGAAAATGGGATATCACTACAGCCGGATTTAATACACAGAAACATTCATATCATGGACTTGTCCACTTATTCGAGTACTTCTTTTTAAAAATGCTATGCTTCAGCAAATCCTCATTTTAACAGTTGCAGCTATTACAAACTAGTATTCTCAGATTAAAGGAAGCATCCTCTAAGCCTGTCAAATCTAATAACAAATAAAGTCACAGGTAGGAGACTTTGTCCCAGCTGTGTTCTAGAAATTTGTTCTCGTAGATTCTGTCAATGTGACTTAAGTACATTATTGGAACTAGAGAAAATTACATTTTAATCCTAATTATGATATTGACTTCTTTAGAGACAAAAAGAAAGTTACCAAACCTCTAGAACTCCTTTCTGCAAATGAAGAATGGTTATTATTTGTAGCAATGTTTGAAAGCAAGGTTTGTTTTTTTTTTTTAATCAGTAGTTCTAATTGTAACTGGAACTGAAGTCCTTTGAATATGTAGTATATTTCTTTCTGTATAAATTAAAATGCTTGGCCACATGAGGTAAATTAATTCTTTGAAGGTAGTAAACTGAAAATGTAATTAAGGTGGGTTTTTCTTCTTTCTCCCCAATAACTTTCATGATTTCTTACATTCTTAAATATTTCTTGTCAGAGTGCCTAAAGAGTTATAGTCAGTGTCTTGAAAAGCAAAACTAACTTTTTCCTAAAATAACAATATAGTAGACTAGAGGAGTGCCAGATAGAAAGTCAGGAAACTATGACACTTCTTACATCTGTGGCTCTGGCCTACCTAAATCTCTTAACCTCTCAGTAACCTTAGTTCAATCATTTGTAAAATGGAGATCAATAATATTTATATCACTTTTCAGAGAAGGAAACTGAGGCAAATACAGTTAAGTGATTTGCCTAGTCATGTAGCTAACAAACTTCTCTAGTATATCTGCAAAGAAAAAACAAATGGGTCATAAAGAGTTGAACATAAAAAAAAAGAGTTGAACATATCTGAAATAAACTCAATAGTAATAATTTTATCTTGCAGGCTATTACAAAGATCAAAATAGATAATTTATATAAAGTGTTTCACAAACCTTAAAGCACTATCAACATAAGTTACTATTATTATTGTTATTATTGATGTTATTGGTGTTACTACAATAGTAGCTATTCCATGGAGTTGCTGTGAAATTAAACTGTGCTAATAACTTACTTTGTGAACTCTAAGCTAGCTACATAAACATTATTTGTGATTATTAAGTATTTGTTTAATTTCTGTTTCCTGTTATTCCCATTCACCTCCTCTTTTCTCCACAGGAATTTCCTATGGTAAATTTCAAAGGGTAATGTGGCATAATAGATAGCATTTGGCCAATGAAAAATCTAGGATTTTATTTTAACTTATGCTTCTGTCTGTGGAGCCTTATTAAGTTATAAAGTCATATTTATATAAAATATTTTCTTTTCTTTAAAAAATCTTCAGAAGCTATTTCAAAATATCTACTATAGACATTTTCCCCTTTAGTTTAAAAATGACTTACAAAACTCAGTTATCTTTAAGCATTTTCTCTTGTTGGATAAATATTTTATTACATTGTTATGTCTGATGGATAGATTGTAAGTATATCACATTCATCTATATAAGATGTTTACAAAGAAGAGGGAATAGCTGTGTGCACTTTTAAATCTTAACAAAAATAATAGCATTTTAATGCTTATATATAATGTCATAATATTATTTGATAATAATTTATTATTACGTAATTCTTTAAGGTTTGCAAGACATGTTTATCAAAATTATGTCATTTTTATCCTCACAGCGATCCCAGGCGGTAGATGCTACTATTATTTATGTGTGTTTATGTGTGTATGGGCAGATATATTTATACATACATACACATACAATTATCCATATACATGTAGCTTAAAATAATTTTGAACAGGATTACACAGCTAGCAAATGTCAAAGATAGATTTTGAACTTAGATCTTCCTAATTCCAGATCTAGTACTCTACCCAGTGTACCACTAAGTTGCCTCTAGAATAGAGCATTAGATCAGGAGTTGAGAAGATTTGAGTTCAGCTTTATTCTTAGACACTATATGATCTTGTATAAATTATTTCACCTCTGTCTGACTCAGTCCCCCCATCTGTAATGTGGAAACAATAATAATACCTACCTCCTCAGGTTTTTTGAGAAGATAAAATGAGATAACATTGGTAAAATATTTTTCAAATTTCAAAATACTGTATAAATGATTATTTATTATCACTGTTTTATTGCTGGTGGAAAACCAGGTAGAAAAATGCATGGTAATAAGTAACTCATTCTTGAAGTATTATTTATTCTTTATTCTTTAGAAAATGGTGAAAGCCACTATACAGAAATGAAGTGTTGAATAAAAAAATGAAAACAAGAATAAAAGTCATCAGTGTGAATTAAGTGGGAAAAGCAGACAGCAGTCTGTGTTCTGACAACAAGAATTTTAATTGTATTTTAACATACACTTTTTAAAAAGCATATGTCTAAAGATTTCATAGGAGAAAATACTTTGATAATCATTCTGAAACTAAAGAAATTCCCACAATGCGCTGAAATATAAAAAGACATTAAACAAACATCACCATGTACTATAAGCAGAGAAGGTGAACTCCTACACTGTTCAGTATTTAAAAACTAAAAGAACTTTTCAGAAACCATTCTTGAAATAAATTTTGAATGAAAATAGTAAGTCCAGGAGAGCCATTAAAACTAATTTTTGAGAGCTATGTCTCTAATCCTGTTCATTTCTCTCTGAACCACCCAAAAAAACAAACTATCAAAACAACTTTCAAAGAAAATTTGGTAAATCTAAAACTTGTGAATCCTGAGATTTATATCTTTTTTTTAACTGAAAAAAATCTGTCCAACAAAACCAAAATTTTTAGCTTGCCTTTGAAAAAAGCCTAACAGTAGTCAAAGCTTCCAAAAGTCCTATTTAAGAAGCATATGGTCAATGAAGAGAGCTTTGAGATGATTGGAAAATACAGTTATTCCTTCCACATTGCCACTTTCCTCACTGCAGTTTCAATTTAATGGGAATTTAGGGGGAGTTTTGCAGAAGCCATAGGTAACATGTGAAGGCCAGGAGATGACATTAAAAAGTTTAGAAACTCAGAAATGCATAAAATATATCTTCAGTATTATGTAATTTCAACATATTTTATCTTTTAATACCATAATAATTTAGGCTTCTTCCCTGGTACAACAGGAAGGCCAAAAACTTTTTTGTTGATTTTCCAGATTGCAGGGACATTGCTAAATGAAATGAGCAGAACCAGGAGATCATTATACATGGCAACAACAAGATTATACAATGATCAATTCTGATGGATTTGACTCTTTCCAACAGTGAGATAATTGAGGCCAGTTCCAATGAAGAGAGCCATTTACACCCTGAAAGAGGACAGTGGGAATTGAGTGTGGACCACAACATAGCATTTTCACTCTTTTTGTTATTGTTTACTTGCATTTTATTTTCTTTCTCATTTTTTCCTTTTGATCTGATTTTTCTTGCGTAAGATAATTATATAAGTATATATACATATATTGGACTTAACATTTTAACATGTTTAACACATATTGGACTATTTGCCATCTAGGGGAAGAGGTTAAGAGGAAGGAGGGAGAAATTTGGAACACAAGATTTTGCAAGGGTCAATGCTGAAAAATTATCCATGCATATGTTTTGAAAAAAAAAAGCTAAAAAATAATAATAGCATTTATATAGGACTCTAAAGGTTGCAAAAGTTTTACATTTATCTCATTTTACATTGGGTGTAAAATGGTTTACAATGGGTGGCTAGGTGGCATAGTGGATAGTGCTGGGCTAGCAATCAGAAAAACTCATCTTCATGTGTTCAGATCTTCTTTATTGTATGACCCTGAGTATATCACTTAATCTTGTTTATCTACATTTCCTCATCTGTATAAAAAGATGGAGAAGGAAATTAATCACTTCAAAATCTTTGTCAAGAAAACCCCAAATGGGATTATGTACCTAAAAATCACCAAATATTTAAATAGTATAATTATATAATAATATGCAAATATTATCTCAATTTATCCTCACAATGACTCAGGGATGTAGGAGTTATTATAGATGAGGAAACTAAGACAAATTTTAATGGACTAGCCTAGAGTCATACAGCTAATATGTGTCTGAAGGAAAATTTCAACTCTATTCTTTCTGACCCTAGATTTAGTGCTCTATATATTTTGCCATCTAGCGCTCTCTCTCTCTCTCTCTCTCTCTCTCTCTCTCTCTCTCTCTCTCTCTCTCTCTCTCTCTCACTCTGTATATATATATATATATATATATATATATATATATATATATATATATATATATATATGTAGAAATTGTAGATGGGTAAGTTGACATCTAAGTGGTAATGATTAATGTTTTTGCAGGCATCTCTCTCGTTTTATATTAAAGGTCTGTGATGTTTTTAATGCCCAAATATGAGTTACAAACTTGGATTTGAACCCTATCTCTGTCACTACCTGTCAGCTTATTCAAGACCCTTAATTTCCTTGAGTTATTAATTATAAAGTAGAAGGAGGGTTAGATATCATCTGAGGTCTTTTTCATTGCTCAGTCCATGATCCTCTCCTCCTAAATTCCAAATGTCCCTTAAACCCCATGATGTAGAAGAACTGTAATACTAGTAGGTAAAGGCCAAAGGAACAAAGATAAAGAAATGTGGAAAAGATTTGACCTAGGAATGACTTAGGAATTCTATCATATTTCTCCATGTGTTTATGACTGAAAAACAAATAAGGATACTTTACAGGAAAGACAGATTCTCAGAAGTATAAATCTTTGAGCTTTGAATTAGTCCCATACCTTAATAAAGAAAAGGAAAAGGAATGATCATCACAATAGAACAGTGATTCTTCTTACCAGTCAGCATAGTACAACATTTGTAAAGAGGACAAATCTTGTTCTTTTATGCATTAGAGACTTTACCTCTTCAAAGTACTGTTTCTTTTTTTTTAATTTAGAATTTTTTTCACAGTATATATGCATGAGTAATTTTTTTATAATATTATCCCTTGTATTCATTTTTCCAAATTATCCCCCCTCCCTTCATTCCCTCCCCCCGATGACAGGCAATCCCATACATTTTACATGTGTTACAATAAAACCTAGATACAATATATGTGTGTAAATACCACTTTCTTGTTGTACATTAAGCATTAGATTCCGAAGGTATAAGTAACCTGGGTAGATAGACAGTAGTGCTAACAATTTACATTCACTTCCCAGTGTTCCATCTCTGGGTGTAGTTATTTCTGTCCATCATTGATCAACTGGAAGTGAGTTGGATCTTCTTTATATTGAAGATATCCACAAAGTACTGTTTCTTTCCACATGCATGCAACTTTAGATTAGTTTACCTTTGTTTGACTTTGAAGAGATTATATAGTTACTACCTTCTAATGGATAATGAGGAGAATCAGTTTAAACACATATGATTTCACTTGCACCCTCATTACTCTACTGAAATGATTTTCTTAAAGGTCATAAAATGCCTCCCATGGCATCTAAATGTCCAGCAATTGGAGAACAATTGAGTGTCAGTAAATGACTTTAATGCAATGTTATACTTTGATGATCTTTGAGTAACACAACAATGCAGGTAACAACACAACTTTGCTTTCCTGTCCTGTGCAACTCAACCCACATCCTCCCTCACATCCTTCATAGGAAGCACATCTGAAGTTTGTTGTTTTTGTTTGTTTGTTTGTTTGTTTTTTAACATCACATGGAAACCAGTGGAGCATGTGAACAGTCCCTCTATTATTCTTCATTCTCAAATCAATGGCCCATCTTCCTTTCTATTTATAAATCTCTTTGATGACAATCTTTATACCTTTATGCTATATCTCATACACAGCTCTTGATTGGTTATAGGATTATAGATAAAAGGTGAATGTCAGATGCAAAATTTTCTCCCCTCCTCTCCCCACACAGCAAGCAATCAAATATAGGTTAAACATGTTCAATTCATCTATAGATATTTTCATTTTCATCATGTTGCACAAGAAAAATAAGATCAAAAGGGGAAATGACAAAAAATAAACAATAGAATGTAATAGATTCCTCACTTTATAAATGAAGAAAATTATTTGACCAAAGTCACAGAAGCAATGTGAGAAGAGAAATTTGAATGAACATCTTACTTTCAATGAAATGCCCTGTGTATTGTACCATAATATGAATGTGTTATAGTTTACTGAATATACCATTTGTCTCTCCATTGCCTCTTGTAAAATTCACATTTGTAAATGTTTGAAGACTATAGTATTCAGTGGCTTCTAATCACATATTGAAATATATTTTTATATAGAGTCTGGACTTGAAATTTCATTAGGAAACTCGAACTTGAGAAAACTCCCTCTACCAGTGCATTTTCTCTATAGTTTATAATCTAAGAGAGTTGAATAGGGCCCAGCCTCTTAACTTGTGGGTTATATCCTATATGGGATCATGTAACTGAATATAAGGGTTGCAAAATTATGGTTTATTATAAGTAAATATTTTTATATACCTATATACCCAAAGTTAGGTAAAAATTTCTCAGGTAAAAAGGGGTTATAAATGGAAAAATATCTAAAGTCCTGAACTTGAGCACTAAGATGAAGTGACATGCCCAGAGTCACTGAGATATTCTATAAAGTTCTGTATTCTATGACTATTATATGAGGAATAGCTTTTATTGTTATAAATTTAAATAATTTTCTAATCTACTTTGCTTTCTATGAAATCATGAAAGAAAATTGCACACATATAAGAATTAAATGATTAAGTACTTTTTGTATGAACAGAAACAATCCACCAATGCAAGAACCAAGAGTAAAGAGAGAAGGGGTGGAATTATAGCAAAGAAATCATGGTCAACAAGATTTAGCAGCCACAATCATCAAGAAATAGAGGTTATCTAATATGATACACATAAGGGAAAATTTATTTGATTACAGATAAGAATAACTTACCCAGCAAAACTGAATATTACAGAAGAAAAAAAAATGAAACTTTAATGAAACAGGACATCTTTGAGTCCCACCATATTCCTTTCTGTGGCGTGAGACTTGAAGCCAGCAACAGTTAATGTCAAGTCAAATATCTGATATATACTAGTTATGTGAACATGAGAATATTATAACCTCTTCAGTGGTTTGGGAAACTTTCTAAGATTTTGAGATAACAGATTATTTTTACTGTGAATGAAAACAGTTTCCATAGCAGAAGCCCAATAAGATTACAGGTCTGGTCCCAAAACAAGAACAAAAACAGCAATAATAACAACAAAAATAACTCAAATACTCTTCTGTAGCATGGGTTCTTCACTTAGGTAGGTAGGTAGATGATAGATAGATAGATAAATAAGATATACAAACAGATAGATAGATAGATAGATAGATAGATAGATAGATAGATAGATAGATGATAGATATTTTAACATAATTTTACGTGTTTTATCTTTTACATTTAAAAACGTCATTCTGATAAGACTTCAATAGTCTTCACCAAGCTACCAAAGAGGTCTGTGGCATACAATCAAAAAGTTAAGAACCTATGTTCTTTTTTTAAAATGGTATTTTATTTTTCCAAATACATGCAAAGATAATTTTTTGAAAGGAAGGAAACAGCCATTTATTAAGTGCCCACTGTGTTCTAGGCACTGTGCTAAGCAGTTTATAATTACTCTCTTATTTGTTCTTCACAAAAGATATGGGAGGTAGAAACTATTATTATTTCCATTTTATAGTTGATTCTTTTACAGTTACTCTGAAGTAGGTAGAGGTAAAGTGACTTGTTCAGGCTAACATAGCTAGTAAGTGTATAAGGCTGGATTTGAATTTGGATCTTCCTGATTCCAGACCACCTCTTCTAGCCACTGAACTTCCCAGAGACATCTGTGCAGAGCACAGCAATGACAATATTGACTTTACAAACTTGGATTTGAACCCTGTCTCTGTCACTACCTGTCAGCTTATTCAAGACCCTTAATTTCCTTGAGTTATTAATTATAAAATAGGAGGGTTAGATATCATCTGAGGTCTTTTTCAGGGCTCAGTCCATGATCTTCTCCTCCTAAATTCCAGTTTTTCTCTACTTGCCTCCTTCAATTTGTATGTATTGTTGGCTTCCAAGCAAAACAGGCCATTTGCCTTGCTTTCAACAAGGTTTCTGTTCCTTGTTTTGGATGCTTCAGGAAGCAACAGAGAGCTTAGCCCTGGACCTGCCTTAAAGAGCAAGAGACAGCCTAATATCTAATGACAACTCATATTTGGGCATTAAAAACATCACAGACCTTTAATATAAAACCGAGAGAGATGCCTGCAAAAACATTAACCATTATCACGTAGATGTCAACTTACCAAACTACAATTTCTACAGAGAGAGAGAGAGAGAGAGAGAGAGAGAGAGAGAGAGAGAGAGAGAGAGAGAGAGAGAGAGCGCTAGATGGCAAAATATATAGAGCACTAAATCTAGGGTCCGAAAGAATAGAGTTGAAATTTTCCTTTAGACACATATTAGCTGTATGACTCTAGGCTAGTCCATTAAAATTTGTCTTAGTTTCCTCATCTATAAAATGGACATTAATAACTCCTATATCCCTGAGTCATTGTGAGGATAAATTGAGATAATATTTGCATATTATTATATAATTATACTATTTAAATATTTGGTGATTTTTAGGTACATAATCCCATTTGGGGTTTTCTTGACAAAGATTTTGAAGTGATTAATTTCCTTCTCCATCTTTTTATACAGATGAGGAAATGTAGATAAACAAGATTAAGTGATATACTCAGGGCCATACAATAAAGAAGATCTGAACACATGAAGATGAGTCTTTCTGATTGCTAGCCCAGCACTATCCACTATGCTACCTAGCCACCCATTGTAAACCATTTTACACCCAATGTAAAATGAGATAAATGTAAAACTTTTGCAACCTTTAGAGTCCTATATAAATGCTATTATTATTTTTTAGCTTTTTTTTTTCAAAACATATGCATGGATAATTTTTCAGCATTGACCCTTGCAAAATCTTGTGTTCCAAATTTCTCCCTCCTTCCTCTTAACCTCTTCCCCTAGATGGCAAATAGTCCAATATGTGTTAAACATGTTAAAATGTTAAGTCCAATATATGTATATATATATATATATATATATATATATATATATATATATATATATATATATACTTATATAATTATCTTATGCAAGAAAAATCAGATCAAAAGGAAAAAATGAGAAAGAAAATAAAATGCAAGTAAACAATAACAAAAAGAGTGAAAATGCTATGTTGTGGTCCACACTCAATTCCCACCGTCCTCTTTCAGGGTGTAAATGGCTCTTTTCATTGGAACTGGCCTCAATTATCTCACTGCTGGAAAGAGTCAAATCCATCAGAATTGATCATTGTATAATCTTGTTGTTGCCATGTATAATGATCTCCTGGTTCTGCTCATTTCATTTAGCATCAGTTCATGTCTCTCCAGGCTTCTCTAAAATCAACCTGTTGATTGTTTCTTACAGAACAATAATATTCCTGGATACCCATCAATTGGAGAATGGCTGAATAAATCGTGGTATATGAATATTCTGGAATATTATTGTTCTGTAAGAAATGACCAACAGGATGATTTCAAAAAGACCTGGAGATACTTACATGAACTGATGCCGAGTGAAATGAGCAGGACTAGGAGATCGTTGTATACTTCAACAACAATACTATATGATGATCAATTCTGACAGACGTGGCCATCTTTAACAATGAGATGAACCAAATCAGTTCCAATAGAGCAGTAATGAACTAAACCAGTTAAGCCCAGCAAAAGAACTCTGGGAGATGACTATGAACCACTACATAGAATTCCCAATAACCCTATTTTTGCCTGCCTGCATTTTTTATTTCCTTCACAAGCTAATGGTACACTGTTTCAAAGTTTGATTCTTTTTGTACAGCAAAATAATTGTTTGGACATGTATACATATATTGTATTTAATTTATACTTTAACATATGTAACATATATTGGTTAACCTGTCATCTGGGGGAGGTGGGGGAAGGAGGGGAAAAATTGGAACAAAAGGCTTGGCAATTATCAGTTCTGTGAAATTACCTATGCATATATCTTGTAAATTTCAACAAGACAACAAATTAGAAACAAGACAATTACCCATGCATATATCTTGTAAACAAACAAGACAACAAATTACAAACTCTCTTTCTTTTAGAAACTTCATTTCCTTTCTGATTCTTTCCTCTTTAGTTCTTATCTATGTTTTATTATTTTTAAAAGTTCTTGCTCTGAAAAATTGAAAATAAGTTGATAAATGACATGAACTGATACTGAGTGAAGTGAAAAGAATTGGGAAAGCTTTGTACACAGCAATAAGAAGATTGTAAAAAGATCAACTAGATTAGACTTGACTCTTCTCAGCGATTCAGTGATCCAAGTCAATTCCAAAACATTTTGAATGGAAAAATGCCATCCACATCCAGGGAGAGAACTATGGAAACTGAATGTGATTGAAGCATACTGTTTTCACTCTTTTTCTTCTTTTTTTTTTCTTTCTTGTGTTTTTTCCCCCTTAGTTCTGATTTTTCTCTCCTGAATATAACTTTATATGGAAATAGCTTTAAAAAATAATTTTTAAAAAAGCTCTTGGTCTATTCTTGTCAATCATATGTCAAATCCATGATTTGGGACTTTACTTTTTAGAAGATCTGGTGTTACTCTTTTCTTCTGAATTTGGAGACTAGAGTCCTGGCTCCATTCTATTTTAGCATCAATGATTTTTTTTTCTTTTATGTACCTGTTTTTCTTACTTTCCTACCTGAATTGGAACTTTTTATCAGAGACTGGCTCTGGGCATTTCTGGAGAGGTGAGGACTTTTGTCTTGCTTTCTCTTTTCAGAAGCTCTCCACTACTTTCAGGTATTGTGATTTGTTCTTTAAAGACCTCCAGGGTAGCTCAGGTCATCATGTTGTACCAAAATAATATGATCCAGGCTACTGCTGGCTTCTCACCCTTTTGGTCTAAGCCCTTGAGGACCATGAGCCTTGTAGAATCCCAATCTAGTATCTGTGATCAGAGTTAAGAAAGTAGATTTTGCTAGCTTGTTTTACTCTTAAAGTTAAAAGGCACTTCACTCCAGGGCTAAACTTTTATTGATAGAACCCATCTCTCATTCCTGCAGGATTCTGACTCTCTCTTTGTACCAAGCCAGAGAAGTAACATTTATTGAATATAGTTTCTCTTTGAATTTATTTAACATTATTTGCTCTGCTGCTCTTTATTCATCTTTGCTAAAGTAGGCATGAGAGAGCTTGGCTACTCTGTTTCTGTTTATTCTGTCATCTTGATAACCCCCCAAAAATATTAGTTTGCCAGTGGTATGAACCTGCAAGGCTTATTAGGAGGTTATTACAATAGGCCAGATGAACGATAATAAGAACGTCTTCTTTGAGAGTGACAGTAAAGATGGAGAGGAGGGGATGAATGTAAAGAGAAATTGCAGAGGAAAAATTCCCAGAATTTACTAATAGATTAGACATGAGAAGTAGAGATAAAGAAGTGTATTTTCCAAAAAACTCAGCTAGCAAATATTATAGAATTCTACTTAACTTGTATGGGACATAATGATCCCAGTTTCTCCCCTGTGCATATCCCTTTGATAATTTTGTATTCTTGGAATCATTTATTTATGTCACTGTTCTGTTGTTTTTCAGTCATGTCAGACTCTGATCCATTTAAGTTTTTTCTTGACAAATATACTGGAATAGTTTGCCATTTTCTTCCACAGATTATTTTGCAATTGAGGAAACTGTGACAGGGTTAATTTGACTTGCCCAGGATCATACAGCTACTAAACATCTGAGATCAAATTCAAACTCAAGAAGATGTCTTCTTGAATCTAGGCCCAGGACTCATCTATTGTGCCATTTAGTTGTACCATTTATTTACATATTGTTTAATTTTGTTGTTCCCTCTATTTTACTTAACAATAAAATTGAAGTCAATTTTCCTATTGTGGCTGGTTCATAAATCTATAATTTATCAAGTTGCAAAACTCCATTTGCATTGGGCCATTCCTCAGTTCTATGAAATTTTGTAGAATTTGTGCTAACTCACCATACCTACAGACCTGCATACCTGGCAGAGATTGGAGCAATTCATCTGTAGGAAAATTTGTGCAAGAATTTAATAGACTGAAAAACAATCAACAAAACTTTAATTAAGCATCTATTATGTTCCAAGTATTATTCTGTCCCAATTTTTCCCCTCCTTTGACAATATTAGTTTTTCCTAAATGGAAACAAAATTGATTGGTCCCTACTTCCCTGAAGCAACTTGCTAATGATCTAAAGGCATAAAAAAGTATTATCCACATATACTCTGGATCCTTTCAACCTGGAGGATTTTTGAAGAATATATGAGTTATCATGTCCAGTTGATCAAAATACACTTCTATGGGAGTAAAGGTAGGGCAGAGCCTTTGAAATGGAGTCCAAAGAGTTAAATACATACATAATTTTTAAAAAGTAAAAAAAAAAACTAAAGGCTTGTGATCCCTTTACATTTTTTCTTTAAGTAGAAGTACTTATTTGTACTTCACTGTCTTATAAAAGTAGTGACACTGTTGGATCAAAGGGTATGCACAATTTTATAACTTCTTTGGGCATAGTTCCAAATTGCTCTCCATAATGATTGGATGGGTTCACAACTGTGAAGTATAACACTCACATCTACCAGATTGGCTAAAATGTCAGGAAAAGATAATGATAAATGTTGGAAGAAATAGGGAAAATGGGGTAATATTCCACTATTTTCACATATTTATTCACTCTTTCAGCTTAGTCACAACTTATTCATCCATTCCTCAATTGATGGGCATCTATTCATTTTCCAATTTTTTGCTACCACAAAAAGAGTTGCTACAAACATTTTTGCACATGTGGGCCCTTTTCCCTTCTTTATGATTTCTTTGGGATACAGACCCAATCAAGGCACTGCTAAGTCAAGTGATATGTATGCACTGTTTTATAGCATAGTTCCAGATTGATCTCTAAAAATGGTTGGATCATTTCAGAAGTCCACCAAAAATGCATTAATGTTCCATTTTCCCCACATTTCCTCCAACATTATCATTATCTTTTCCTCTATCTTAACTAATCTGAAAGATCTGAGGTGGTACCTCAAAGTTGTTTTAATTTGCATTTTTCTAATCAATAGTGATTTAGAGCATTTTTTCATATGACTAGAAATGGCTTTAATTTCTTCATCTAAAATTGTCTGTTCCTATTTTTTGACAATTTGTCAATTGGGAATTGACTTATATTCTAATAAATTTGACACCGTTTTTAAATATATTTTAGAAATGAAAGCTTTATTAGAAACACTAGTTGTAAAGATTATTTTTTCCAAATTTGTACTCACATGTTTCTGCTGGATTTGTTTGTGTAAAAGCTTTTTAATTTATGTAATCAAAGTTGTCCAAAGGGACAAAGTATGTCCCTTTCATAATGCTCCATAGTTCTTTGGTTATAAAGATCTGATAGGCAAATTATCCCTTACTCTCTTAATTTGTTTATGATATCATACTTTATGCCTAAATTATGTACCATTTTGACTTTATTTTACTATGAGTTATGAGACTTAGGTATATGCAAGTTTCTGACATATAATTTTCCAGTTTTCTCAGTAACTTTGTCAAATAGTTACATCTATTTCAAAAGCTGGAGTTTGGGAGGTTTATCTAATACTAAATTACTATAGGCTTTGATTATTGCATCTAATCTCTTCCACTGATCTACCACTCTATTTCTTAGCCAGTACCAAATGGTTTTCTTGACTGCTGCTTTATAATATAGTTTTAGGTTTGGTACTGCTAAACCACTGTCCTTTGAATTTTTTTTTCATTAACTCCCTTGATATTCTTGACCTTTTGTTCTTCCAGATGAATTTTGTTATTACTTTTTCTAGTATTATAAAATATTTTTGATAGTTTGATTGATATGGCATTGAACAAGTAGATTAGGCAATGTTGCCATTTTTATTATAATATTTTGGCCTAGTCATGAGCAATTGATATTTTTCCAATTGTTTAGATCTGAGTTTATTTGTGTGAGTAGTGTTTTATAATTGGGTTCATCTAGTTCTCAGATTTATCTTGGCTGGTAGACATCCAAATATTTATTTTATTGATAGTTATATTAAATAGAATTTCTCTATCTCTTGCTAATGGACTTTATCAGTAATATATAGAAATGCTGATTATTTGTGTGGGTTTATTTTATATCCTGTAACTTAACTCAACTTGTTAATCATTTCCAGTAAGTTTTTGGATGATTTTCTCAGATTGCCTAAGTATATCATATCATTTGCAAAGAGTGATAGTTTTATTTCCTCATTGCTTATCCTAATTCCTTTAGTTTCTTTTTCTTTTCTTCTTATTAAAGCCAACATTTCTCTTACAATGTTGTAATTATAGTGATGATAATAGGCATAGTTGTTTCATCCCTGTTATTATTGGGAATGCATCCATCTTCTCTGCATTACAAATTATGCTGTTAGTTTTAAATAGATACTACTTACTATTTTTTAAGGAAGGAAACTACTATTTTTAAAAGAAAAGCTAAATTGATTACAGATGGAAATAGATAGAAAAAAGTATAATAATGGGACACTTCAATCATCCCCTCTCAGAACTAAATAAATCTAAAACAACAACAACAACAACAACAACAACAACCATGAAACAAGGCAAGGAAGTTAACAGATTCTAGAATAGGTTAGATATGATAGATATCTGGAGAGAACTGAACAGAAATAGAATAGAAAGAAATATATCTTTTCCTCAGTACTAGATGCTACCTTTATAAAAATTGACTGCTAGAGCATAAAAACTTTAGCGTTTTATGGAGAAAAAGAAGAAATATTTAATATATCCTTTAAATATTATCATGCAATAAAAATTATAGTTAATAAAGAACCATGGAAGCACAGATTAAAGATTAATTGAAGACTAAATAACCTAATCTCAAAGAATGAGAGGAGAATTAAAATCAAGTCATATAAATAATAAATAATTTTATTGAAGAGTATTGTAATAGAGACAACTTAACAAAGTCTATGGGATATAATAAAAGCAGTAATCAGAGAAAAAAATTCTCTAAATGTAAGTAAAATATCAGTAAAATAGAGCTTTCTCTATTTTATTTTTGCAGACCAATAAATTGATATGCAATTAAAAATAGAAAAAAGGGGGAAGTATAAAACCTCAGTTAAAAAACAAATTGAAAGTCCTAAAAATCAAAGTTAAGATTAATAAAATTAAATGTAAGAAACCATTGTATTAATGTATAACTCTGAAAAATTATAAATAGGTAAACCATTGATTAGTGATTTAAAAATAAAGAGAAGGAAAGCAAATCACTGCTATCAAAAAATTAGAAGGATAAATATACCACTAATAAAATGAAACCAAAGGAATTAGGAATTATTTGCCCAATTAGATATCAATGAATTTGACAGTTTAAGTGAAATAGAAAACCATTTACAAAAATATAAACTGCTTTGATTAACAGAAGAGGAAATAGAATATCTAAATAAATCTATTTTAGAAAGAGAAATTGAGCAGGCCATACATTAGCTTCCTAAGTAAAAAAAAAAAAAAAAAAAAAAAAAGAATGAGATGGATTTACTGGTAAATTCTGTGAAACACTTAAAGATCAACTAATTCTAATGTTAAATTTATTGCAATAGGCAAAAGGGAAGTCCAAGTCATCATAAAACAAATATAATAATGATATCTAAAATAGGAAGTTCAAAAATGAAGAAAGAAAATTATAGGACAATATGGATGCAAAAATCTTGAATAAAATGCTAGTCAGGAGACTGCAATAATATATCACAAAGATTATACATTGTAACCAAGTGGGCTTTATTCCAGGAATGCAAGGATGTTTTAGCATAAGGAAAAATACTAACATAATAGAGTATATTAAAATAACAAAAGAAACAAAAATAATTTGATTATATAACATATACAGAAAAGGGATTTTGACCTAATACAGTACTTATTCCTATTTAAAAAAGTAAAATAAAATTGAAGGCATTGGCACAAATTGATATTTCCTTAAAATAAGAACAAGCACTAATAAGCACATTATAATAAGAACAAGCACGAATAAGCACATCAGCAAGAATTATTTGCAATGAGAATAGGCTAAAAGTCTTCCCAATAAGTTTAGGAGTAAAAAAAGGATATCCATTTTCAATATTGTATTAGAAATTCTAGCACTAGCAATAAGAGGGGCAAAGGGAAATTGGAAAAAAAAAATCAGACTGAACAATAAAGTACTAAAAATGTCTTTGCAGATGACATACTTGGAAAGTGTCAGATATTCAATTAAAAAACCGGTTTAAAACAATAATTCTAGCATAATATAAAACAAGCCCACATAAATCATCAGCATTTCTATATTTCTATATAGTCTATATATTACCAATAAAATCCTGAAAGCTGGATAGTAAATGATAAGTGATTTAAACTGGTATATAACTGCCAAGAAAATCCAGGAATTACATGAATATAATTATATTTATCTTTGCATATAAATACAATATAATTATATTTATATTATATAACAATTTCTATGCAAATAAATATTTTAAAAATTGAAGAGATATTAATTGTTCATGGATTGGCAAAGTCAAGATAAAATGATAATTCTATCTTAATTAAACTATTTTTTCAATGCCATCCCAATTAAATTACATTTTTTTTTGGACTAGCAAAAAACCTAATACAATCCAGGAAAAGAAAGAAGGGGAAGAGTATTATCTAAAGCTTGACCTCATAAGTTTTGATTTTAGTAGGAAATAACTTAATCATTCAGTTGAGAATAGAAATTTATCTAACCTCATAAAAAGAGGAAGAGAAAGAGGAAATACAGAGGAGGGGCAGGATAAAGGGGATGGCAGAAACCACTAAGGGAAAAATTAGAGAAAGGGGTAAGGGTGATGCAAGATGAGATAGTAGATAGAGGATGTTAAAAAAAACACTACTAAGAGAAGAGCAGAAGGGAGATAGGAGATAAGTTAGGGGTAAGATGAGTAAAAAAGCACTAAGGACAGGGTTTAAAGAGAGAACAAAAGTACATATGGGGAGAATATAGGATGGAGGGAAAAGCAGAGCTGGTAATCATAACTATAAATGTTAATGGGATGAACTCTCCCATAAAACAGGAGCAATTAGAAGAGTGAATTAGAAAACAGAATCCTACAATATGTTGTTTACAAGAAACACATTTGACACAGAGAGATACACAGAGTAAAGATAAAAGACTGGAACAAAATGTATTATGCTTCAGCTGAAGATTGAGGAGTAGCAATTTTGATTTCAGATAAAACAAAAGCAAAAATAGATCATATTAAAAGAGATAAGGAAGGAAGGTATATCTTGATAAAGGGTAGAGTAAACAATGAAGTAGTAACAATATTACATGTATAGGTACCAAGTAGTAGAGTAGGTAGACTCCTAAAGATTTTAAGCAAGTTACAAGAAGAAATAGACAGCAAAAATATACTAGTGGGGAACTTCAATCTTCCCTTCTCAGAATCAAACAAATCTAATTTTAAAAATAAGAAAAAAGCTAGGGAGGCTAATAGAATTTTAGAAAATATGATATTATTTTGATATGATAGGCCTATGAAGAAAATTGAATACAGACAGAAAGGAATACACATTTTTCTAGGCAGTATATGGCACCTATATAAAAATTGACCATATATTAGGGCATAAAAACCTCACAATCAAATGCAGAAAGGCAGAAACAATAAATTATTCATATTCAGACTACAATGCATTAAAATTATATTCAATAAAAAACCAGGGAAAGATAGACTAAAAAATGAGTGGGTTAAATAATAAATCACAGAAAAAATACATCATTTTAATCTAAGAGAATGACAGTAAGGAGACAATATGGCAAAACTGTAGGCTATGGGCTATCTCCCTGGAGGGTCTTAGGGTCAGCCAGAGTAAGGATAAATTAAAATCATTGGTCTTTAGGGGGAGAAGTGAAAGAGGCAGGCAAGCAGAATCCTGGATTTGAGAGTCCAGAGTCACCAATTTCTCTCCTCCTGGTCCTGCCACCAAGTGCCTCTCTGGCCCCTCTCCTTCTGCCCCCAACCTTTGCCTATCATTATCTTAACACCAAACATTCAGCAAGCTTCAATGGTGAGAAGAGCCATTTATCCAAACATATGCTAATAGAGTCGCTGCCTCACATAGAATAGGCAATTAGCTTTAAGTGCTCTATTGTCTGATTCAAGGATACCTTTTTGGAGTTTCAGCCCTCTACACAAAACCTATTGGATACAGCCAAAGCAGTTGTTAGGGGAAATTTTATATCTCTAAATAGCTACATGTATACAATTTTATATCTCTAAATAGCTACATAAAGGAGAGATTGATGAATTGGGCATGCAACTAATAAAGCTAGAAAAAAGTTAAAAAACCCAATCAAATATCAAATTAGAAATGCTGAAATTCAAAGGAGAATTTAATAAAATTGAAACTAAGAAAACTATTGTACTAATAAATAAAACTAAGAGTGATTTTATAAAAAAAAAAATAAACCAACTAGATAAATCTTTAGTTAATTTGATTAAAAAAAGGAAAGGAAAAAAATGAAATCTCCAGCATCAAAAATGAAACAGGTAAATTTACCACCAATGAAAAAAACTAAACAATAATTAGAAGCCATTTTGTTCAACTGTATGGCAACAAATCTGACAATCTAGCCAAAATGAGTGAATGTTTACAAAAATATAAGTTGCCCAGATTAACAGAAAAGGATATAAATTACTAAAATAGTCCCATTTTTGAAAAGAAACTGAACAAGCCATTAATGAACTCCCTATTAAAAAGTCTCCAGGGTTAAATGGATTCAGATTTGAACTATACCAAACATTTAAAGATCATTTAATTCCAATATTATGTAAACTATTTGAAAAATTAGGTAAAGAAGGAATACTGTCAAATTCCTTTTATGACATAAAGATGATACTGATGTCTAAACCAGGAAGAGCCAAAATGGAGAAAGAAAATTACAGACCACTGTCCTTAATGAATATCAATGCAAAAATTAAAAAAAAATATATTACCAAATAGATTATAACTTAGCAACAGTATGATACACTATGACCAGTTAAGATTTATACCAGGAATGCAATACTGACTCAATATCAAAAAAAAAAAAAAAACTATTATCATAATCAATTATATCAATATAAAATTTAGATCTTTTTAAATCATATGACAATCTCAATAGATGCAGCAAAACCTTTTGACAAAATATAGTATCCATTCCTATTAAAAAAGCAACAGAGAGCATAGGTATAAATGGAGCTTTATTTAAAATAAAAAACCCAGTATTCATCTAAAGCCAAGAATTATTTGTAATGGAGAAAAGCTAGATAATATCAGGGAGAAACAAGAATGCCCATTATCACCAATATTATTCAACATGTTACTAGAAATGTTTGCTTTAGCAATAAGAGAAGAAAAAAAATTAAAGCAATTAGAATGGGCAATGAGGAAATAAAACTAATACTCTTTGCAGATGATATGATGATATACTTAGAACATCCTAGGAAAACCCACTGGAAATAATTAACAAGTTGAGCAAAAAATGCAGGATATAAAATAAACTCATGCAAATCATCAGTATTTATAGAAATTACTGCTTCAGCAAGACATGCAAAGATTAATTCCACTTAAAATTGCTGTTAACACAATAAGATATTTGGGAGTCTACCTACCAAGACAAACCCAAGAACTATATAAACACTGTTACAAAACATTTCTCACACAAATAAAGTAGAACTGAACAATTGGAAAAATGTCAATTGCTCATGGGTAGGCCAAACTAATATAAAAAAGTGTCAATTCTGCTGAAATTGATCAACTTATTTGCTGGCATATCAATCAAACTATCAAAACATTATTTTATAGAACTAGAAAAAATAATAACAAAATTTATCTGGAAGAACAAAAGGTCAAAAATATTAAGGGAATTAATGAAAAAAATACTAAGATGGTGGCTTAGAAGTATGAAATCTAAAACTACATTATAAAGCAACGGTAATCAAAACCATTTGGTACTAAGAAATAGAGTGGTGGCTCAGTGGGATAGATTAGCACATGACACAAAACTCCAGCTTCTAGAACAAGAAGTCTGTATTTGATAAAAATTTCTGGGAAAGTGTAAAATAATGTCAGAAACTCTGCATAGACCTTTATCTCATACCCCATTCCAAAACAAGTTCAAAATAGATACATGATTTGGATATAAAGGTTGATACCATGAATGAATTAGGAGAGCAATGGATAATTTACCTATAAAACCTTTGGAGAAGGGAGGAATTTATGACCAAAGAACTAGAGAATATTATGAACAGTAAAATAGACAACTCTGGTTACATTAAATTAGAAAGCTTTTGCACAAACAAATGCAACAGAAAAAATGGAGAGAACAAATCCAACAGAAACAATGGAGAGAACAAAAGGGAAGTACAATGATGGGGGAAATTTTTTACAGCCAGTGTTTCTGATAAAAGTCTCATTTCTAAAATCTATAAAAAACGATGTCAAATTTGTTACAAGTCATTCCCCAATTGATAAATGGTTAAAAGACAGGAATAGACAATTTTCAGATAAAGAAATTAAATCCATCTATAGTTATATGAAAAATGCTCTAAATCACTATTGATTGAATAAATATAAATTAAAACAACTCATACCTCTTAGATTGGTTAAGATGAGATCAAAAATTAATAATGTGTTGGACTGCATGTGGGAAAACTGGGATACTAATGCATTGTTGGTAGTGTTGTGAAATAACCCAGCCATTCTGGAGAACAATTTGTAACTATGATCAAAGGGCTATAAAACTGTGCATACCCTTTGACTCAGCAGTGCCATTACTTCTTCTGTATTAGAAGAAAATCTTAAAAGGAGGGAAAAGGATCCAAATGTGCAAAAATGTTTCTAGTAGCTCTTTTCTGGTAAGCAAGGAATTGGAAATGCCTATCAATAGGGGAATGGCTGAATAAGTTGTGGTATATGAAGATAATGGAATATTATTGTTGTATAAAAAAGATGGACAAGCTGATTTTAGAAAGTCCTACAAAGATTTATATAAACTGATGCTAAGCAAAATAAGAAGAACCAGGAATACATTGTACATAATAACAACAAGAATGCACAATGCTCAACTCTGAAAGACTTGGTTCTTCTCAGTGGTTCAGTGATCCAAAGTAATCCCATTAGACTTTGGACAGAAAATGTCATCTACATCCAGAAAAAAGCTAAGGATATTGAATGTAAATCAACACAAGCTACATTCACTTCAAATAAATAAATAACTCTTTAAAAAAAACAAAAACAAGAAAGAAAGAAAGAAAGAAAGAAAGAAAGAGAAAGAAAGAAAGAAGAAGAAAGAAAGAAAGAAAGAAAGAAAGAAGAAAGAAAGAAAGAAAGAAAGAAAGAGAGAAAGAAAGAAAGGAAGAAAGAAAGAAAGAAAGAAAGAAAGAAAGAAAGAAAGAAAGAAAGAAAGAAAGAAAGAAAGAAAGAAAGAAAGAAAGAAAGAAAGAAAGAAAGAAAGAAAGAAAGAAAGAAAGAGAGAAAGAAAGAAAGGAAGAAAGAAAGAAAGAAAGAAAGAAAGAGAAAGAAAGAAAGAAAGAAAGAAAGAAAGAAAGAAAAGAAAGAAAGAAAGAAAGAAAGAAAGAAAGAAAGAAAGAAAGAAAGAAAGAAAGAAAGAAAGAAAGAAAGAAAGAAAGAAAAAGAAAAACCCAGATATATGCTTTCTTGGATATAAAGAGAAATATTCTAAGTAAATTAGAAGAACATGGAATATATTCCTAATCATGGAGAAGAAGAGAGTTATACAAATGATACTAATGTACACAGGATTAGAAGAAAAGAAAAAATTGGTGGGTGGGTGGGCAGGATTTGATAGATTTTTTAAAATAAAAGGTCTCATATTTCAAATGTATAAAAATTTTGTCTAATTTATGAGTATATGAGGCATTCGTCTATTGATAAATGGTCAAAGGATGTGAATAGTCTGTTTTTCAATGAAGAAATAAAAAACTGATGGTCATATAAAAATGCTCTAGTCACTATTGGATAGAAAAATACAAATTAAAACAACTTGATCTCACACCTATTTGATTAGCTAGAATGATAGAAGGGGGAAATGATAAATGTAGGATATGGGAAAATGGGAAACTAATATAAGGTTGGTAGAACTATGAAAAGATGTAACTGCAGTGTTGTTGTTTGGTTTTCTGGAAGTCTTGGAGCAGCTTTCCTTTCAGTTGAGTAATCACCATAAGAATAGCCAGGTGTTAAAGTCCACATTCTTTATTGCATCCCTCCTTTCTTGGGGCCCTTTAGGAGTCTTAGTTTCAGTGGAGAAGAAAAGGAGGAGAGCCTGCCACCATGGTGGTGTGAGAGGGAGTGAATGAATCTAGCTCTGAGTCCAAGGGTTTATGCTTCAACCTCCAGCTATCATAAAGGTGGATGATGGAATGAAACTGTCTCACAGTCCCCCTTCCCCCCAATCCCGATGAGTTTGTCTTACCTTTATATGCTGTATTTTAATTACATAATAGGTATGAATCTTGTAGAACT
The DNA here is from genome assembly GCF_048593235.1 of Sminthopsis crassicaudata. Lineage (NCBI taxonomy): Eukaryota > Metazoa > Chordata > Mammalia > Dasyuromorphia > Dasyuridae > Sminthopsis > Sminthopsis crassicaudata. The sequence goes on from NC_133621.1 coordinate 254,005,593, forward strand.
ATATTAAGTACTAAGTACATGTATTGAATTAGAGAACTATTAAGCACCATGCTAAACTAGATAACCACTGTTTTTTATCATTTCCACTTAGTTAGCACCTTGTAAGAATCCTTGTTTTAAGTACAAGAGTTCTAGCCCATACCATGTAACCATTTTGGAGAGTTATCTGGAATCATGTACAAAAATTGATATAACTGAGTATATTATTTGACTCCATGATACTATTATTAAAGGTAATCAGGGGGAAAAGAATAGAACTTATATGTTTTTAAATATTTGTAGCAGTTTCTTTGTAATATCCATGAACTGGAAATTTGAGATGATGTTCATAAATTGAGAAATGACTGAACAATTTATAGTATATAGAAAATGATGAACAGGATGATTTTTGGAGGGGGGAAAACTTGGGAAGATTTGCATGAAATAATGAATTGTGAAATGAACAGAACCAAGATAATGTTGTAAAAATAACAGCACTATTGTTTGAAGAATAACTGTAAATGACTAAATTATTCTGAATAGTATAAATTCTCAAATCAATTATAAAGGACCTGTGAAAGAAGATGCTATCCCCTTCCAGAGAAATAACTAGAGAGTGTGTGTGTGTGTGTGTGTGTGTGTGTGTGTGTGTGTGTGCAAGAAAGGGGAAGGGATTCAAAGAGTGTGGGAAGGATTCTAAAGAGGGAGAGCTGAAGCAAGTGCTGCTCATAAGTTTAATACTGGTGAAGGGGGGAAAAGGGGTAAGAAAAAGAAAAGCATAATCTGGGGGATAATAAGATGGCAGGAAATACAGAATCAATAATTTTAACAGTAAATGTCAATGGGATGAACTTTCCCATAAAATGGAGGCAGATAGCAGACTGGATCAAAAGCCAGAACCCTCAATATGTTGTTTACAGAAAACACATTTAAAGCAGGGAGATACATACAGGAAAAACGTAAAAGGCTGGACAGAATCTATTATGCTTGAGGTAAAGTCAAAAAAGCAGGGGTAGCCATCCTTATCTGAGATCAAACAAAAGCAAAACTTGATCTAATTAAAATAGATGAGGAAGGAAACTATATCTTGCTAAAGGGGAGCATAGGCAATGAAGCAATATCAATACTTAACATATATGCAGCAAGTGGTATAGCATCTAAATTCTTAAAAGAAAAATAAAGAGAGCTGCAAGAAAAAAATAAACAGCAAAACTATAATAGTGGGAGATCTCAAACTTGCACTCTCAAAATTAGATAAATCAAACCATAAAACAAATAAGAAAGAAATTAAAGAGGTAAATAGAATATTAGAAAATTAGATATGATAGATCTTTGGAGAAAACTGAATGGAGACAGAAAGGAGTACACTTTCTTCTCAGAAATTCATGGAACCGATACAAAAATTGACCATATATTAAGACATAAAGACTTCAAAATTACCTGCAAGAAGGCAGAAATAGTAAATGTATCTTTTTAAGATCACGATGCAATAAAATCTATATTCAAAAAAAGTCAGAGGTAAATAGACTACAAAGTAATTAGAAACTAAATAATCTTATCTTAAAGAATGATAGGGTGACTCAGCCCATTCTTAGAGACTCAGAATGCAGATGCAGCACAGCCATTGCTGTCCTGTTAGTGCCTCTCTGCTGTCTCTTGCTGTCTGTAGAGGAAGCCCAGTAACACCATCCAGCCCCATTCCACCCCCACCCACCCAAAGCAGAGCATTTGTTTTCCTTATTAATTTGTTTTCTCTGATTCTACTCTGACAAAATGAACAAAAAATCTAAAAGGGCTCTAACCATTGATAGCTTCAGTATGGATAGAGGGCAGACTTCAAACCCTGAGGACATTAAAAACAGACTGTCTCCAAAGGAATCCCCAAAGGGGGATATGATCTGCTCCTCAATACACAAAAATGTCTTAGAAAAAATCAAAAAAGCTTTCACAAGAGTTAGAAGAGACATTGGAAAAGGAAAGGGAAGCTTGGAAGAGAGTCTGATTAAGTCATTCCACGTATTTAAAGACAGAGTGGATAAAGAAATCAAATCACTGAAAAACAAAATTAGTGAATTGGAAAAGGTAAACAACTCCAAGGAAAACAGAATTAGTGAGTTGGAAAAAGAAAATAGCTCTCTAAAAAATAAAATTGGAAAAATGGAAAAAAATTCCATAGAACATACAACTCACTTAAAAACTCAATTGGACAATTACAAAAAAAATATTAAAAAATGAGTGAAAAAATACATCATTGAAAAATAGAATCAAACAAATAGAAGTGAATGACTCAAGGAGACAACAAGAATCAATCAAGCAAAACCCAAAAAATGAAACAATGGAAAATAATGTCAAATACCTTCTTGGAAAGACAACAGACCAGGAAAATAGATCCAGGAGAGACAATCTCCAAGTTCAAGAACCATCAGACAAAGGAAAAAATATTTCAAGCTGCTAAAAAAAGCAATTCAGATATGGAGGAGTCACAATAAGGATAACCCAGGATCTAGCAGCGTCCACATTAAAGGAACAAAGGGCCTGGAACATGATATTCTGAAAGGCTAAGGAACTTGGTATGAAGCCAAGAATAATTTACTCAGCAAAAATGAGCATCATTTTCCAGAGAAGAAGATAGACATTTAACAAAATAAGTGAATTCCATCTATTCTTGATGAAAAAAACGGATCTAAACAAAAAGTTTGATCTCCAAATACAGAACTCAAGAGATTTATAAAAAGATAAAAAGAAATCTTGAGAACTATATTTCTGCCATAAAGATATATAAAGAACACATGTATAATTTGTTCTAGAAACTAAAGGTAGAAAGGATATTATATCATAAAAAGGGTAAAGTGGTGGTACTACATCCCATGAAGAGACAAAGGTAACCTATTATATCTGAGAGAAAAAATGGAGGGGGATGAACATAGTGTGTATCATATTCTCATTAGCATTGGCTTAAAGAGAAAAATATAGACATATTCAAATTATGGTGAAATTCCTTCTACTTCATTGAAATTCTAAAGATAAAAGGAGAGATTAATAAAATTGAAAGTTAAAAAAAAACTATTTAATTAATTAATAAAACTTAGAGTTAGTTCTATGAAAAAACCAACAAAATAGACAAACCCTTAGTAAATCTGATTAAAAAAGGGAAGAGGAAAAGCAAATTGTTACTCTTAAAAATGAAAAGGGAGAACTTTCCACCAATGAAGAGGAAATTAGAATAATAATTAAGAGTTACTTTGCTCAACTTTATGCCAATAAATTCGATAACTTAAATGAAATGGAAGAATACCTTCAAAAATATAGCTTACCCAGATTAACAGAGGAAGAAGTAAATAGTCTAACTAGTCCCATTTCAGAAAAAGAAATAGAACAAGCTATTAACCAACTCCTTAAGAAAAAATCCCCAGGACCATGTGAATTCTACCAAACATTTAAAGAACAATTAACTCCAAAGCTATGTAAACTATTTGTACCAATTTCCTTTTATGACACAGACATGGTACTGATACCTAAACCAGGTAGGTTGAAAACACAGAAAGAAAATTATAGACCAGTCTCCCTAATGAATATTGATGCTAAAATCTTAAATAAAATATTAGCAAAAAGACTACAGAAAATCATCCCCAAGATAATACACTATGACCAAGTGGGATTTATATCAGGAATGCAGGGCTGGTTGAATATTAGGAAAACTATTAGAATAATCGACTATATCAATAATCAAATTAACAAAAAAACATATGATGATCTCAATAGATGCAGAAAAAGCATTTGACAAAATCCAACATCCATTCCTACTAAAAAGACTTGAGAGTATAGGAATAAATGGACTATTCCTTAAAATAATAACAAGTATATATTTAAAACCATCAGTAAACATCATATGTAATGGTGATAAATTGGGACCTTTCCCAGTCAGATCAGGAGTGATGCAAAATGGTGCCTACTATCACCATTACTATGCAATATTGTATTAGAAACACTAGCATATGCAATAAGAGCTGAGAAAGAGATTAAAGGAATTAGAGTAGGTAATGAGGAAACCAAACTATCACTCTTTGCAGATGATATGATGGTATACTTAGAGAACCTCAAAGATTCTGCTAAAACCTATTAGAAATAATTCATAACTTTAGCAAAGTTGCAGGATACAAAAGAAATCCACATAAATCCTCAGGATTTTTATACATTACCAACAAAATCCAAAAGCAAGAGATACAAAGAGAAATTCCATTCAAAATAACTGTCGATAGTATAAAATATTTGGGAATCTATCTACCAAAGGAAAGTCATGAATTATATCAGCAAAGTTACAAAACACTTGCCACAAAAATAAAGTCAGATTTAAATAATTGGAAAGATATTAACTGCTCTTGGATAGGCCAAGCAAATATAATAAAGATGACAATACTTCCTGAAGTAATCTATTTATTTAGTGTTATACCAATCAGACTTCCAAGAAACTATTTTAATGACCTAGAGAAAATAACAACTAGATCCATATGAAGAGCAAAAGTTTGAGAATTTCAAGGGAATTAATGAAAAAAAAATCAAATGAAGGTGGCCTAGCTGTAGCTGATAACTATATTATAAAGCAGGAATCACCAAAACCATTTGGTATTGGCTAAGAAATAGACTAGTTGATCAGTGGAATAGGTTGGATTCACAGGACGAAATAATGAATAAATATAGCAATCTGGTGTTTGACAAACCCAAAGATCCCAACTTTTGGGATAAGAATTCATTATTTGACAAAAGCTGCTGGGAAAACTGGAAATTAGTGTGGCAGAAACTAGGCATGGACCCACACTTAACACCAAATATTAATATCAAAATGGGTTCATGATTTAGGCATAAAGAATGAGATCATAAATAAATTAGAGGAATATAGAATAGTTTACCTCTCAGACTTGTGGAGGAGGAAGGAATTTGTGACCAAAGGAGAACTAGAAATCATTATTGATCACAAAATAGAAAATTTTAATTACTACATCAAATTAAAAAGCTTTTGTACAAACAAAACTAATGCAAACAAGATTAGAAGGGAAGTAACAAATTGGGAAAATATTTTTACAGTTAAAGGTTCTAATAAAGGCCTCATCTCCAAAATATACAGAGAATTGACTCTAAGTTATAAAAAAATCAAGCCATTCTCTAATTAACAAATGATCAAAGGATATGACCAGACAATTGAAACTATTTCCACTCACATGAAAGAGTGTTCCAAATCACTATTGATCAGAAAAATGCAAATTAAGACAACTCTGAGATACCACTACACACCTGTCAGATTGACTAAGATGACAGGAAAAAATTATGATGAATGTTTGGAGGGGATGTGGGAAAACTGAGACACTGATGCATTGTTAGTGGAGTTGTGAAAGAATCCAATCATTCTGGAGAACAATCTGGAATTATGTCCAAAAAGTTATCAAACTGTGTATACCCTTTAATCCAGCAGTGCTACTACTGGGCTTATATCCCAAAGAAATATTAAAGAAGGGAAAGGGACCTGTATGTGCCAAAATGTTTGTGGCAGTCCTTTTTGTAGTGGCTAGAAACTGGAAAATGAATGGATGCCCATCAATTGGAGAATGTTTGGGTAAATTAAGGTATATGACTGCTATGGAATATTATTGTTCTGTAAGAAATGACCAGCAAGATGAACACAAAGAGGCTTGGAGAGACTTACATCAACTGATGCTGAGTGAAATGAGCAGAACCAGGACATCATTATACACTTCAACAACAATACTGTATGAGGATGTATTCTGATGGACGTGGATATCTTCAATAAAGAGAAGATCTAGAGCAAAAACGAAGATGGTGGAGAAGATGCACATGACTCTGTGAACGTCCTTATTTCCTCACAACCAATTAGATAAATGAGCCTCAAAAATGGCACTGGACTGATAGATACCACAAGGACTGGAAGCACGACTTACCAGCTGAAGAGAATCTGGAGTTTCAACAGGAAAGGTCAGTTCCCAGGGGAGGAAGAAGAGAGGCCAGCACAGACAGTTGGGTGCTGGCACACTGTGCCGATTGCGCTGGGGAGGGCTCTGGGATCAGAGAAGCCACTGAGATAGAAGAATCTGGCACAGGCTGTTAGCTCTTCTCTGCTTATAAAACAGCAATTCAGAAGAGAAATCTAAGCCACTTTAAAAAAAAATTTAAAGCCAGAAACTTGATCTTCTCGATCCCGGAGGTGACTCAGCAGATCTGTGGGTGCGGGCCCTAGCTTTCACTTGTGAGTAGTTAAGAGATTGGGAAGTGGGCAGATACGGCCAAAGGCAACACATAGTGCCTGGCTCAGCTGGAGCCTGTGGAACACAGCCCCGGAAGTCCCAGAGAAGCGGAACCTTTGAACTAGGGACCGAGGTTTCTGGCAGACACTTCCAGTTTGAGCGCAGGGGCTTTTCACGTCACTTGCTGCTGACATCCACACCCCACCGGGATGCATAGGCTGGGCTTTGTGTCGCCTTTACTGTTCAATCTCAAACTTCAGGGAAGCCGCTAGGCCAAATAGTGCTGCCCTCAAAGCACAGCAGTGCTAATAACCTGTGAGGCACCTCCAGGGAGGGGGTGGGGAACTCTCTCCCAGAGCTCTCTCTTAACTCAGGCTCAGGGGCCACTGCATCCATCCAGTCTGGGAGGAAGCTGGTAAAGAATTAAATAAATAATTTCCTACCCCAGGGACAGACCCCAAAAGATTTTTTAATCATGAGCAAGAAGCCAAAAAGAACTATTAACTCATTCTACACAGAGAAAGAGTGGGTATCCAACCCCGAGGAAGTTAATAGCAGAGAGTCAGCAGATAACAACCTAAAGGGGAACGATACCTGCCCCCCCATCACATAACTCTCTCCTAGAAGAGACTATTAAAAAGTTAAGAGAGTTTGAAGAAAAATGGGGAAAGGAAAGGGAAGCTATGATAGAGAATAACAACGTTCTGAAATTGGAGTTGGAAAAAATAAAGGATTCACAGGAGATGCAGGGAAACAAAATTTGTGAATTAGAAAAGGTTAAAAAATCACAGGAAAGTAGGATTTCTGAATTGGAAAACATAAAAAAGTCTCAAGAAAATAAAATTTCTGGATTGGAAAAAGAAAATAATTCTCAAAAAAAATTAGGGAAATGGAAAAAAATTCAATAGAGCAAAATAATTCATTTAAAAATGAAATTGGGCATTTACAAAAAGAACTAAAAACTGTGAAAGAAGAAAATAACTCCTTAAAATTCAGGATGGAACAAATAGAAATGAATGATTCACAGAGAACCCAAGAATCAGTCAAACAAAACAAAAAAAAATGAAAAGCTGAAGAAAAATGTCATATACTTACTGGGAAAATCTATAGACCTGGAAAATAGATCTAGGAGAGATAATCTGAGGATCATTGGACTTCCCCAAAAACTATGAACAAAAAAAAAAAAAAAAAAACAGTCTAGACTCTATTTTACAGGAAATTATCCAGAGATAATAGAAACAGAAGGGAAAGTAGATGTGGAAAGAATTCATCGAACTCCTTCTGAAATAGACCCTAAAAAAAGAACACCACGGAATATTGTGGCTAAGCTGCAGAATTACCACACAAAGGAGAAAATCTTGCAAGCAGCTAGAAAAAAACAATTTAAATACCAAGGTGCCACAATAAGGGTCACACAAGATCTGGCTGCCTCCACATTAAAAGATAGAAGGGCCTGGAACCTGATATTCCATAAGGCAAAAGATCAAGGACTGCAACCAAGAATGAACTACCCAGCTAAGTTTAGCATCTTTTTCCATGGAAGAAGATGGTCATTCAATGAAATAGAGGAATTCTATATGTTTCTAAGAAAAAAACCAGACTTAAACCAAAAATTTGATCTACATCCACAAGACTGACGAGAAACAGAAAAAGGTACACAGAACCCTTGAGAACTGTAACTCTGTTGTGGGTATATAAAAAGTACTCATGGATAATTTGATTTTACTGATATAAAAGAAAAAAGGGGGGTTGTAGTAAAGGGAAGGGGGTAGTTTCAGAAAAAGGGGAAGGAGTGATAAAAAGAGGGAAACTACATCCCAGGAAGAGGCATAGAAAATACATCATATCTGAGGGAATTTAGTGAGGAGGAGAATCATTGTGCAAATCTTACTCTCATCAGAAGAGGCTCAAAGAGTAAATAATTGACATATTTGTTTTTCAGAGAATTTTCTCTCACCTCATTAAAAGGGGGGAGAGGAAAAGGGAAAAGGAAAAGGAGAATAAGGAAAGGGATTTGGAGGGAGGGGGGAGGGATACTAAAAAAAGGGAGGGCTGCGTGTCACAAGGGAGGTCTATAAATTAAATATCGGGGAAGGGGATCAGGGGTGTCAAGGGAAAAAGCATAATATGGGGATAATATGATGGCAGGAAATACAGAATTAGTAATTTTAACTGTAATTGTGAATGGGATGAACGATCCCATCAAACGAAGACGGATAGCAGATTGGATCAAAAAGCAGAACCCTACAATATGTTGTCTTCAGGAAACACACTTAAAGCAGGGAGATACATACAGAGTAAAGGTAAAAGGTTGGAACAGAGCCTATTATGCTTCAGGTAAAGCCAAAAAAGCAGGGGTAGCTATCCTTATCTCAGATCAAGCAAAAGCAGAAGTAGATCTAGTTAAAAAAGATAAGGAAGGAAACTATATCCTGCTGAAAGATAGCATAAATAATGAAGCCATATCAATACTAAACATATATGTACCAAGTGGTATAGCATCTAACTTTCTAAAGGAAAAGTTAAGAGAATTGCAAGAAGAAATAGACAGTAAAACTATAATAATGGGAGATCTCAACCTTGCACTCTCAGATTTAGACAAATCAAACCACAAAACAAACAAGAAAGAAATTAAAAAAGTAAATAGAACATTAGAAAAACTAGGTATGATAGACCTTTGGAGAAAACTGAATGGCAGTAGAAAGGAATATACTTTCTTCTCAGCAGTTCATGGATCCTATACAAAAATAGACCATATATTAGGACATAAAGATCTCAAAATTAAATGTAGGAAGGCAGAAATAATAAATGCCTTCTTCTCAGATCACAATGCTATAAAAGCTACATTCACTAAAAAGTTAGGGGTAAATAGACCAAAAAGTAATTGGAAACTGAATAATCTCATCTTAAAGAATGACTGGGTGAAAGAGCAAATTATAGAAACAATTAATAATTTCACCCAAGATAATGATAATGATGAGACATCATACCAAAATCTTTGGGATGCAGCTAAAGCAGTAATAAGGGGAAATTTTATATCTTTAGAGGCTTATTTGAAGAAAATAGAGAAAGAGAAGATTAACGAATTGGGCTTACAACTTAAAAGACTAGAAAAAGACCAAATTAAAAACCCCCAACCAAAAATTAAACTTGAAATACAAAAATTAAAAGGAGAAATCAATAATATTGAAAGTAAAAAAACTATTGAATTAATAAATAAAACCAAGAGTTGGTTTTATGAAAAAGCCAATAAAATAGATAAACCTTAGGTAAATTTGATCAGAAAAAAGAAAGAGGAAAATCAAATTGTTAGTCTTACAAATGAAAAGGGGGATCTTTCCACCAATGAAGAGGAAATTAGAGAAATAATGAGTTACTTTGCCCAACTTTATGCCAATAAATTTGATAACTTAAGTGAAATGGATGACTTCCTCCAAAAATATAGGCTCCCTAGATTAACAGAGGAGGAGATAAATTGCTTAAATAGTCCCATTTCAGAAAAAGAAATAGAACAAGCTATTAATCAACTCCCCAGGAAAAAATCCCCTGGACCAGATGGATTCACATGTGAATTCTACCAAACATTTAAAGAACAATTAGCCCCAATGCTATATAAACTATTTGAAAAAATAGGGGATAAAGGAGTCCTACCAAACTCCTTTTATGACACAGACATGGTACTGATACCTAAACCAGGTCGATCAAAAACTGAGAAAGAAAATTATAGACCAATCTCCTTAATGAATATTGATGCTAAAATCTTAAATAAGATATTAGCAAAAAGACTTCAGAAAATCATCTCCAAGATAATACACTATGATCAAGTAGGATTTATTCCAGGAATGCAGGGCTGGTTTAATATTAGGAAAACTATTAATATAATTGACCATATTAATAATCAAATTAATAAAAACCATATGATCATCTCAATAGATGCAGAAAAAGCATTTGACAAAATCCAACATCCATTCCTACTAAAAACTCTTGAGAGTATAGGAATAACTGGACTATTCCTTAGAATAATCAGGAGCATATATTTAAGACCGTCAGTAAGCATAATACGCAATAGAAATAAATTACAACCTTTCCCAGTAAGATCAGGAGTGAAACAAGGTTGCCCACTATCACCATTACTATTCAATATAGTACTAGAAATACTAGCCTCGGCAATAAGAGCCGAGAAAGAGATTCGAGGAATTAGAAGAGGAAATGAGGAAATCAAACTATCACTTTTTGCAGATGACATGATGGTATACTTAGAGAACCCCAAAGACTCTGCTAAAAAGCTACTAGAAATAATTCAAAATTTCAGCAAAGTGGCAGGATACAAAATAAATCCACATAAATCCTCAGCATTTTTATATATCACTAACAAAATGCAACAGCAAGAGATACAAAGAGAAATTCCATTCCAAACAAATGTTGAGAGTATAAAGTATTTGGGAATCCATCTACCAAAGAAAAGTCAGGAATTATATAGAAAAATTACAAAACACTTGCCACAAAAATAAAATCAGATTTAAATCATTGGAAAGACATTCAGTGCTCTTGGATAGGCCGAGCGAATATAATAAAGATGACAATACTCCCCAAACTAATCTATTTATTTAGTGCTATACCAATCAGACTCCCAAGAAACTATTTCAATGACCTAGAAAAAATAACAACAAAATTCATATGGAAGAATAAAAGGTCGAGAATTGCAAGGGAACTAATGAAAAAAAAACTCAGAGGAAGGTGGTCTAAGTGTACCTGATCTAAAGCTATATTATATAGAAGCAGTCACCAAAACCATTTGGTATTGGCTAAGAAATAGACCGGTAGATCAGTGGAACAGATTAGATACAAAGGACAAAAAAGGGTACATCTATAGCAATCTAATCTTTGACAAACCCAAAGATACCAACATTAGGGATAAAAATTCATTATTTGGAAAAAACTGTTGGGAAAACTGGAAATTAATATGGCAGAAATTAGATATGGATCCACACTTAACACCATATACCAAGATAAGATCAAAATGGGTCCATGATTTAGGCATTAAGAGGGAGATAATAAATAGATTAGAGGAACAGAGGATAGTCTACCTCTCAGACTTGTGGAGGAGGAAGGAATTTATGACCAGAGGAGAACTAGAGATCATTATTGATCACAAAATAGAAGATTTTGATTACATCAAACTAAAAAGTTTCTGTACAAATGATACTAATGCAAATAAGATTAGAAGGGAAGTAACAAATTGGGAAAATATTTTTAAAAGCAAAGGTTCTGACAAAGGTCTCATTTCCAAAATATATAGAGAACTGACCCTAATTTATAAGAAACCAAACCATTCTCCAACTGATAAATGGTCAAAGGATATGAACAGACAATTCTCAGATGAAGAAATTGAAACTATATCCACTCACATGAAAGAGTGTTCCAAATCACTACTGATCAGAGAAATGCAAATTAAGACAACTCTGAGATACCACTACACACCTGTCAGATTGGCTAAGATGACAGGAACAAATAATGATGAATGTTGGAGGGGATGTGGGAAAGCTGGGACACTAATACATTGCTGGTGGAGTTGCGAGAGAATCCAGCCATTCTGGAGAGCAATCTGGAATTATGCCCAAAAAGTTATCAAACTGTGCATACCCTTTGACCCAGCAGTGCTACTACTGGGCTTATATCCCAAAGAAATACTAAATAGCAGAAAGGGACCTGTATGTGCCAAAATGTTTGTGCCAGCTCTTTTTGTTGTAGCTAGAAACTGGAAGATGAATGGATGTCCATCAGTTGGAGAATGGTTGGGTAAATTATGGTATATGAAGGTTATGGAATATTATTGCTCTGTAAGAAATGACCAGCAGGAGGAATACAGAGAGGCCTGGAGAGACATCAACTGATGCTGAGTGAAATGAGCAGAACCAGAAGATCACTATATACTTCAACAACAATACTGTATGAGGATGTATTCTGATGGAAGTGGAAATCTTCAACATAAAGAAGAGCCAACTCACTTCCAGTTGATCAGTGATGGACAGAGGTAGCTACACCCAGAGAAGAAACACAGGGAAGTGAATGTAAATTGTTAGCACTAATATCTGTCTGCCCAGGTTACATGTACCTTCGGAATCTAATGCTTATTGTGCAACAAGAAAATGGTATTTACACACATGTATGGTATCTAAGTTATATTGTAACACATGTAAAATGTATGGGATTGCCTGTCATCGGGGAGAGGGAATAGAGGGAGGGGGGGATAATTTGGAAAAATGAATACAAGGGATATTATAAAATATATATACATATATATATAATAAAAAATTATTAATAAAAAAACTCTGTATGTGTGTCTCTCTGTCAAATTGTTTCTTCTATACAACATATTGTAAGATTCTGGTTTTTATGAGATAGTATATACCATTTACATTAATAGCTAACTTTAACACCTCTCTATTTCCCTTCATCTTATTTCTCCCCTGTATATACTTTTGTTCTCTTTCCACTCTCTCCTTATTATGTATGTTATTTTACCCACCCATCCCAATACCTTATGTTCTATCACTCCTCCCCTCTTCTTTTTCTAAAGTTTTTTTTACCCATGCCACCCATTCCCTTATCTTTTATCAACATTTCTCCCCTTCTCCTTTTCCCACTAGTGTTTTTGCCTTCCCTTCTATCCTGTCCTTCCCTTTTCTTTTTCTCTTTTTCCTTCCACTTCTTTATTTATAGGGTTAGATAAATATCTATCCCCAACTGAATGATTAAATTATTTCCTCTTAAAGCCAAAACTGATGAGATCAAGATTCAAACAATGCTCATACCTCTCTTTTTTTTTTTCCTTGAAGTAGCAATAGGTTTTTTGTGCCGCTTCATGTGAACTAATTATCCTATCATAACTCCCCTTTCCTCTTTTTTCAATACAGGCTTTCTCCCACCCCTTAATGTCTTTTTCTTTGATGTTATCACATCAGGAACCATTCACAACCACATCCTTAGTCCATGTGATGCCCCCTTCTGTTTAGCCCAGTGACAGAGTTCTGAGGAGTTACAGATACTGTTTGTCTCTCTAGGGATGTAAACTGTTACACCTTTGTAATAGAAATGATTGAAAGTTTCTTACTTCCTTAAAAACCCATCTCCTCTTCTGAAAGATGATACTGACTCTCCCTGAGTAGTCAATTCTTGGTTGTAACCCTAAATCCTTTGCCTTCCAGAATATGGTATTCCAGCTCCCCTCCCTGTGTAATCCTGATTTTTGTTCCTTGATATTTGAATTGTTTTTTGTTTTGTTTTGTTTTGTTTTCTGTCCACTTGCAGTATTTTCCCTTTGAAGTTTTGGAGTTTTGCAACAATCTTCCTTGGGATTTTCTTTGTGGGATCTCTTTCCAGAGGTGATCAGTGGATTCTTTTAATCAGTATTTCCCTCTTTGTTTCTAGAATATTGGGGCAAATTTCCTTAATGACCTCTTGTAGAATGCTATCCAGCCTCTTATTTTTAGTTATGACTTTCAGATACACCAATAATTGTCTCTTCTGTATCTATTTTCCAGGTAAGCTATTTTGCCAATAAGATATTTCACATTTTCTTCCATTTTTTCATTATTTTTATTTTTTTGAATATTCTTGCTGCCTCACAAAGTCATTAGCTTCCATTTGTCCTGTTCTAATTTTTAATGTGTGATTTTCTTCAGTTACCTTTTGTACCTTTTTTTCTCCTATTTCCATTTGGTTTATTCTAATGTATAAGGATTTGTTTTCTTCATACAATTTTTTTCCTTCCTTTTCTAAACTGTTGACTCTTTCATGCATACTTCTCATTTCTTTTCTCATTTTTTCTTCTACCTCTCTTATTTGCCTTTTGAAGTCTTTTATGAGCATTTCCAAGATGTCTCTTTGGGCTTGAGACCAATTTATCTCACTCTTTGAGATTTCATCTATCTGTTCCTAGATAAAGTTGGAGCTCTCCCAAGCTTCCTGTGCAGCTCTGAGCCTTAGCTTTGAGCACAGGGGCCCCTTGTAAAGGGATGGCTTTACCTGCTGTCTTCAAGAAACAGCCTGGTTTCCCAGCATTTGTCTTCTGAACTGGGACTCAAAGCTGTCCCACTGATTTGCTCCTCTACTGAACCAGAACTGAAGGTCTTAGTTGCTGTGTTGCTGTGGCTTTCACAGTCTATCTGACCTGGGCTGAACACCTTTTTTACTTCAGTGAGACTAATCTCTGTTGAAGTTTTTTCAATCTATCTTGAGCTGGAGTGTGGTTTCATTCCATCAGACTCAGATCAGAGGCTTGATTTCATGTGTTTTTTGAGAGAAATTGGGAGAACTTGAGCAGCTTCCCAACTTTACTGACTTTACTTCTTAGCTCCACCTCTACTACATTGACTACATTGACTCTCAGTAAATACTTACTGATTCAATTATTATTTAACTTCTTACCTAAAAGTTAATACTGTAGTGAGTGAAAAATAAAATGACTGAGGAAATAAAGATTTGAGTTTCTGAGTATTTAATTTTTTTTTTCTGAGACTGGGGTTAAGTGACTTGCCCAGGGTCACATAGCTAGGAAGTATTAAGTGTCTGAGACCACATTTGAACTCCGGTCCTCCTGAATTCAGGGCTGGTGCTCTATCCACTGCACCACCTAGTTTCCCCTCATTTTTTTAAGCAAAGTATGCCCATTGCCTAACAATTCAAAACTAGGCATCTTCCTCAGCTTGGGGATATAGAGACTTCAATACAAATGGAGAAACACTTGTATACACTAAGAACAATTAATCAAATAAAACTGATTAATCAATATGGAAATAATACAATATCATTCAATGTGATTTCTAATTAGATGAAAGATTCGAGACTTTCCAAGTTGGGAGAGGAAGAGTGAATAGGTACAATTCTCTGAACTCAGAAAAAGAAATACCCCACTCCCTAACCTGAAGTATCTCTAAACAATCAAAATAGCATGGGAACAATAACAGATGGATAAGTGCAGGGCTTGTTTCCAAATAAGACATATGAGTTGCTTGAAATGTATACTTGGGAGAAAATTCCTCATATTAGACTGGGTTTCTGGTTAGCATAATCTAGGTCCTTATTTAAGTGGATCTAAATATTCCTTTAAAAAATTCCCAACAACATAATACAATAGCTTCAAACAATACAATAAGGTTTTCTCCCAATTTTCACAATTACATAAGGTTTTCTTCTAAGACAGAAATTGGACTAGATCTGTAGTTAAATAAAAAGGAAACTCCAGAATAGAGTTATGAGATCCAATCAGTAAGGTTCATTCAATTCCCACATTTAGCCACTTGCTGCTCCAATTCCCTCAATTTCCTCAGTATTACTTTAGTTTCATTCTTACTTATTGTGATAATTTTGGCTCATGTCGCTATCAGTGTCCAGTGTAGCTTAGCATTAATTGTAAATTAACAGCATGTCTCTTTCTATGCAGTCCAAATCTAGGAACAGTTTTTTTCACTATGATGGCAAACTCCCACTGTAACAATCCTATTTAGAATTATCAGATATATAATAACATACAGAATGTTCTTCCAAATGCCGTAATTTTATTACTTGATTTAAGAATATTTTACTTTCTTTTTTAAATATTGGCATGATTTAAAGACAACTATTAAATTTCTTCTTGGCTATTTAAAAAGTGTAAAATGTTTTCAAATGGTTTCCTTCATTTTCTCCTTCCTCTACCCCACTTTGCTTTTTGTTGTTATAAATTTAACAGTGATGAAAAATCACAATTTTTAAATTAAAGGTTTTTTTTATTTTTCAAAACATATGCATGGACAACATTAGCCCTTGCAAAACTCTGTGTTCCAATTTCCCCACATCTCTCATACCCTACTCTAGATGGCAAATAGTAAAATATATTTTAAACATGGTAGAAGTATATGTTAAATCCAATATATGTATACATATTTATACAATTATCATGCTGCAAAATAAAAAAGAGAAGCAAAATAAAATGGAAGCAACAACAAAAAGAGTTGAAAATGCTATGTTGTGAACCATACTTAGTTTCCACAGTCCTCTCTCTGGGTGTAGATGACTCTCTTCATCACTGAACAGTTGGAGCTGGTTGAATCATCTTATTGTTGAAGAGAGCCATGTCCATCAGAATTGATCATCATTTAATCTTTTTTGCCATGTATAATGGTCTCCTGGTTCTGCTCATTTCACTTAGCACCAGTTCATGTGAATCTTTCCAGGCCTCTCTGAAATCATTTTGTTGGTCGTTTCTTACAGAACAATAATATTCCATAACATTAATATACCATAATTTATTCAGCCATTCTCCAACTGATGGGCATCCATTCAGTTTCCAGTTTCTTGCCACTATAAAAAGGGCTGCCACAAACATTTTTGCATGTATGGGTCCCTTTCCCTCCTTTAAGATCTTTTTGGGATATAATATAAGCCCAGTAGAAATACTGCTGAATCAAAGGGTATGCACAGTTTGATAACTTTTTGAGCATAGTTCCAAATTGCTCTCCAGAATGGTTGAAATCACAAACTTTCAATAAGGAAAAAAAGAAAAATGTTTTCTCCATTTTTAGTGTTTTGTGAAGTATCTATACAAATATTTCTTTGATTCTTTTAAAAATAAAATTTCTCATATGCAGGTCTTCTCATATACTAGAGAATTAGCAAAAAATTCTCTTCCTTTTCTTTATTTTGTGACTTTTCCACTGTAGGTGCTTTTTTTTTCTTCTGACATAGAGTATATATACAATGAACCATTTATTTTTTAGCCCTTTGATTAATATTAGCTTAAATTGATTTCATTTTGCCCTTGAGATAGATTCACCTAAATAATCTTTACCAAGTTAACCTTGACACAGTTTCTTCTCTTTTGGGTTGCTACCTTTCTTTTCATTTCCAATATTTTTTAGCTATAACTGTAAAAGGAGTTTCATAATGTCATAAAGTCATACTGAATATCACTTATTCCTTTCTTTCTTTACTCAGAAAATGTGAACGATTGGACTTTGAATAAAGAATCCTTGCCTCTGAACATCATTTCCCATCTCCACCTTTCTTCTCCCAATTCCAAGTTTACTATAGATATTCAAACAGAGAATTTGTATATGGCCAATTTCTCTTTATCTAATTCTCAGCAATAGAATTCTGATTCCCAGGGAACAAGGAGCCTTAGTTTTCATAACAGTCACTTGATATCCAAATTGGTAGCCATATTAAAAGTAGAAATGGTATTGAAAGTACTTTGATAGAATTAAAACTAAGGGTTTTTTCTAGGACTTTTCTAGGACAAATGAGCATGGATAGGGCTGATTTTTCTTCTGTCTGGTCTGCTGCAATGGTTTACATATCAATTTTCCTTAAGCCTTCACCAGTCTATTCTACATAACTGCCAAAATTTTAATCCTAAATCATAGGTCTGACCATATTACCCCCTCCTCAGTGAACATAGATGATTCCTTATTACCTCTAACAATAGAATTACCCTTCATTTCTGAAAACTATTTTCTCTTCACCGCTTAGATTCTGCAATTTCTTTCAAAAAGTTCACTAAAATGCTTACACTTTGCATTTACTTATTTAATATAGAAATACATGAACAGGATTCCCATATGTATGTGTCCTCTTATAGAATGTAAGCAACTTGAAGAAAAGAATTGTTTCATTATTGTTTTTGCCTCCTAAATACTTAGAATAGTAACAGTTATGTAACAGGTGCTTTAATTAGTAAGTGGCACTGTTGGTAAGATTCCCTTGGAATCAGGAAGACCTGAATTCAAATGCTGCCTTAAATACTGAGCAGCTGAGTGGTGAAATAGTAAAGAACAAATCCTTCCATCTTTCTCAGCCTCAGCAACTCTATAAAAGGGGAAATAATAATACCTACTTCATAGGGTTGTTATGAAGATCAAATGAGATTTTACGTGCACATTTGTTTATAAGTATGTATACATGTATGTACATGTATATGCAAATATACATGCATATGCATATACATAGTTCCTTAAAGAGCTTAAAGCTTAAAGAACTATAGAAATGTTCAGTATTAAGATGGATTCCATAATATATAATTCTCAGAAATAGTATTTATAAGTATCTAATGTATCTTCCCCCCCCAAAAAAAAAAAAAATCAAGAAAAAAATTTCCAAATAAACTAGCATTGGGTAAATGAAAAGAGATACCTTTCCAAACTTGATGTATAATGGAAAATGAAGAACTTAAGTTGGATCGTGGGATAAATGGCAGAGGATAATGCATTACAGAAAAGGTTGATGAAAAGTAGAGAATGCGATAATAGAAAAAGGAAAAAAAAAAGAGGGCACAGAGTTTAAAAATAATGGTTCTCTGAACCAGGCCTAATGTAAGCCACTCCAGGAAGTTCAAGTTGTGAACTGGAAGAAAATGAGCATCCATAGTTCATCTAAGATTTAATAGAAAAACTTTTCCTAAAGAATATGTTTCAGAAAGACTGTTCAGCAAAAATACAGCATTGATCCAATTTTTCTTCTGTCTGGTCTGCTGTTGTTGTGGTGATTAGAAGTATAACCTGAAGAGTTCTAGCTACTAATGTACTGGGCTTTTGTCCAGGAACCTATCTCAAAACTTCAAACCTAAGTCCCTTATACTAATAAAGTCTCAAGAACAGTTTCATTATTTTTAAGGAAAAAATATTAGCCTAGCCTACATGGCTTCCTTAAAAGATGTGCCTCCTATCACCCCTTTTTTCTTGCCAATATCCTAAAAGTCTTTATACAACACCTTCTTCACTTAAATGGTTTGGGGACTATTACAATTTTTTTTTTATTTTAAGGGATTGAATAAGGTGGACAATAGAGAAGGAAGGGATTAATTAGTATCTGCAGGTAAAAGGTTAAAAAATTATTGCAACAGCTTTCTACAGAAATTGTTAAATATGGAATATAATGAAATACAGTTATCTCAGGTCTTGTTGCCACAGAAAGACTAAATCCTTTAATTTAATGATCTTATTTCACCTATATTGATACCTATATTGAATAAAATATTCCGGGTTTCCAGCCTCTCTCCTTCTTATCCTGCCACCAAGTGTCTCTCAATTCTTTCTCTCCGCCCTCCAGTTCTTGCCTACGAATATCTTACTGCCAAACATTCAGCAAGCACCAATTGTGAGGAGAGTTATCATCTAAATAAATGCTAATAAAGCCATTGTCTCACATCGAATAGGTAATTAACCTGAAGTGCTCCACTGTCTGTTTCAAGCATACATTTTTGGAGTTTCAGCCCTCTACATATAGTTTTCTTTTTATTATTAAGCTTTTTATTTTCAAAAGATGTTTTCAACATTCACCTTTGAAAAACCTTGTGTTCCAAATATTTTTCCTCCCTTCCCTTTACTTCCTTCCCTAGATGGCAAGTGATCCAATATATGTTAAACATATGCAATACATATTTCCACAATTATCATGCTGCACAAGATAAATCTGATCAAAAGGGAAAAAATGAAAAAGAAAACAAAATGCTAGCAAACAATAACAAAAAGTGAAAATGCTATGTTGTGATCCATACCTCAGTCCCCACAGCCCTCTCTCTGGGTGCATTTGGCTCTCTTTATCATAAGACCATTGGAACTGACCTGAATCATCTAATTATTGGATAGAGCTACATCCATCAGAATTGGGCATTGTATAATCTTGCTGTTTCCATATAAAATGATATTCTAAGTTCTACTTACTTTACTTACCATCAGTTATTTAAGTCTCTCCAGACCATTCTAAAATCATCTTGCTGACCATTTCTTATACAACAATAATATTCCATAACATTCATATACCATAATTTATTGAGCCATTCTCTAACTGATGGGCATTCACTCACTTTCCAGTTTCTTTCCACTACAACACAGGCTGCCACAAACATTTTTGTACATGTGGCTCCCTTTTCCTTCTTTATAATGTCTTTGAGATAGGTCCAATAGAGATTCTGCTGGATCAAAGAGTATGCATAATTTGATAGCCCTTTCGGCATAGTTCCAAATTGATATTCAGAATTGTTGAATAAATTCACAACTCTACCAACAATGTATTAATGTCTCAGTTTTCTCACATCCCCTCCAACATTCATCATTATCTTTTCCTGTCATCTTAGCAGTGTGAGAGATATGTATTAATACTTCAGAGTTGTCTTAATTTGCATTTCTCTGATCAATAGTGATTTACAAAATGGTTTCAATTTCTCCTTCTGAAATTCTCTGTTCATATCCTTTGACCATTTATCAACTGGAGAATGACTTGAATTCTTTTTTTCCTTTTTTTTCTGAGGCAATTGGGGTAAAGTGGCTTCCCCAGGGTCACACTGTTAGGAAATGTTAAGTGTCTGAGACCAGATTTAAATTCAGATCCTTCTGACTACTATGTTCTATATGCCACCTAGCTGCCCCTTGAATTCTTATAAAACTGAGTTAATTCTCTATATATTTTAGAAATGAGGCCTTATCAGAAATCTTGCATGTACAAATTTTTTCCCACTTTATTGCCTCCCATCTAATTTTGTCTGCATTGGTTTTGTTTGTAGAAAAGTTTTTTAACATAATATAATCAAATTGTACATTTTGTATTCCATAATGTACTCCAGTTCTTTGGCCATAAATTCCTTCTCCACAGAACTAAGAGGTAGAGTATCTTTTGTTCTTCTAATTTGCTTATAATATCATTCTTTATGTCTAAATCATGAACCCACTTCAACCATATCTTGGTATAGGGTGTCAGGTGTGGGTCAATGCCTAGTTTCTGTCATACTAACTTCCTATTTTCCCAGCAGTTTTTGTCAAATAATTGAGTTCTTACCCCAAAAGCTCGGGTCTTTGAGTTTAAAATACACTATATTACTATAGTCATTGACTATTATATTTTGTGAACCTAACCTATTCCATTGATCAACTAAAACCAAATAGTTTTTGATGAGGTCTAGCCAAATGATGAGGTCTAGATAAGGGATACCTAAATAAAATTAGGATTAATTGAGGTCTAGTGCCAGGTTTGGGGTACAGGGAGTCAAATGGAGCTCCCCTAAAACCCCTTTGAATTCAGTGCAAGGATACAGAGTTAAATTGTTCTAATGGCAGCACGAGTCCCCTGTAAAGGAATTTACAGGCCCGAAAACCTAGATTGATAAAAATGAGGTTTATTGGAGGGTTTGGAAGCAAGGTTAAAGTCTGGTTAGTAAAAAGTATTAGATAGAGGAAGAAATACACCAAAAGTGGCATACAGAGGGTCTGTGATGGAAAGCTTGGTGCTTGTATGTTTCAACTCTCTTCAAAGAGAGGATTCCAGTTTGGCTCTTTTATTTGCTTGAAGGGGCCTATGGGTAGAGTCCCAGGTTGATTCCTGGAGAGCCAGAACCCACCAGGTGGGAGTTGGGAAACCTGAGCAGGTCATTAGATCTGGGGGCTGGATACAGCCCAAATTAGCTCAGATACGGATCTCTCTCTTTGGAATACAAAAGGGTAGTTTTGACCAGATCTTGTAAATCAAAGGTCAGTCCCAAAGGGGATTGAAGATCAGGAAGGAATCTTAAAGGAGGTTATGCCCTCATCATTTTGATGACTGCTGCTTTATAATATTGGCTTAGGTCTGGTACATGTAGGCTACCTTCAATTGCATTTTTTCACCCTTGAAATTCCTTTTTTATTTTTCCGGATGAATTTTGTTATTTTTTCTAGTTCTGTGAAATAATTTCTTGGGAGTTTGATTGGTATGGCACTGAATAATTAAATTAATTAAGGTAATATTGTCAAATTTTTCATATTAGCTCAGTCTACTCATGAGCATTTGATATTTTTCCAGTTGATTGGATCTGACTTTAATTATGTGAAAAATGTTTTATAATTGTGTTCATATACTTTCTGACTTTGTTTTGGCATATAGACACCCAAATATTTTGTATTATCTATAATCATTTTAAATGGAATTTCTCTTTGTATCTCTTGCTGCTGGACCTTTTTGGTAATTGTGTCTAGGATTCTCTAGGAACACCATCAAATTATCTGCAAAGAGTTATAATTTGGTTTATCTAATTCCTTTAATTTCTTTTTCTTTTCTTATTGCCAAAACTAACATTTCTAATACAATATTGAATAGTAATGATGATAATGGGTACCCTTGTTTCATCCCTGATCTTATTGGGAATGGTTCTAGTTTATACCCCATTATATATGATGCTTGCTGATGATTTTAAATAGATGCTACTGATAGTTTTAAGGAAAACTCCATTTATTCCTATACACTCTACTGTTTTTAATATATGTTGTATTTTGTCAAATGCTTTTTCTGCATCTATTGAAATAATCAGAGGATTTTTGATAATTTGGTTATTAATATAGTCAATTATGCTAATAGTTTTTTTTAAATATTGAATGAGCCCTATCTTTCTGGTATAAATCCTACTTGGTAATGGTGTATTAAGCTGGGGATAATTTGCTGTGATCTATTTGAGATTTTTTAAAGATTTTTGCATTAATATTTATTAAGAAAATTGGTCTATAATTTTCTTTCTCTGTTTTCATCCTACCTGGTTTAGGTATCAGCACCATATCCATGTCATAAAAGAAATTTGGTAAGTACTCCTTCTTTTGCTATTTTTTCAAATAGTTTGCATAATATTAGAATTAATTGTTCTTTAAATGTTTGACAAAATTGACATGTGAATCCATCTGGTCCTGGGGATTTTTTCTTAGAGAGTTGATTAATAGCTTGTTCAATTTCTTTTTTCTAAAATGGGATTATTTAAGTAATTTATTTCCTCTTCATTTAATCTAGGCAATTTATATTTGTGTAAATATTCATTCATTTTGTTTAAATTACCAGATTTATTGATGTATAGTTGGACAAAATGCCTCCTAATTATTGCTCTAATTTACTCTTCATTGATGGAAAGTTCTATCTTTTCATTTTTGATGCTGGTGATGTGGTTTTTTTCTTTCCTTTTTCTTTTCAAGTTAATCAAAGGTTTATCTATTTTGTTGGTTTTTCTACAAAATCAACTCTTAGTTTTGTTTATTAGTTCAATAGTTTTCTTAGTTTCTATTTTAAATTTATTTATTACTTTTATTTAATCCCCCCTTTTATTTTCAGAATTGAAAATTTGGTATTGTTTGAAGATTTTTGATTTGTTCTTTTTATAGCTATTTTTCGTTTCATGACCAATTCATTGATCTTCTCTTTCTCTATTTTGTGCAAGTAAATATCTAGAAATATACATTTTCCCTTAAAAACTTGCTTTGGCTGTATTCCAAAATTTTTGGTATATTGTCTCCAATTGTCATTCTCTTGGATGAAATTATCAATTGTATGTGTGATTTATTTCATCCACTTATTCTTCAGGATTAGATTATTTAGTTTCCAATTAATTTTTTAACATTTTAATTTATTATGTTGGACATTATTTTTTATGTTTTAAGTTCTAAATGATCTCTCCCTCCTTTCTACCCCTCACCTAATGAGAAGGCAAGCAATATATTAGGTATAAATGTGAAATCATATAAAACAAATTTTCCATATAAGGGATATTTTTTTTAAGGTAAGAGAAATATAGAAGGTGAGAAAATTATAAATTGACACTACGAGTTCATTGATTCTCTCTCTGGAAGGGGATAGCATTTCTTTCCCCAACCATTACCCTATTTGGCAGGTAATCCAGTACATGTTAAATATGTTGAAATACATATTAATGATCCAGTATGTGTATATATGTTTATACAGCTATCTTGTTGCAGAAGAAAAATCAGATCAAGAAGGAAGAAAAAGAAAAACTGAGAAAAAAATGCAAGCAAATAACAATAGAGAGAGTGAAGATGCTATGTTGTGTTCTACACTCTGTTCCCATGGATCTCTCTCTGGGTATAGATGATTCTCATAAAGAGACTTCATGACTACATATGTGAAACTGGTTTGAATCATCTCAATGTGGAAGAGAGCCATGTCTATCAGAAGTGATTGTCATATACTCTTGTAGTTGCCATATATAATGATCTCCTGGTTCTGTTCATTTCACTTTGCATCAGTTCATGTAGATTTCTCCAAGACTCTATGAAATCATCCTGATAATCTTTCCTTATAGAACAATAGTATTCCATAGCACTCATATACTATAATTTGTTCAGTCATTCTCCAATTGATGGGCATCCACTCAGTTTCCAGTTTCTTGCCACTACAAAGAGGGCTGCCACAAACATTTTTGCACATGTGGGTCCTTTTCCCTCCTTTAAGATCTCTTTGGGATATAAAACCAGTAGAAACATTGCTGGATCAAAGGGTATGCACAGTTTGATAACGTTTTGAGCATAGTTCCAAATCTGCTCTTCAGAATGTATGGATCCACAGTTCCACCAACAATGTATCAGTGTCCAAGTTTTCCCACATCCCCTCCAACATTTATCATTTTTTCTTGTCATCTTAACCAATCTGACAGGTATTTACATTTTTTTGATCAATAGTGATTTGGAGCACCTTTTCATGTGGCTACAAATAGTTTCAATTTTTTCATCTGAAAATTGTCTGTTCATATCCTTTCACCATTTATCAATTGGAAAATGGCTTCAACTATTATAAATTTGAGTCAATTATATATATATATATATATATATATATATATATATATATATATATTGGAAATGAGACCTTTATCAGATCCTTTGGATATAAAAATGTTTTCCCAGTTTATTGTTTCCTTTCTAATCTTGTCTGCATTAGTTTTGTATGTACAATAACTTTTAAACTTAATCAAAATTATCGATTTTATGATCAATAACAATCTCTAGTTCTTCTTTCCTTCCTCCTCCACAAATCTGAGAAGTAAACTATCCTATGTTCTTCTAATTTGTTTATAGTATCATTCTTTATATCTAGTTCATGAACCCATTTTGACCTTATCTTGGTATATGTTGTAAGGTGTGGGTCTATGCTTACTTTCTACTATACTAATTTCCAATTTTCCCAACAGTTTTGTCAAATAATGAATTCTCATCCCTGTGGAGCTTTTTGGTTTGTCAAATACTAGGTTGTTATAGTCATTGGCTATTTTGCTCTGTAAACCTAACCTATTCTACTGATCAATTTCTCTATTTTTAGCCAGTACCAAATGGTTTTGATGACCACTGCTTTATAATATAGTTTATCTGGTCCAGTTAGGCCACCTTCATTTGCATTTTTCCATTAATTCCCTTGACATTCTTGACATTTTATTCTTCCAGATGAATTTTCTTATTTTTTCTAGTTCTGTAAAATAATTTCTTGAAAGTTTGATTGGTATAGCACTAAATAAATAGATTAGTTTAGGTAGTATTGTCATCTTTATTATATTTGCTTGGCACTTGAGCACTTGATATTTTTCCAGTTGCTTAGATCTGACTATTTGTTTGGAAAGTGTTTTGTAGTTTTGCTTATATAGTTCTTGACTTTCTCTTGGCAGACAAATTCCCAAATATTTTATATTATCAACAGTTATTTTAAATGGAATTTCTCTTTCAGTCTCTTGCTGTTGGATTTTGTTAGTGATGTATAAGAATGCTGATGATCTATGTGGATTTATTTTGTGTCCTGCAACTTTGCTAAAGTTGTAGATTATTTCTAATAGCTTTTTAGGTGATTCTCTGGGGTTCTCTAAGTATACATTATATTATCTGCAAAGAGTGATAATTTGGTTTCCTTATTACCTACTCTAATTCCTTTAATCTCTTTTTCTTCTCTTATTGCCAAGGCTAGCATTTCTAATACAATATTGAATAGCAATATAGTGGATAATCTTGTTTCACCCCTGAGCTTAATGGGAATGCTTCTAGTTTATCCCCATTACATATGATGCTTGCTGATGGTTTTTAAATAGATACTACTTACTATTTTAAGGAAAAATCTATAATGTCCAGGCTAGCTCCCTGGAGGGCCTCAGGATCAGTTAGAGTCAGGATAACTCAAAGTTCTTGGTCTTTAGGGGGAGAAATGAAGGAGGCAGGCAAGCTGCCACACAGATTGCCAAAGGCGTATTCTGGATTCTGGATTCTGGAGTCTCCAGCCTCCCTCCTCCTCGTGCTGCAGCCAATCCTTGCCTACAATTACCTCACCACCAAACATTCAGCAAGCACCAATTGGGAAGAGAGCCATCATATCACCATCTCATCTAAATATATGTATATAGAGCCATTATCTCACATCAAATAGGTAATTAGTCTTATGTGCTCTGTTGTCTGATTCAAGCATACCTTTTCAGAGTTTCAGCCCTCTACAAAAGTCCATTTATTCCTATACTCTCTAATGTGCTTAATATGAATGGGTGTTGGATTTTACCAAATGCTTTTTCTGCATTTGTTTTGATAGTTATGTGGTTTTTCTTTATTTGGTTATTGATATGGCCAGTTATGCTAATAGTTTTCCTAATATTGGACCAGCCCTGCATTCCTAGTATAAATCCTACTTGGTCATGGTGTATTATCCTGGGGATGATTTTCTGTAATTTCTTTCCTAATATTTTATTTAAGCTTCTTGCATCAGTATTCATTAGGGAGATTGGTCTATAATTTTCTTTCTCTGTTTTCATCCTACCTAGTTTAGGTATTAGTACCATATCTGTGTCATAAAAGGAACTTGGTAGGAGTCCTTCATTCCCTATTTTTTCAATTAGTTTATATAGTATTGAAGTTAATTATTCTTTGAATGTTTAGTAGAATTCACATGTAAATCCATCTGGTTCTGGGGATTTTTTCTTAGGGGTTGATTAATAGCTTGTTCTATTTATTTTTCTAAAATAGAACTATTTAAATAATTTATTTCCTCTTCTATATTTTTGTAGGCAATCTATATTTTTGTAGGTATTCCTCCATTTCACTTAGGTTGTCAAATTTATTGGCATAAAGTTGGGCAAAGTAACTCTTGATAATTGCTCTAGTTTCCTCTTCATTGGCAAATAGTCCTCTCTTTTCATTTTTGAGACTAACAATTTGATTTTCATCTTTCCTTTTTCTAATCAAATTAACTAAAGGTTTATCTATTTTGTTGTTGTTTTTTTCATAAAATCAACTCTTAGTTTTATTTATTAATTCAATAGTTTTTAGTTTCAATTTTATTGATCTCCCCTTTTATTTTTAGAATTTCAAGTTTGGCATTTGATTGGGGATTTTTAATTTGTTCTTTTTCTAAAATTTTTAGTTGTAAGACCCATTTTTTGATCTTCTCTTTCACTATTTTTTTTGGCAAGTAAGCCTCTGGAAATATAAAATTTCCTTTTATTACCACTTTGGCCATATCCCACAAATTTTGGTATATTGTCTTGTTATTGTCATTCTCTTGGATGAAATTATTGATTGTGTCTATGATTTGCTGTTTTACCCATTCATTCTTTACGATGAGATTATTTAGTTCCCAATTTCTTTTTGGTCTATTTTCCCCTGCCTTTTTATTGAATGTAATTTTTATTGCATTGTGATCTGAAAAAAAATGCATTTACTATTTCTGTCTTTCTGCATTTGATTTTGAAGTCTTTATGTCCTAATATATGGTCAATTTTTGTATAGGTTCCATGAACTGCTGATAAGAAAGTGTACTCCTTTCTGCCTCCATTTAATTTCTCCAACATATCTTTTTTTTAGTATACTATTTACCTTTTTAACTTCTTTCTTACTTGTTTTGTGGTTTGATTTATATCGTTCTGAGAGAGTAAGATTGAGATCTCCCACTATTATAGTTTTGCTGTCTATTTATCTTCTGGCAATTCTCTTAGCTTCTCCATTAGGAATTAAGATGCTACACCAGTTAGTGTATATATGTTTAATATTGATATTGCTTCATTATTTATGGTATCCTTTAGCAAGATATAGTTTCCTTCCTTATCTCATTTAATTAGATCAATTTTTGCTTTTGTTTGATCTGAGATAAGGATGGCTTCACCTGAAGCATAATAGATTCTGCTCCAGGCTTTTACCTTTACTCTGTAGGTATCACTCTGCTTTAAATGTATTTCTTGTAAACAACATATTGTATGATTCTGGCTTTTAATCTAGTCTAACATCCACTTATGTTTTATGGGAGAGTTTACCCCATTCACATTTACAGTTAAACTTGATATCTTATTAACCCCAAATTTTACTTTTCTCTTTTCTTTCCCCTTTCCCTCCTCCCCAGTAAGTTACTGTGAGCATTATTTGCCTCAAGCAGTCCTCCCCTTTTAGAGCTCCTTCCCCTTTCTTATACCTTTCCCCCTACTATTTCTCTTTTCCCTTCTATTTAGCCTACCCCTTCCCTTTTCCCCTTTCCCTTCCCACTTTTTTATAAGATGAGAGATGTTTCTTAGTGAAACTAAACATATCTAATATTCTTTCTTGGGACAAATCTGATAAGAGTAAGATTCACACAATATTTGTCACCCTCCCTTCTTTCCCTCAATTATAATATGTTTTGTCTCTTCCTGAAATGCTATTTCCCTCATTTTCCTCCACTTTCCCATGTTTTTCTATAATAGTAAAATCAGATTATACATGTATTTTCAATACCCATAACAGAATTTCAAGAAGTTCAAGTTTTTTTTTCCTCTTTACCTTTTTATGCTTCTCTTGAGTTTTGTATTTGGAGGTCAAATTTTTGTTTAACTTTGGTCTTTTCATCAAAAATACATGGAATTCACCAGTTTCATTGAATGTCCATCTTCTTCCCTGAAAGAAAATGCTCAGTTTTGCAGAGTAATTTATTCTTGGCTGCATTCCAAGATCCTTTGCCTTTTGGAATATCAGGTTTCAGGTCCTTCAACTCTTTAAAGTAGAAATCTGTTAGGTCCTGAGTAATCCTTATTGTGGCCCTTCAGTATTTGAATATTTCTTTCTGGCTGGTTGTAATGTTTTTCCCTTGGTTTGATAGCTCTCAAATATAGCCACAATATTCCTTGGGGTTTTAATTTTGGGGTCTCTTTCAGGAGGCACTCGTTGAATTTTTTCAATGGCCATTTTACCTTTTGTTTCTATGATATCCCAGCAGTTCTCTTTGATGATTTCCTGAAAGATAAGTGTCTAGGCTCTTTTTTTCATCATGTATTTCAGGGAGTGCAATAATCCTTAGTTTTTCTCTCCTAGATCTATTTTCCAGATTGGTTGTTTTCCCAATTAGTTATTTTACATTTTTTTTCTATTTTTCATTTTTTTGGGGTTTTTTTGACTGATTCTTATTGCCTTATTGAGTCATTCATTTCCATTTGTTCAATTCTGAATTTTACTGTGTTATTTTCTTCATTTACTTTTTTTTTTAACTTCTTTTTGTATTTGTCCAATTAAATTTTTAACTGAGTTGTTCTGTTCTATGGAATTCTTTTCTGTTTCACAAATTCTGTTTTTTTAAGGAGTTATTTTCTTTTTCTGTTTCACAAATTCTGTTTTCCTGGGAGTTGCTTTCTTTTTCCATTTTATCTTTTAACCAGTTATATGTTTTTTCCATTTCATTAAGTTTATTTTGCAGTGAATTTTCTTCAGATAGCTTCTGTGTTACCTATTCCAAACACTCTTGCAAAATTTTCATTTCCTTTACCCATTTTTTCTTCTAGCTCTCTTTTAAGATCCTTTTTAATTTCTTCCAGGAGAGCCTTGTGTGACCAGGTTATATAGCCCCTTTTGTGGCTTCATTTGGAGACAAACTGCCTTCAGTCTCCTAAGTATTTGAAATCTATTCTTCTCTTTTACCATAAAAGCTGTCAATTGTTAGGGAAGGCTTTACTTTTTTACTTATTTTTTTTTACTCATTTTAGGATGGGGGAGATTTTCCAAATGGCACAGCTATGCTGGATCAGTGCTGATTCACTCCTAGTCCTGGATGTGCATGGCCAGGTCCCTTGAGATTCTGGTGATTATGGGTTCACTACTAATTTTTTGTGTTTGTGTGGGATGTTTTATAACTTCTCTGCTGATCTACTGGCTTAAAACCAGGGCAGAGTGACCAATACTGATGTATATTCCTGTAGTTTCCTCCCCATAGATTCTCTGCCATGCAGAGGCCATGGAGTCTGCAATGCTGGAAGGGTTGGCAACACCCTGCGACTCTAGACTGTCTGCACTGGTGTTTGTGGTCAGCTTTTTGTGTTAGGCTGCTTCCCTCCCATTTCAAATAGAAACAGACCTTTTCTGGTCTGCTTTCTCCCTTAAATTCTCTGCCAGGTGGAGTCTGCACTGCCCCTGGACTGTGTTATCTGCACTGGCGTTTGTATTCAGCTGGTTGGGCTGGCTGTCTCCTTCCTGTTTCAGATAGAAACAGACCTTTTCTTGTCTGTTTCCTCCCATAATTCTCTGTCAAGCAGAGTCTGCAGTGCCCTGTGATTCTGCACTATCTGCGCTGGTGTTTGTACTGAGCTGGTTGTGCTGACTACCTCCCTCCCGTTTCCAATTGAAAAAGACCTTTTCTGGCAATCTTCAAAATTATCTTCTACTGATAAGTTGTTGCACTCCCAATATTTGTGGATTTTGCCAGTCCAAAGCTATTTCAGAGGCTGGATTTCATAATTATTCTGAGGGCTGTAAAGTGGTCAGACAGAAACATGTGTTGTCTCCTCCATCTTGGCTCCGCCCCCAGGATCCCAATTAATTTTTTATCTATTTTTCCTGGTCTTTTATTGCATGTAATTTTCTATAATATCATGGTCTGAAAAAAATCACTATTTCTGCATTTCTGCATTTAGTTTTGAGGTTTTTATGCTCTAATACATAGTCATTTTTGGGTAGGTATCATGTACCATGTAGAAAAAAAGTATATTATTTTCTGTCTCCATTCAGTTTTCTCCAAAGGTCTATTATACCTAACTTTTCTAAAATTCTATTTATCTCTTTAGCTTCTTTCTTATTTATTTTATTGTTTGATTTATCTAGTTCTGAAAGAGCAAGTTTCTACTAACACCATTTTTAAAAATTACTAAACTAATAGTTGAGTGGAATGCTAAAAAAAGGGGGGGAGGGAAAGAGGAAGGGAGGGAAGGAGGGAGAATAAAGTATGAGTAGCATGTCTTTGTATCACTGCTTCACTTTCAAAAAAAATCATCAACCATCACTTTCATGATTCATACTATAATTTTCCAAGGAAATCAAGGAGTAGCCCTTTTAGCTTTTTCTTAAAGATGTGCCCATTTCCAATCTTGTTAATAATGTTCCCATTTCCCATGATCTTTCAAATATTACTAAAAATGGCTCATAAACAATAATGATCACAAAGAAATGGAATACCTTTTGACTCTGTGATCAGTTAGGCAAGCCATGTTAACAATTTCCTTTCCTTTTCTTTTTTTTTTTTTTTTTTTTTTTAATGGAGATAGTAGAATGGCAGAGTAGGGAATCTATAGATAAATATATTCTTAGATTTTTGCAAAGGGTTTGATAAAGTCTCTAAGGCTGCTCTTGGATACAAAATGGCATAGATAATAGAGATAAATAGATTAGGAAATGGTTAAAAGGAGAGAACCAAAGTAGAGTCATCAATGATTCAATGTCAGCTTAGAAGAAGTTTTTCAGTGGATTTTGTCAGGGATATATCTATACTTGGTTCTTTGCTATTTAATATTTTTATCAATTACTCAGATAAAGGCAGAGATGGTGTATTTATCAAATTTGATGATGACTCAAAGCAAGAAAGCGCAGCTAAGAAGCTATATGACACATTAGGGATTCAAAAGAGATTTTGACAGGCTTGTATGCTGAGCTAAATCTAATAAGATACAATTTAATTAGGATAAATTTAAATTTAGTTTTATACTTGAGCTCAAAAATTTCAGTTCGCAAGTTCACAATGAAGGAAGCATGGTTAGACTATAATTCACATTAAAAAAAATATCTAGGGTATTTAATGGACTTCAAGATTGGCAGTAGTCTATCTGGAAAAAAAAATAACAGCAATATGGTAGCTTTTTGGGTATTGTGGTTGAGGAATCTAGGGGCATCTGGGAGCTGTAAGCTTTTATAAACATATAACAACTCTAACTGGAGCAATTAATAGACAACATTATTAGAGCAGACCTCTTATTAGAATTAACCTTGTCCCTCTGAACAAGGAAGTTTTAAATTTGGTTTTGGGAGGAAGAGTTCCTAAGACTTTAGGGGAGTCTTTGCTTTTAATTTTCTTCCTGGTAACTTTTACCTTCTCAGGCTGCTTCTTATCATCCCTGAGGATTGTTTTTACCAGAGGTTTATGGAGCCATTTTTAATTTAAGAAATTGAATATCTTATCTTAGTTCTCAGGCTCTGAGTGAGCTATTAAAGCAAACATTGAATCACAATTTAGACTTTAGATATAGTTCCAATTTGTTTTCCAGAACAATTAAATCCCTCCCTAGTTCTACCAACTGTGCTTTAGTTTTCCTTTCTTCTTACAATTTCTATTTTCCTCTTTTGACATCTTTGTCAATCAGATAGGTGAGGGGGTGGAATGTCAGAACTGTTTAAGAATTATAATGTGTGTATATATATATAATTTATGCAAACAAGTGACACTCATATACACATATCCACTGTAGGGATACAAATCTGTGTTTGTGTATGTACTTTTCTTTCTCAAAAGGGGAGCATCAAACAATGTTTATAAAATTATTTAGTTTTATTAGCAACTTTTTCTGGCTCAAATTAGTAACACTAGGAGGTCCATATTTGCCCATCAGTTTACATTTATATAGCAATTGCTACTATATTATTAGTTTAAAATTTCAATTGGAATTTAAAATTGACTTAAAATAAAGACAGCCCAAGCTTATGACAAGAAAAATAAATGATTGTAAAATTCATTAATAGCTTCCTGAAATATTGCCCCCAAGAGTCTGTCTTATTTTTTCCTTCTATGTTATGTTAAATTCATGATAAAATACTTTTAAAGAAAGATAGGTTTTTTAAAAACCAAACAAGCTCAATTTAGCAGACTTCAGCTGTATTTAAAAAAAAAAAAAAAGCTTATCTAATTTCAATGGTCTTGTGATGGAAAGAGCCATCTGTACCCAGATAGAGGACTGTGGGATCTAAGTGTGAATCACAACATAGTATTCTCACTTTTTTTGTTGTTGTTATTTTCTTGCATTTTGTTTTTCTTCTCATTTTTTTCTTTTTGATTTGATTTTTCTTGTGCAGCATGATAATTGTGGAAATAAATATAAGAATTACACATGTTTAATATATATTGGATTGCTTGGTCTAAAGAAGGGGTGGGGAGAAGGGAAGGAGAAAAAAAATTGGAATACAAGGTTTTGCAATCTAATAATTAAAGGATCAAATTGTGGATGTGGCGTCAAATTTGTTTTACTTACTCTTAGGAAATGAAACTTGTAGGCATTTGGTGGAAGTTCTAAGGAATCAAATTAATTTTGAAGTATGGTAAGTACAATGTTGAAAACTATCTATGCATGTGTTTTGAAAATCAAAAAAAAACTTTTTAAAAAATAAAAAATAAGAAAGGCCTATGATCAAGCTGTTTTAAGAGGATCCATGACTAAGATGGTAGCCTTAGTTCACCTTTATGTTACAGATCATGTCTTAGATATTTGTGCTCAGTTTTGGTTCCCCATCATTCAAAGGATATTGATAAGTTGGAATGTATACAGAAGATGGTAAAGAGCCTTGAGATCATTTGAAGGAACTAGGTGGTTTAGCTTAAGGGAAAGAAGACTAAGGAAAGCCAAATCCAAAGTGGAGGAAGTGTTGGTACATGAATTTGTTGTTGTTTGCAAAAGATTGTGCATTCAGTACAGCCTCTGAAGCTGAGATGCAGCAAAGTATGGATCTTCTCTGCTGCTTGTGCTAATTTTGATCTAACAATTAACACCAAAAAAAAAACAAAAAAACAAACAAACAAAAAAAAAAAACAGGTCCTCCATCAGCTAGCACCACACTAACCATATATTAAACCATCAGTTACAGAAAATGGTGAAGTTTTGAATGCTGTGGATAATTTCACTTACCTTAGTAGTATACTCTTTAGGAATGTCCACCATAATAATGAAATTGACTCACATCTTGCCAGATCTAGCTCAGTGTTTGGGAGGCTCTGAAGAAAGTCTGGGAGAGGAAAGGTATTAGACTGACTAACAAACTAAAGCTCTACAGAGCCATCATGCTGACCTCATTGTTGTATATTTGTGAAACCTCCCAGTGCCATGCCAGGAAACTGTCAAGTAACTATAACAATAATCATCATAGTAATAATATTAGCACTTACATAGTATTTTAAAGTGTACAAAATGCTTTATAAATGTTATTCTATTTTATCCTCACAAAAATTACCTTCATTTTACAGATGGGGAAATTAAAGCAAAGAGGAATTAAATAACTTGCCCAGGGTCATTGCTCCTAAAATATCTAAATTCAAATTTGAACTTAGGTGTTCCTGGTTCTAAGTCTAGTGATCTAACCACCATGCCAGATAGCAAACTGTGGATGTGTCATCAAATTTGTTTTACTTACTTTTAGGAAACGAAACTTATCAGCATTTGGTGGAAGTTCTAAACAATCAAATTAATTTTGAAGTATGGTAAATATTTCTAACAATTAGAACTATCCAAAGGTAAAAGAGTCTTCCTTTAGAAGTTTACAACCTGGTTAGCTGCAAAAAATGAGCATTTAAAAATTCTTGCTGATTCAGTTTGTTTTGACTTGTTAGTTATGTAATAGAAAATATTCCTCTTTTTTCTACAGGTTGAAGTAAAATACCTCTGAGGTTTGTACTAATTCTGGGATTCTGTAAAGATATGCACTGTATCTTTTAGGGCCTCAACCCAACTTAATACTTCTCATCCTGTTGCCTGAAAAAGAAACTAAATCCCCAAAGAAAGCAGAAAAAACATTAAAGGCCTGAATTAAAAAAAAAAAAAATTAGGGAGTTATGAGTAAACAGAACTGTTGTTCAATTGCTACTGATTTTTTGTGATACTGATGGGGGTTGAGGTCCCTTTAAGAACTCCCCCCCCCACCATGATTTACAAATCTTGGTTACCAAGCTGTCCCAGCCCCCAACATGGTATACTTCCCGCCATGTAAGGGTTCCTGCTAGCCCAGCGACCACCTCTGACACTGGTGTCTTCCTACCTTTAACTTTATTTCCAAATCCCTACAATAAACCTTTTTATCAATCTAAGTTTTCAGGCCTATAAGTTCCTTTTATAGGGGACTCTTCACCATCATTCGACTATCTTTGTGCAGACCCCCTTCCCTAACTCTCATAAACTCTAATAGGGTTTTCTTGACAAAGATACTGGAATGGTTAATCATTTCTTTCTCCAGCCCATTTTGCAAATGAGAAACTAAAGCAAACAGGTTTAAAAGTGACCTGCCCAGGGTCATATAGTTGCTGAGTATCTGAGGCTAGATTTGAACTCATAAAAATGAGTCTTCCTGATTTCAGGCCCAGAATTCTATCTACTGTGCCACCTGAGGGCCAAAACAGAATTGAATACCATAAAATAATCTCAAGGGAAGGAGATTAGGGATAAAGAGATTTGGGAGTTTTAAAAGGAATTAAAAAGGACTTTGAAAATAAGGTATTGCTAACTAGAAAAATAAGAAGATCCACATTGTGACTATATCAGAGATAAAAGAAAAAAAAGGAAATTTTAAGGAGGTCATCTAGTTAAGTCAACAGACATTTATTAAGGGCTATCTCTGTTCCAGACAATGAGATAAATGCTGGGACTTCAGAGAAAGGTCAAATAAAGCAATCTAACAAAACAACCAGCTTTTGCTTTCAAGGACTTCACCTTTGATGGAGGAGTCAACTTGTAAACTACCATGAAAACAAAAAGCAAGCAAACTTTGTGTGTATATTCCATTCATCTATATCTAGATGTGGGTGAGTGTATGTATATAGGTAAGTAGGGCAGCTAAATGGTACAGTGATGTGGAAAAAAGAAGGCCTGAGTTCAATCTGGCCTCAGATTCTTACTAAGTATGTGATGTCTATCATTTAACCTTGTTTTTCTTAGTTTCCTCGTTTGTAAAATGAGTTGGAAAAGAAAATGGCAAAACATTGCAGTATCTTTACCAAGAAAACTCCAAATGGGATCACAAAGAATTGGACACAATTGAAATAACTAAACAAATATATACACATTATATATATGAGAGATAATCTCCAAATTATTCTGATATATATATATATATACATATATATATATATATATATATATGTATGTATGTGTATGTGTGTGTGTGTCTATATATACATCAAAAAAAATCTTCATTGTATATATGCTTATGTAGGTTCACAGTATATATGTAGGTATATATGTATGTCTGTACAATTTCAAAGAAACACAGATTGGACAACTGATGTATTTTATTGTATTTTAAAAGAGAAGAAGATCGCAAAAGAAAGAGAAAAGGTTTTATGTTTATACAATATAGATCAAGTTATCATATAACTATAAAATACTAGAGCTAAAAGGGAACATTAATATAGCAGGGTATAGTTCAATTAGTTCTATAATCATACAGATGAGGAAACAGGCCAAAAGAGCTTTCGTGATTTTCCAAGATCACTAAGTCTATAGCCATACTTCCCCTCAGTACTCTAAACCATGCTGCCTCCTTTCTCCTAACACTCAAATAATGTTCTAAGGAGTTCTCAAAGTGCACGGTGAGCAAGATTTACAGGAAAGCAGTCCTTCCCTTGAAAAGCTGAGAGAATGAGATGCTTCTTAGTTGTAAAAAATACTAGAAAGTCTATCAACCTCCCATTTGTAGATATATTATCCATAATCAGAAATCCTATTAATACTGCAACTAAATCTAATTTGTATAGACAGAATATTTGTTCAGTGCTGATGATGTAAACTTAGATCTTTTGGGGGAGGGAATGATCTTTTGGGTGAAACCTGAAACTGTCCCCCTTCTCAGGGGAAGTTGCTGAATCTCAAACTCTCCTCTGAAAGAGGCCCGCCCTCAGGGAGCCCAGTTGAGTGGTCTCATTCAGTTGGAGATCTTGGGCAGGGACACACCCTCTATTGGGTTAAAGATTAGTTAGGAACCACTCCCAGTAACTCAAATTCCTAAAATAAGTAATCTCTTTTAAATTGGAAATCTAAGCCTGGAGCATAATCAGCATTGAGTGAATCAAACTCCCAGTTAAGTAATTTCATTTAATTTTGAATTGAATTGAAGCCCCAAGCCTCAGAGAGCTAATAAAAGACAACTCTGAACCCCGACTTCCAAACAGGACCTTGCCCACTTTTGAAAATATCTTCTTCTCAGTGTAACCCACTTTTGCTTATTCTCTTTCCACTAAGAAGTCTGACTTCCTAGTAAACTGTCTTCTTGGAGGAAATAAAATTCCTTTTTGCCACACAGATTTCAGGTTTGTGAATTCTTTCACATAAGATCTGCGGCTCTGACCAGAGGGGATCTCACACCTCATCATTTGGTTTCCTGACCTCATCACTAAGAACATGAGAGAATACTCTTCATCATGCCTAGCAAGCCTCAAAATTAGGCAGCAATGGGACACAGGAACAATGAGATCCAATAGTGTATTATTGGTTTACCCTAAAGGTGTTTGCTTTTTTGAAACAATACTAACTGGCATGCATATGCAATCAACAATTTGCCTAAAATTATTTTTATTTGCATCTGTGAAATTGTTATGGATATTTGGGAAGACCATATATATTTCTAATTATTAGAGCCTAGTAAAATTCATGAACATTCTTTTCTTTTAACTGGCAAAGTAGTAACTGCCAATTATTTCATAATAATAATTCCAATGATCATAATAGCTAACATTTATATGACCCTTATTCCTTGCCAGGCACCATGCTGAGCTTTAGAATTATTACCTCATTTGATCCTCACATCAATCCTGAGATAAATGCTTCCATTTTACAGATAAAGAAGCTGAGGCATAGTACTGACTCTTTAATACCAGCTAACTCTCCACAAGCCATATGCAACTATACATAGTTTGAACTGCAAGGAACATGGTGTTCCTTGAGCCAAGTACCCATTGACGTTCCTCTCCTTTCCAGCTTCCTTTTGTGTTTTTTTCTGCCACCATGGAATTGTAAACTCCTTGAGGACAAATTTATTTATCCCATTTCTATTACCAACACTTAGTAAAGTGCCTGGCATATAGTAGGCACATAAAAATGTTTGTTGCATTAAACTGACTTGCCCAGGGAAGTAAATGTAATAAATGTCTGATGCCTCATTTGAAATCAGGTCTTCTGATTCCCAGAGATACCTGACAAATTCCTTTATATCATTTCGTCCCCCTATTTTCAGCATTACAATTACCATATGAAAAGTCTGAGTCTATTAAGGATTCAACACAACTTGAGCCTTGGGCAGATAACAATCTCTTAGAGTTTCCATTTCTCTTTTGTAAAATAAGGAGATCATCTGTATATGCAGTGGATAGAGCAGCAGCCCTGAATTCAGGAGGACCTGAATTCAAATCTGGTCTCAGACACTTAACACTTCCCAGCTGTGTGAACCCCAGCCTCAGAAAAAAGAAAAAAAAAAGTTTCAAATTATTCTCTAGAATAGTTGGATCATTTCACAACTCCACCAGCAATGCATTAGTGTCCCTGTTGTCCCACATTCCCTCCAATATTTATCATTATTTTTTCATGTCATTTTAGCTAATCTGAGAGGTGTGAGGTGGAATGCAGTCATGTCCTAGTTTTCCTATATCCCCTCCAATATGTATCATTATCTTTTCCTATCATCTTAGCTAATCTAAGTGGTATAAGGTGTACCTCAGAGTTATTTTAATTTTCATTTCTCTAATAAATAATGATTTAGAGCATTTTTATATGACTATAAATTACATTAATTTCATCATCTGAAAATTGTCCATTCATATCCTTTGACCATTTATCAACTATAGAAAGATCTGATCAAAGACATGTATAATGTAATGGCTTACATTTTATAACACTTAAAGTCCAAAAAGCAATTTACATACTTAATTTATTTCAATCATCACAACAACCTATAATGTAGTATTATCTGCATTTCTTGGAAAATAGAGTATGGGAGATTAAGTGACTTTACTTAGTTCACACAGCTAGTGTCTGAGTTAGGATTTGAACCTAGGTCTTCCTAGCTTCTTTTTTTAAATTAATTTTATAATTATAATTTTTTGACAGTATATATGCATGAGTAATTTTTTTAACAACATTATCCCTTGTATTCATTTTTCCAAATGTTCCCCTCCCTCCCTGTACTCCCTCCCCTAGATGACAGGTAATCCCATGCATATTAAATGTGTTACAGTTTAACCTAGATACAATATATGTGTGTAAATCCAATTTTCTTGTGGCACGGTAAGAGTTGGATTCCCAAGGTATAAGTAACCTGGGTAGAAAGACAGTAGTGCAAACAGTTTACATTCAATTCCCAGTGTTCCTTCTCTGGGTGTAGCTGTTTCTATCCATCATTGATCACCTGGAAATGAATTGGATCTTCTTTATGTTGAAGATATCCTCTTCAATCAGAATATATCTGTTGTTGTTGAAGTGTATAGTGATCTCCTGGTTCTGCTCATATCACTCAGCATCAGTTGATGTAAGTCTCTCCAAACCTCTCTGTATTCATCCTGCTGGTCATTTCTTACAGAACAATAATATTCCATAACATTCATATACCATAATTTACCCAACCACTCTCCAATTGATGGGCATCCATTCATTTTCCAGTTTCTAGCCACTACAAAAAGAGCTGCCACAAACATTTTGGCACATACAGGTTCCTTTCCCATCTTAAGTATTTCTTTGGGATATAAGCCCAATAGTAGCACTGCTGGATCAAAGGGTATGCACAGTTTGATAACTTTTTGGGCATAGTTCCAAATTGCTCTCTAGAATGGCTGGATTCTTTCACAACTCCACCAACAACGCATCAGTGTCCCAGTTTCCCCACAGCTCCTCCAACATTCCTCATTATTTTTTTCCTGTCATCTTAGCCAATCTGACAGGTGTGTAGTAGTATCTCAAAGTTGTCTTAATTTGCATTACTCTGATCAATAGTGATTTGAAACACTCTTTCATATGAGTGGAAATAGTTTCAATTTCATCCCCTGAAAATTGTTTGTTCATATCCTTTGACCATTTATCAATTGGAGAATGGTTTGATTTCTTTTAAATTAGAGTCAGTTTCCTATATATTTTGGAAATGAGGCCTTTATCAGAACCTTTAACTGTAAAAATATTTTCCCAATTTGTTACTTCCCTCCCTCTTGTTTGCATTAGTTTTGTTTGCACAAAAGTTTTTTTTTTAATTTGATTAAATCAAAATCTTCTATTTTGTGATCAATAATGATCTCTAGTTCTCCTTTGGTCACAAATTCCTTTCTCCTCCACAGGTCTGAGAGGTAGACTATCCTCTGTTCCTCTAGTCTATTTATGATCTCATTCTTTATGCCTAAATCATGGACCCATTTTGATCTTATCTTGGTATATGGTGTTAAGTGTAGGTCCATGCCTAATTTCTGTCATACTAATTTCCAGTTTTCCCAACAGTTTTTTCAAATAAGAATTCCTAAAAGTTGATATCTTTGGGTTTGTCAAACACTAGATTGCTGTGCCCTATTTTGTCTTGTGTACCTAATCTGTTCCCCTGATTGACTAGTCTATTTCTTAGCCAATACCAAATGGTTTTGGTGACTGCTGCTTTAGATCAGGTACAGCTAGACCATCTTCATCTGACTTTTTTTTTCATTAATTCCCTTGAAATTCTCATACGTCTTCCTATCTTCAAGTTCAACAATCTAGTAATTAATATGTGAATAGGCTTCTAATGTCTTTTTGCACAAAGATAAAAAGAAAATAGTCTGTAAAAAAAAAAACTTACATTGCACACTGAGTTTTAGACTTTTTTAATTGCTTTTTCAACTTTTCACCCCTTACCTAATATGCCTAAAGTGCTACACTAATCACCTTATTCTGCTGGTTTAGACACCTTTAATGGCTAATATTTCCTTTTTCCTTTTTTAAAAATTTGTATGTTTCCCAGTTACATGTAAAAAAAAAGGATTTTTTTATTATACATGCAAATTCATTTCTTCTTTTACATATTTCCTTTTGAATCATGTTGGGAGAGAAAAATCAAAACAAAAGGGAAAAACCATGGGAGAGGAAAAAGAAAAAAGAAAAAAAAAGTTAACATAGTATGTGCTGATTTATATTTAGTTTTCATATTTTTCTCTCTGGATGTGGATAGCATTTTCCATCCAAATTTTATTGGGACTGCCTTGGATCACTGAACCACTGAGTAGAACCAAGTCTGTCATATATGGTCATAGCACAATCTTGCTATTGCTGTATATAATGTTTTCCTGGTTCTGCTTGTTTCACTCAGCATCAATCCATATAAATCTGTCCAGGCTTTACTAAAATCAGCATGTTCATCATTTTTATAGAAAAATAATATTCCATTACTTCCATATATAACAACTTGTTCAGCCATTTACCAATTCGTTATGGGCCAGAACTTTTGTACTTAAAACAAGGATTCTTACAAGGTGCTAATTCAGTGGAATTGGTTGTTAGGATTCTTACAAGGTACTAAGTCACTGGAATGATAGAAGACAATAATTTTCTAGTTTAGCATGGTTCAGTATGATTGATCTGATCCTGCAAGGAGATGTTATGAGCCAGAACTTGAGACAAGGTAATGTACTTAGTTCACACCTTTAAAGGAGTTCATTCATTGAACTTCACAGCTTTAGAGAGCATACTTAAGGAGGAAAGGAAAAGCCTGCTCATGGATTTCCAGGAGATTCACAAGCCCACTCTCTGGGAGGAGGAGTTAAGAATCATTCCAATTTCTCTGGCTGGAGACATTCGGACAAGAGCTCTTGGGAACCAAGGAGAGAGATAGGACTCTACTAAAGCTAACTGGGCCCAAGGAAGGAGACAAGACTTCAGAAGAGACAATAAAGGATTTAGACTTTAACTCCTAGCTGCATTTCGGGTGATTTTTGAAACTGAACTGAAGCCAAGGCTGCTTCCAGAAGCTCCTCTAGAAACCTGCTCCCAGAGAATGATTTTAATTTAGAGAAAAGAACATTACAATTGATGAGACAATGGTTATCTAGTTTAGCATGGTGATTTATAGTTCTCTAAGTTCAGTATGATTGATTTAATCTTACAACAAATAATGATTTCCTAGTGTTATAATTATTGGTTTATACTCAGGGTAGAGCATAAACTGGGCCTCTGAGTCAGAGACAGACTCAGAAGGGCCAGAAACAGAATTCATTCCATCATCCACCTTTGTGGTGGCTGGAGGCTGAAAGAGCACAAGCTCTCCAACTCAGAGAGATTCATTTCATCTTCATCAGCCTCGTGGTGGCTGGCCTGTCCTCCTGCTCCCCCCACTGAGACCAAGGCCAATCTAAAAAGCTCTCAAAAAAGCTAGTTGGGCCCCAGGCAAGAAGACAATAAAGCAAAAAATAACTCTGGACTTTAACATCTGGCTATTCTCCTGGTGATTACTCTACTGAAAAGAAAGCTGCTCCCAAGACCTCCAGAAAACCCACAGAGAACATTACACCAATTGATGGGTAACTACTCATTTTCCAATTCTTTGCTACCACAAAAAGAGCTACTAAAAACATTTTTGTACATGTAGATGTTTTCCTCTCTTTTATGATTTCTTGGAGACAGAAGGCAGAATACTGGCCCTGATGAATCAAAAGGTATGCACAGTTTGCTATCCTTTTGAGCATAGTTCCAAATTGCATTCCAAAGTGGTCAGATCATTTCACAACCCCACCAACAATGCATTAATTTCCCAGTTTTCCCATATCTCCTTCAAATTTTACCATTATGTTTCTTTCCTTATCATCTTGGCCAATCTGAGAGGTATGTAGTGGTACCTCAGAGTTTTAATTTACATTTCTCTAATCAATAATGATTTCAAGTATTTTTTCACATGAGCATAGAGGACTTTACTTTCTTCATCTGAGAATTATCTAGTCATACATATCCTTTGACCATTTATCAATTGGAGAATCAGTGGTTCATCTTAATGTAACTTATTAGCTGCATGATCCAGCAAAGTCATTTTAACATTTAATGCCTCGGTTTCCTCAAATAAAAAACAGGGATAATTACAGCATCTACTTTTTAGAGTTGTAAAAATCAAATTCCATAATATTTATAAAGTTTTTAATACAGTGCCTGGAACATTATGCTATAGAAGTGTTATTTATTGTTATTATTATATAATGATCCCATTTTATATTTTGTAAAGCTCTTAGTACAAATGACCTAAATGACAAACATTTAGAATATTCTTGTTTCTTTTCTTTCTCCTGGAATATAAATTCTTAATCCTAATTTTTTTTTTTGCTCCTCAATCTCATTCCAATCTTCAAACTTTCTTTGTACAGCTTAAACTAATCTACTTTATGTTAAAATAATATTATCTATATAATTTAAACTAATCTAATTTGTTAAAAGAATATTTTTTCAAAATTTGATCACAGCTTTTATAATCATATAGACAAAATATTCTTTGTCCTGTCCTCTTCCTTTTTTTTTTTTCCTTTGCTTGTACTATTTGTCCCCCAGGCAGAACCCTCAGTCATTCCATATCTGTTTAAAAACAATACTTCCTGATTCACAGGATCATAAA
Organism: Sminthopsis crassicaudata; assembly: GCF_048593235.1. NCBI lineage: Eukaryota > Metazoa > Chordata > Mammalia > Dasyuromorphia > Dasyuridae > Sminthopsis > Sminthopsis crassicaudata. The sequence goes on from NC_133621.1 coordinate 254,049,409, forward strand.
TTTAGATCCAGACTCAATCAACCAACAAGTATGGAACCAGAGAGGTCATCAATTCCAAGTCTCTTATGTTACAGTAGAGAAACTGAGGCATAGAGAGATTTGTCCAAGGTCACATGGATAATATATATATATATGTATATGTATATATATGTATATGCATATACATATATACATACACACACACATATATATATGTGTGTGTGTGTGTGTGTGTGTGTGTGTGTGTGTGTGTGTGTGTGTGTGTAAAATACTCCAGGAAGCCACCCAAATCATTTCTGTCTCATGAAGATATCTCCCTGTTGAAATATATAGACCTTCATCTGGAACTCTCCTTTGCAGTTACCACACACACATACACACACACACACACACACACACACACACACACACAACTTGTGTATATGTTGTAGCCTCAAATCCAAGAAAAACTGGGGATCAAGACCTGCTTCTAGAACATACTGGATGAGAGATTTTTTTTTCCATTTGATCTCAGTAACTCTTTTACCAATTCTCTAAAACTCTTAAGTTGTGGAGAAGTTGTAGATAGATAAAGGGAATTTCTTTAAATAAAAATGCCCAGGTCTCTCTCCCACTCACCCATCTCCTCTTCAAGAGAGAAAAAAAATTGTAAATTATTTGAAAGTATCTATTTTGAAAGCATCTTTGTGCTCCTCCCTATTCTTACATTTAAGTAAGAATAGCAAATTGTTTGTAAATTGAAATGAAAAAAAAAGTGAATACAAGTGTTTTGCTGTCTACCATTTTATTCAGAGGAGAAAGATCTGGGATTTACCAGATACTACAAGAGAAAGCTCTCTCTAGCTCCCAGCACACAGCAAATAATCTGTGTATTCAAATTAAATTTAGTTGTAGTGTTAATAGATTTGTGGATTATGGATTTTATGGATACAGATGGATGGTTTGAGAACCTCTAATGACAATGATGTGGCCATGTGGGAAACTCTTAACTCTGGTCTCAATTCTCTTAACTCTTAAATAGGAGTGATACTTTGAATAACCATTTCTCAAACGTTTTACAAGAATCAAAAGGAAAACTGAATGTAAAATTCTTTAGTAAACCTGAAAATCTTATGTACATGACACTATTGAATTGAATTGCTTCCTTCACATTTCACCGCACATCTAATAATAGATATTATTATTACTAATAAAAAGAAGACTTTTTAAAAAAAGTTTAAAAATCATTTAATTTGGAGTCTGAAATATATAAATCAAATCTGTACTTCTGTGTAGGTCTAATTGTAAGAGTAGGACAGTAGGGTACAAGGACCCATGCAAAACTAGGATGCTACAACTCTCTTTTAAAATGCCCAGAGATTTAGGAATTTGTTATTTAAAGGAACAAATAGAGTTGTCTTCTTTCCCCCTCAAAAATAGACCTGGGATCTTTATATTAAACATAGGCAAATAGGAGAAATGTAATTAAAAGTTGCAGAAATGTGTTACTGTTAATTGAATCCTTACTATAGTTACATTTTGCAAACCAATGTTAATAAAAGCTCCAGTTCAAAGTGGATGGGCTTGGGGAATTGGGATAGGTATTTATTGCCTTACCTGAATCACCAGGATAATCTTCTCCGGAAAATAAAGAAGCCAATTAGGAGGCTTCTCATTTGCAGGTATTGATCAGGTTTACATAAACTGCTGGGATTCCCGAGCATAACAAATAAGGCTTTCAGAAACCATTAGCCTAGGTCAGGCAGGGGAAGTAAGCCAAGTACCTTTTTGCATTTTGAAAGGTTTTCACCTGTAGAGGGAATTAAAGGGCTGTGTTTTTGTGCCCCCCCCCTTTTTTAAAATTTATGTAGTTCCTACTTTCCTCGCCGATCCCATCCCCCACTCTCTATACCTCCCTGCTTGATATTACCCAGTATTACTGTGCTATAAATTGCCTGAGAGCTTAGAAACAATCAGGTCACCACCCAATGCGAAAGACAAAAAAGCTTCTTACTTAATGACTGAGGAAGCATAGGAAGAAGCCACTGTCGGGCTTTGGTGCACTCAGAGTTGACAAACCCAAAGAGCAGGTTGACACAGATAGGGAAAGAAACAAGGGTTGGAAGAGAGGAGGAAGCTGTTAGGGAAGCATCCCCTACCCACCGCCACACTTTCACTGCATCCCTAAACTTGCCAGATTCTGTGTTGGAAACTCGTGATGCTCACAGAGCTCTTCTAAAACCCCGAGCTGGGAATGGGTGGAGCTCTGTTTCCTCAGCCCCACCTATGGGAGCTAGCTTCCTCAGCACCTACTGCACCCCTTACTAGCGGCGTGTAATCACCCCATTGTATAGAATTCGCCACCCCACTCCGTACCCCAGCAAGCTCAGATCGTTTGTATTCCCCTAGCTGTACACTCCTTATGGCACCTGCAGCCCAGGGGGACAGAAAGACAGTACCCCTTCCTCCCCTCTAGCTCAAAGCAGAGCCGGGAACACTTTGCTTTCATCTTCCCACCCACCCTCCTCTTCTTGTACTGTCTGGTTTCCCACTCTCAAGTAAAATGCCCAAGTATAACTTCTGCCTCGTCTTCCTTTCCACCTTCTTCTCTCCCCTCTTTCCAAAGCTCTGGAAGAGCGGAATGCACACAGAAACTTGGAAGGTATGGGGGATATAGCAGACTGGGCATGCTCAGTCACTGAGAAGGTTTCGATGGAAAGTATAAAAAAAGAGAGAAGGAGCTTTGTATTACGCTGTCTTCCTCCTGTGAGTGGAGCTTGTAGAACAGGTTGGGGGGTTTCCCTTCTGCCTTCCCAAAGGACTTATTTGATGTCCTTGATTGTCATTCCTAGGAAGCCTTTCTCCTCCCCCTCTTAATTCCAAATCTCCCCACCTCCCCTTCACCGCCCCCCTCTCATCTCTCTTTCTAGGTCCCCCGTCCGCTATAGGGATGGAGAGAGACTAACAGTACTGGGATGGGCAACGTTGGCTGAACGGATCCACCTATTATTGGTGCTGCTTGATTGGCTCTTTGGGGCAGCGTACCCACAAGCCAGCCAATCAAGCAGACGGGGCTGGGGGATGATGGGCTGCCTCCTCCTCACTGGAGGGATTCCTGGAGAAGCTGCAGTGTGGGGATGCTCTAGCCCGTGCACTGCCCCCAGTGTCTTTCCACCTTCTCCTGCAGCAGCAGCAGTAGGAACAGAAGCAGCAGCAGAAGCAGCGACAACTTGCAACTGAATCCCTGGGCGAGCCCCCTGGGCGTTGTTGCGCTGAGGGGGACTCAGACCCTATTGGGGTGTGAGTGTGTGTGTGTTTGTGTGTGTGTGTGAAGGGCGGGGGCGGCCAGCTGGGACCGCTGGTGGCCCTGGAAGACCTCCCACACACCCACACCCACACACCCCTTTTGTGTTGCAGGCTCTCCTCCAAAGAGCTGGAGGCAGGGGGAGAAAGCGCGTGTATTTCCTACTAGTCACCGAAGGGAGAACCCTGAAGGACAGAGACCCAGTACCATCTCCTCCAATTTCTCTTCTCAGGTAAGGCGAGAATGTTGATGTGGCTGCCACTGCTTGTTATTAGCTTAGATATCCATGCAATGTTTTCTTCCCTATACACTTGGGTTTGGGTAGTAGAAGATGAAGACACGGTGAGAAAGACCTGAGTGGCCTATTGTGAGGATGATAAGAACACATGTGCTGTTAAGGGAAAAGCACTTTGTACAGCGCCAGTCATTTAGAGCCTGGAGTTGATGTTGGGCACCCCCCCCCATCTTCTCTTTCTCTCTCTCTCTCTCTCTCTCTCTCTCTCTCTCTCTCTCTCTCTCTCTCTCTCTCTCTCTCTCTCTCTCTGTCTCTCTCTCTCTCAGTCTCTCTGTCTCTCTCTCTCTCTCTCTCTCTCTCTCTCTCTCTCTCTCTCTCTGTCTCTCTCTCTCTCAGTCTCTCTGTCTCTCTCTCTCTCTCTCTCTCTCTCTCTCTCTCTCTCTCTCTCTCTCTCTCTCTCTCTCCCTCCTCTCTCTGTCTTTCTCTCTCTGATCTGTCTCTGTCTCTGTCTCTGTCTCTGTCTCTCTCTCTCTCTCTCTCTCTCTCTCTCTCTCTCTCTCTCTCTCTCTCTCTCTCTCTCTCTCTCTCTCTCTCTCTCTCTCTCTCTCTCTCTCCTCCTCTCTCTCTCTCTCTCCTCTCTCCACCTCCGGCCCCTCTTCCTTCCCAATCCCTCTTTCTCTCTTTCTTCCTCTTTCGCTATGCCGGTGCAGGGTTTCTTTCTCATCCAGGAGAGGATTGCCTTCTGTTAAATGAAAAAATGCGGAGTAAAGGAAAGAAAAAGGATTTCGTTATACAATAAAAAGTATAACCTGTATTAAATGGAGAGTACTAGCTTTAGTAAAACGCTTGCAAGGGGAAATCCACAAATCTTTAAACTCCCAGTCAGTTAAGAAAAGCAACCCTTTGACATTCTTCCTCCCTCCCCCAAGTAGATCTTTCTCTCACTTGACTTGTTCAGATTGAACTGAAGTGTGTGGGTGGGGTGTACAGAAGGCTTTTGATTGCTTAATTGCTGTTGATTTTAAGTGTCAGCCATCTGACTTAACCCTGCTCCAGCTGCCCTGTATAGCTAACAGTTTGACACTACATAATAGTAGTAGTTCCTTATCAACTTTCAAGTAAAAACAGGAAAGACTACTTTCCTGGGGTTTATTGCTGTGACCTTTCCATGCGAGGGATAGGGATTCCCACACATAAAGTTTTATTACAGTATCATCAAGAAATCTTTATCATCAAGAGAATCAATCTTCAACTGTGCAAGACTCATCTTCTTTTGGTCAAGATGGAGATACCATACTTTCTGAAATTACAGACCTTTTAGAGCTATCCAATAAAAAAGAAGACGCTTTTTGCATAGTTCAGTCTACAAGTGATAGTTGATTTTTCTTAATTCTCTTCTGCCTTCGTAGTGTTTATTCTCACCTCTCCTATCTAGATAGCCTCTTCATTTTCTTTTAATAACTCAACAGAATTCTTAGGATCTGGATTCATTGTGTGTACTCAATTTCAGCACTTCCTTGAGGAGGCACATGTAGATTGCAGCTGGCTAAGGCTCTTGCTGTATTGGCACAAAGTTTAGGGAGTAATGTTTGAAAGTAGCCAAAATATAAATTCCACACAAGGAAAAATACATATTTTTTTCTTTTTTGCTACAAGAATGATAAAGATATCAAAACAACACCACTCCTTTGCTGAGTCTATAGTAGGGAAATTAAATATTCTTATTGGGAAAAGCCTCAATGGCTTTTCCATTGAAAATTACAGAATTAGAGTCTGTAATTCAATCATCACTGATACAAGCTGCCTTTAACCATTATTCATCAGACCCAGCTGAGTGATTTCTGTCAAATGGGAAATGGTAGAGAGAAGTCTCTAGGTAAATTTATCTGGAAAGCTTTCCAAGCAAAGTCCTAAATGAGCACAGAAAAGCAGGCAGATGTTCATTTCCAAATAAATCTTTTCCTTTGATTGTTTAGGGGGGTTTGTGGGGGAAGGGGAAACAGAAGCTGTCAACTTTCATTTTCTTTACCTAACTTCCATTTCTGAAATGACAATGGGAATTTACTTTCATTAGACACTTTTGACCTTATATTATTTAGTAGCTACTAAGAAGTATCTCTTAATTGTTATTTTTCCATTCAGATATCAGCCACTTTGGAAATCCATGTGTGATGACTTTATAACTGCCAAGACTCTAGTGCTCAGTACTGTAATGTTATGATTGGGGGATTAACTGATTTAATTTGCAATCACTGTCTTTCCTGTTGTTTTCTAACATGTTTGGCGATTCTTCTCCATTGGATAGTTTCCCGTCCTTTTCATGCAGAAATTACTTTTGTTTTAGGAGACCCAATTTCTTGTAATTTGGCATTTTAAAATACTTGGTTTTTCTATGCTACCTTCCTATTCAGAGCTTCCTCTAATCTTTCACAGTGCCACATTTTGGTTGCAAGGACAAAAGGACAATTCCTTAATTATCTCATGGATATAATTGAATTTTGAAGTTTGAGCTTAGATAAACTCTTCAGTTTATCTGGATAAGCAAACCAACAGCTTTTTATATGTGGGCAATATGAGATTCTCTTTTTGTTCATCACTTTCATAGAAAAACATGGAACTTTGGCTTTGAATCCAGGTATGTTTTGCCTGAGAATTTTCTTTTTTAAAGACATTGATTACAGTGATAGTATCTAAAGAAAATGATTGTGAAAACTTAGGTTTTCACTCAATTCTCAAAAATTAGGCACAGAGAGCATTTGTTTTTAAAGTTTAAATGGCTAGTTTAAATTTTGTGGATACCTTGATTTGGGAAAGGACTTTTTAAAAGCAACTATAGGACAGATGATAATGACATACTGATAGTGACATATTGTGCTGTTGCCCTTGCAAAAAGCAACAAATGTTTGAATGCTGCTATTTCATTTAAATGTCATTTTCTTTCCTTCTTAAAAAGATGTTAAAGGGGAGTCTCAATAATGTTTGATATCAAGGGTGTTAATTAGATTATATTTCTATGTAATAACAGACATTTCTATAAAATAAAAGATTGTTAAATCATCAAAAAGACTTAATTACAAATTTTCTAGATAAATTATATAGCTAGATACATGTATACATATATAATGTCTATATGACGAGTGATTGTTCACAATGTAATATCCTATCTTGGCTTGTAAATGGTACATGTAAGTTACCACATTTGACAAGACTATTGCTTTCTCTCAGCAGAAAGTATGTAATAGTACATTATGTTTATATTATAAAATTTGCACATGTTAGATTTCCTTTGAAAATTTGAGGAGCTAGAAATCAGCATTTTGTTTTTGGTTGTATTTGTAGGATTGCAAGTAAGATAAAGAAACTATTATTTATTAGAAGTATGGAAGATGATATGAATTTCCAACTAGCTAAATGATAACCATAAATATAAAATCAAATCTTCATAAACTCCCTTTCTCTCAATGTATTGAATTTAGAATGGAAATTCTTAAAGGAGATTTGAACAGTCTTCTAGTCCTAAGGAACTCATATATAATTTTATTATCCTTGTTTTTTTTCCCTACTAAAGCAAATATAAGAAACTGATATAATATTTTAGTTTATTTTAGGATAAGTTTCCCTGTTTGGTTCATTTTCTAGCTGAAAAATAATGAAATTATTTATGAAGGCATTAAAATGACAATATTACTTTAGAGAGGACTGGACATATTGTTTAATTTTATAGATGACTAGGATCAAAGTTAGACTTAATGTTTAGCATTAACATTAATGCACAACCATTAGGATTAAAGCCAAATATTTATGCAGTTGCACAGTGAAATGTTTTGCCTTCTAATTCATGTCTTCCAGTATTTCCAAAGTTTTTGTAGTTAAATTTCTTTACAGTTAACTGCGACATGAATTTCTATGAATCTAGAGATTTTACTTTTAATAATCATGCTTACATCAACAGCTTAACAAGAAATATACATGATTGATGCTTCCTAATCAACTTTAAGTCTTTATGTGCTAAAGGAAGAGGGTAGTAGAGAGAGGTAAATAGAAATAAAGAAATTTTGACTGAATAACCAAATCATTGCTTTAATTGTTATTTTAACTTTGATTTTGTAACATTTTTGTTGAAATGATGCATTTGAATAAAAGGATAAAACATTATTCACTTTTAATATTTTTTTAAAAATTAATGATATTCTGGGATTTGAGGACCATTTAATGTTTTTTAAAGGGGAGATGATATCTTCTACTGTTTATCATTCTTTGTTTGAAAGGCTAAGAATTTCAAGAGGCACAGTACTAATGTACTGTCTGTCCAAATCTTTCCCATTACTCTAGATTTATGAGGATTTGGGAAGATATAATCGTAAAAACCATTGGTGAAAAAGACTTTCAGTCCAACCAGATGCATATATATATATATATATATATATATATATAATATATATATATATATATATATATATATATATTATATATATATATATATTCATTTATTAAGTTGGAAGCATATTTTTGCATGTGAAACTTTGATTTAAAAGTAGTAACCACTGGAAAAGGCTAATTTTCAGCTTTTCTAATGCTTTTTGTGGCTGTTGAAATCAGTATTTATATATAGGAAAAGTTGTTCTTGATTTTTAAAATGATTTAATGACTTTAATGTCATCTGTTAGAGGGAATTAGGCCTTACAGTTTAATTCCTCAAGGGAGAGTTAGTATTTTTCTTGGTGGGTTTAGAAAACAAATAAAAAGATCAGAACTTATACCTATTTGAGGACTCTCTCTAAAATGTATCTCTTTATTAATAGAAGATTTATCTTCCTTACTAAAGAGAGGCTGACATTTTTTCTTTAGGCTCCCTGTTTGACATTCCAAGATACTTCCCTGAAGCTATACTTTATGCATTACCCAAAAGACAAATTAAGGTATATCATGGTCATCACATGGGCACTTATTATAGAAAATCTGAGTTATATAGATTTTGAAACTTAAATTCTTTATACTCATGGGAAAGAATGCTTGGTTTTCATTCTACTGTGAAGGATGCCTTGGTGCTTACTGGAAATAATTGATGAGGCTGTTTAACTCCATGTCTGATTAAATACTTTGGTTTATTGAAAAAAGTAATTCTTTTTAATGGACGGTAAGAAATATTGCCCTACTACAAAAAATGGTAAACTTTGATCAGTAAAACAGGATAAGAAATAATTTCCATATATATATATATATATATATATATGTGTGTGTGTGTGTGTGTGTGTGTGTGTGTGTGTATTAGTGCATAAGCACACAAATATATGAAAGGAAATGATAATCCATATTACAAACATGTATATACCATATATTAAAATATATGACAAACATATTTGTATAAACATTTACATACATAGTTTTATCAGAGGACTTTAAAGCATTTTCTAGAAACCCTTTGAGAACTCCAACCCTATTTCTAGTATTTTTAAAATTTAGATTAAATAAACTTTATTACTACTTAATTTAGGATGGATCAAGGAAATCATTTTAATTGTTTTGCATATTATATAATTTTAATCTCTGTTTACTTGATATGCATCTTCAAGTATGCCTAGTGGACCCAAGAACTGGAGATTGAATAATTCTCTAGCAATACTAATACATAAAATGAAGGAAACACTGGGAATTGACTTTCCCAGTTCAATAGTCCCACTATTCAGTTTGCTGTTATTGATCACTGTCAAGATAAAGAGAATTGATTATTTGCATTCCCATCATCTAACCATATCCCTCATCTTTATACCTTGAAAAAATAATTTTTCCCCATGGAAAAAGCTTTGTTTGTTTAAAGGAGCAGATGTGGCAAATTGGAAGAAAGATTTTTGAGAACTAAGTAGACTTTTTCTGTGCTAATATTTAGAAATCATGGTTAGAGAATTTGGGAAAAGACAATAAATAGCCTCTCAAGTCATTGTAGTCCTTTGGTAGGAGGTGGATTTGGGGCTGGAACCCTGAGTCATTTGAACAAATATATGCCCTCTGGTGCCAAATGAAGATAGCCATACATACAGTAAATAGAAAATATAGAGGGGGAAAAAGCTTTAAAATGATGCATTTTTTCTTGTTTTTCATTATCCAGTTAGACATCTTTAGCTATCCTTAGACATCCTTAGATGATTATTTCAAAACTGCTTAAAACCTATTTTAAACAAAATGTGCTCTAAACTAGTGGAACTATTTGTTACCTTTTTACATTCTTAGTGACCCAAATGATGGTACTCATTTTTCTTCTTTAAATGGCTTAGTTGATTAATCAAGGGGAAAAACTCATGAGAGCAAGTCATTTACAAGAGTCTTAAGAGATTGATTTTAGTGTGAAACATTATCCAAGTATTAGACAGCACATATGAGAATATTTCTCTTCCCCTTCCTGACCAAATCTATCTTTCTGAATTCAAATGGGAACATGGAAGTTTCAAACAAAAATGTACTATGAAACTTGCTCATGATCTAGGCCATTACCTAGCTTGCAAAGACGTTCTAATTATATCTCTAGGTCCATTTCTATTTCTATATTTTAGTGTCCTTATTATATGGAGAATATAGCCAATAATAAGCCCTTAATAAATATTTGCTGATAATAATATTTCAAGAGAAAACTTTAGACTTTTGGCATCATAGATCTTTAGTTTGAATATTAACTCTTCTATTTCATATTTCTGAGTCTTAGTTTCCTCATCTATAAGATGACATAGTTGGACCAGATGATCTCCAAGTTTCTTTCTAATTTGAAATCTAGTATATTACGATCCTAAGAATTAGTTTGAACTTTATAGGTTTCTGTTGATTCTTATGAAAGAAAGGATGGGGAAAAACACTAAAATTATCTATAGTTATGAATATATCTTGTATTACTTGGTTTTTCAGTACTTAGAAAAAGTATGTCTAGGGTAGGATATAAGAAAAATGAATCTTGGGTCAATGCCTGGTATATTTTCTTGTTCCTTGGGATATATATATGTGTGTGTGTGTGTGTGTGTGTATATATATATATATATATATATATATATATAGTATGTATATATGTATATGTATGTATATTTCATTTTATGATACATTAATAAGAGACAGAACAAGCCAATCATTTATCATACATTTTATTAAGTATCTCTTGTGTGCTACTTTCTTAATTAAGCTTCAAGAATACAAAGTTAAAAGTGAAAGACTCTGCCTTTTAAGAGGTTAGCCATTTGCCAAGAAATACAAAGAAAAGTATGTACAAAACGAATTCAGGACAAAATTTTTTTTTTTTTTTGAGAAGAAACACCAGCACTTAGGATATTAAGGAAAGGATCGTGTAGGAGGAGACAAAGAGCGTGCTTTGAAATAATTAGGGATTCTAAGAGTTAAAGGTAAGGAAGAGAGTCATTGTAGGTTTGAAGAACAGTCTCATTATAATACAAAGGCATAATGGTGTGACTATTCCAAAAGAATTTAGTTTAGAAATGCCATTTATTGACAAGATTTGTAAAATGTTATTAAAAGAGGAGCAAAAGTTTCTTCAGTAAATAAAAATTAGATATTTACCATTCTTTATTTTACTTTCCTCCATTGACTCTTCTGCTTCTCATAGAGATATTTTATTTCATGTTATAGTAAAACTCTTTAAATATTATGAAAAAACAATTATTTTGCTCATTATGAAATTTAATTATTTTATTATTTTCATGTTATGTTAATATTATTGAAGAGTTATTAATGTTATATCTACTTATATCACCAACTTTTCCTAGAAAACAAAATAATTTTAAAACTTTTATGAAAAAAAGGGGGAAAAATCAAGCCAAGTTTAAAGGAAGGAAGAGAATAGAGAAGCAAATAATTAATGGAAACAATAAAAATGTAGATGCATTTCTTCTGATGTGTCCATTTTTTAAAAAATCTAAGTTTTTATTTACTTACTCCATGCCCCAATTCAAAAACCTCCTTAGTCACTGCATTTTCTATGTTCTATATACCTTTCAATCATGGATGTCTTTCTTTATCTAGAAAAACTGAGTTTTTGTTCTTATAAGTGTTTATTCTCGATGAAAGACAGTGAACTTCATTTTTAATTAATGACCTCAGTGCCTCTTTTTGGAAGGGTAAGAGGCTTACCATTCATCATAAAGCCACTCTTTGTTTTAGTAAAATTATTAGAAAGAAAAACATCAACATGACTTCCTATAAATAAGACAATGTAAAGAGAAAAGACAAAGTAGCAGAACAATAGAATGAGCTTCTAACAAAATCTTTGGAAAATAATGCTCCCATGTCTGGCTCATTGGCAAAATCCCGATCTTTTCAGTAGATTTGAGAGATGATGAAATGAAATTGAGACATTAAAATTCATTGTCTAAAGAGTGAAACCTATTTCTGAAATGAAAAATAGTACAATTCAATGATAATCAATGATAATCTATATCAAAACTTATATAACCTAAGGCAAGAGTTTGTTTTCCATATATGCTGTACAATAAAATCCTCAATGATTGATGAGTTGCTAACATGAAATAATTGAAAAGCTATTGATGATCTTATTACCTCAGTGTTTCATGAGTTATTAATGTTAATTAATTGATAACTATTGTGGTTTCATTATTTTAATTCACTGAGTCCTAGATTTAGAATTTTAATCACAAGCCAGGGAGATCACTGGCTTTTAACTAAGAAAAGTGGCATGTTGACAAAAATAGCAATATATCTTTAGATGAATTGAAATTGATTGCTTCTGTGAATACTACTTTTATGTATAAATATGAGATATGAAATAAATACACAAAATTCATAAACTCCTAAAATACATTGTAATATCATAAATACATTTTGATTTTAGAAAGATTGCTCAAAGATTTATTTCCCTCCCCCCAAAGTTTCAGATTTCAATTATAATGGCTATATTATCTTTTTTTAAAATTTTTTTAAAAATTTTATTTTATAATTACAATTATTTTATAATTACAACTTTTTTTGACAGTACATATTTTACAACATTATCCCTTGCACTCACTTGTTTTTGATTTTTCCCTTCCTTCCCTCCACCTCTTCCCCTAGATGGCAGGCAGTCTTATACATGTTAAATATGTTATAGTATGTCCTAGGTACAATATATGTGTGCAGAACTGAATTCTTGTTGCACAGGAAGAAGTGGATTCAGAAGCCATGCATGTCTAAGTACACACGGCCGGTACAGTGAAACTGTGAACAAAAATGCAAACAATTTACACTCATTTCCCAGTGTTCCTTCTCTGGGTGTAGCTGATTCTGTCCATCATTGATCAATTGGAACTGAATTAGATCTTCTCTTTGTTGAAGTGTATCTTCTGATTCTGCTCATTTCACTTAGCTTCAGTTCATGTAAGTCTCTCCAAGCCTCTCTGTATTCATCCTGCTGGTCATTTCTTACAGAACAATAAAATTCCATAACATTCATATACCACAATTTATGCAACCATTCTCCAATTGATGGACATCCATTCATCCAGTTTGATAACTTTTGGGGCATAATCCCAGATTGCTCTCCAGAATGGTTAGATTCATTCACAACTCCACCAAGAATGCCTCAATGTCCCAGTTTTTCCACATCCAACATCCATTATTATTATTTTTTTCCTGTCATCTTAGCCAATCTGACAGGTGTGTAGTGGTATCTCACAGCTGTCTTAATTTGCATTTCTCTGATCAATAGTGATTTGGAACACTCTTTCATATGAGTGGATATAGTTTCAATTTCATCATCTGAAAATTGTCTGTTCATATCCTTTGACCATATAATGACTATATTATCTTAAAAGAGGTGGAGAGGCAGTCAAGGAGAAATTAGATTCTGTATATGACTCTCACCAACAAAGAAGTTGCTTACAGAGATGATTAGTAAAGGGACCTTCAAACGAAATTTAGAATTTGTGATAAATATGAAAGAATCAAATGTTACTTTATTAGTCACCTAGATTTGTGGAAGGAAGATTGCAAAGGAGGATTAAATTAGTTAAGATACCACAAAATTCTATGATGTTTCATCAGCTCTTTAAGGTAAGAGAGCTGTGAGAAATGTAATTCTTCTAAAAATATAAGAAGAATGATGAATTCTTTTTTTTTTATTATAGCTTTTTATTTACAAGATATGTGCATGGGTAATTTTATTGCATTGACAATTGCCAAGCCTTTTGTTCCAATTTTTCCCCTCCTTCCCCCCACCTCCCTCCCCTAGATGGCAGGTTGACCAATACATATTACATATGTTAAAGTATAAATTAAATACAATACATGCATACATGTCCAAATAGTTATTTTGCTGTACAAAAAGAATCAGACTTCGAAATAGTGTACAATTAGTCTGTGAAGGAAATTCAAAATGCAGGCAGACAAAAATAGGGGTATTGGGAATTCTATGTAGTCGTTCATAGTCATCTCCCAGAGTTCTTTCTCTGAGTGTAACTGGTTCAGTTCATTACTGCTCTATTGGAACTGATTTGGTTTATCTCATTGTTGGAGAGGGCCATGTCCATCAGAATTGATCATCATATAGTATTGTTGTTAAAGTATATAATGATCTCCTGGTCCTGTTCATTTCACTCAGCAGCAGTGGATGAGTAAATCTCTCCAGGCCTTGCTGAAATCATCCTGTTGATCATTTCTTACAGAACAATAATATTCCATAACATTCATATACCACAGTTTATTTAGCCATTCTCCAATTGATGGGCATCCGCTCAATTTCCAGTTTCTGGCCACTACAAAGAGGGCTGCCACAAATATTCTTGCACACACAGGTCCCTTTCCCTTCTTTAAGATCTTTTTTGGGATATAAGCCCAGTAGTAACACTGCTGGATCAAAGGGTATGCACAGTTTGATAAGAATGATGAATTCTTAAGATGTGGTTATGTAAGGAACTCTCCAAACAATTTACATTTTTATGGCACTTGTAAAGAAATGGAAACAAGTTCATGTTGTGGAGAATAAATACAAAGGTGAAGTCGAATAGTTCTTTTGCTTAATAATGGTCAGTCGTAGAAGTCAGAATTGGCTGAATTTATTTCAGTTTAGGAGGAGGTCTTCATGGTGTGCCCCAGAGATCTGTGTTTAACCTTATTTGGTTAAAATATTTTTATTAATGACTTCAGTTAAGGAATATATGTAATACTTATCAAATTTTTAGAAGAGGAAAAAACCTGGGAAAGATAGCCAGCAGATGAATTATCAAATCATGTTGATAGGCATGATCTTTGGACTAAATTAAAAGAAAGTCAATTACACTACATGCTAAGTATTGTACTTGCTTTTTAAAAATCGCCATAAGTATAATGTAGTATGCATAATTAGGCATTAGTTCTTCTGAATTTGTTCTGAATCCCACTTCTGGGATTTTTAATGAACTTCAAGTTCATTGTAATTTAAGGTTGATAAGATGTTTTAGATTCAGTTTGTGACAGCATTAAAAGAAATATAGTATCCTGGAATTGGGATGTAATAATCCTGCTTTATACTGCCCTTACACAACATCTGGTATATTGTGTTCAGTTTAAGGTATCATATTTTATTTTATGACGAGCCTGGAAAAGGCAACCAAGATGATAAAGATTCTTGAGGTCTTACCATATCAAGATCAATTGAAGTGCTTATGAATGGTTAGACTGAAAAAAAGAAAACTAAAAGTTTTGTTGAATACTGTACGAATTAACTGGAGTGAAGTAAACAAATTAATACTTTAATAAAACCTTCATAAAATTTTATATCTTCAGGATTTTCCAATATGTAATATTGTCACTTTTATTATAGTGACTTGTTTCACACAAATTCAATGAATTTTTTTCACTAGACTTTAATAAATGATCTTTAATAATTTATCCTGATACCTAATTATTTTATTTACTTTTGATAAACAATCTATTCTCTTAAGTCTAGTCTTGATTATGACTCACAGAATTTTTTAAATTATAATTTCTCTATTGAAGTATATATTCCCATATTTTGGATACATCTTTTAATCTTTCCTCATATATGACATAGTACAAAGTCATGTTGCAGGATTACATTTTTGGGGGTTAATATTTATAATTCTGAGCAAATTATGCTTCTCAGTGTATTAACATATTTATCTTGAATTCACCTTTCACTCAATTGGAATAAAATTTGTAACTTTGAAAGAATTAAAATACTCCCACCAAGGATTTTTTTTTAACTTTTTGACAAAGTTTTTAAGATATACTCTTATCTGACTTTTTCTGATAATGATTTTGGCACAGCCATAAATACAAAGTGAACTATATCTGTAATAACTGTATATATCTTTTACCAATCTTCAGTAGTCCATTAGTTCTTTTGTTTTTCCTTGGACAAAGATTGATTTTGTTCATAATAACACTTTTGTAGCTTCTTTTTTTTTTATGAGTCTTCTTGTTGATCTTTCAAATTCAAGAAACCTATAATACACTGTTAAAGAAGCAAAGACAGCTTCCACTACAGCCAGAATAGTATAAGAATATTTATTTGTTCTAAGGATTAATTAGGGAGTTTAGCAGAAAGATTATGCCAATCTTGGGGGGGGGAAGGGGGTTGGCTGTACTTTTCATTTGGTGAGACTGATCCTTTTAATTGTAGGCTGGAATAATCCTTGAACTATTTGACACCCTCACATCAATTATTGTTACAATTTCTCTAGTGCTCAGAAAACCTCTCTTTATAGTGAAAATACTAATTTATCTAGCTATCTAAATATAGGTAGATAAACACTTTATAAATACAAGGTGGTATTATGTGTACAAACTAAATATAAGAGGTATTTGACATCATTTTTTTTTCTTAGTACTTATGGCAATTTACTATTAAATTGAATTCATCATATATCAGTCTGCATTTCAGCCATCTCTTATAATAAAAGAATAAAAAGGACACAGGCCAGTAAAACTGATGAACACAAACACTTAATTTAATCATGAATGCAATAGTCTATACCTATAGTATATTTTCTCATCTTTTCTTCTCTGAGGTTTAACATAGTACTAAATAATATCATAATATTCCAGCATTGTTGCATTTTTATTTTCTGCTTATATTTTTGCAGTCATTTTGTATAATATTTTCCTAATATCTCCTTATATATAAGATCATGTAAATCTCCCTATGCTTCTCTGAATTTTTCCTTCTTTTTGACATTGTGATTGATCAAATATCTGTAAAGCACTATCTATAAAGCACTTCATTCAGTTCTTAGCACATTGTAGGCATTTAAACAATGATCCTTGCCCTCCCCTTTCCTTCTCTTCCATGTACCAATATTTGCTTAGCCATCTCTAATAAATGAGTATCTGCAATGTATTAAGGCTTTGCTACCCAAAAAGGGATTTCAAAACTCTCATTTTTAAATACAGAAACTTAGGTAGGTTTTAAATAAGGAGTTTAGGTGGTTTCTCTAAAATCATATAAATAGTACAGAGTAGAACACTAGGATTTGATTCCAGATTGCAGAATTTTTCATCTCATTCTTTTTCCGAGTACTCTACCAACTGCTCTCTCTAGTCCACTAGACCTCCTGAGACCATGCTCTGGGTTATTTAATGCATTTAGGATTGAAACCACAGTCAAGTCCACACATTCTTCTCTGTATCCAGCAGATCTCAGACAGAGCTTTAAATCCTATCTGACTATCCACTCCCTAGTATCTCCTAAGGACCCCCCATTTGCCCTACTGCTGTGTGAATGTTTTGCTCTAGGAATAGCAATCTTGTCAGTACTAATATTTCTTCTTAAAAAAACAAAAAAAAAAAAAAAAAAAAAAAAAACCACAGTTCATTTGATTCCCCAGTGATTCTACTCAACATTCTTACTACTTTCTAAACAAAATCCTGATTACTACTACCCATATATGTTGTATCTCTCTACTGGATAAGTATTTTGGTGACAGAGACTTTGGCTTTTGTGTTTTTATCTCTAGGACTTACAGTTCTTACACTTAAGTACTTAAGTAAGTTCTTGTACTAAGCACTTAATTAAATGCTTAATAAATGCTTTTCATTCATTTATACATATAATAAACTGCCTAATCAGAATTTATTGTTCTATCAAAAGCATTTTTCAAGATTTATGACAATCTTTATGATATGCATAACTTTTGTTCTCTTTACAGGGATAATTAGTTTTGAATAGTTAGCATTTTATGAAAGTAATTACTGTTATACTTATGCAAACTTCTTATTTCTGAGGTTAGCTAGAGATAAGAGGAAGAGGTTGCTGAAACTTCTCTTTAAATCCTAGTTCTATGACACAGGAGGATTTATGTGACCTTGCCATCTTGTATCTGTGGTTCCAGGAAATTGGAAATTTAGGGATTTCTCTTAGCTTTGCAACTAAGAGGATTGTGGATGATCTTAGTAATGGGAAGAACTGAGTCTCTAACAATGACAAATTTTGACTACTTTATTATTTTGTCCAGACCTGGATGGAGCTTGTTTTGATGGAAAGACCACAGAATCATAAAACTAGAAAGGACTTTAATGGTCAACAAATTAATCCATTCCTGAACTGGTATCCTTTCTTCAATTTCATTAATAGGGATTTTCTCTGGATTATTATATTAGTTCGAGGCATCCTAATTTAAGAAAGACATTGGCAAGTTGAGGAGTATCCAGAAGGAGGGAACTAAGACACCTCAAATTCACATCATATGAGATTTAGTAGAAGGAACTCAAAGAACTTTAGCCCCAAATTGAAGAAGAGTCAAGGGGGATGTAATTGCTGTGTTCATTCAAATATTTGAAAAACTGTCATGTCATTGTTCTGATTGGTCTTAAAGGTACCAGGAGACAGGAGCTACATAGAGGCAAGTTTAAATATGGTTGGTATCAGGCAAAATTTCCTAATGATTGTAGCTGTCCCAAAGTAGATGAACATGTATCAAGAAGTAGTGAGTTTCTTTGAGCTCTTGTGATGTCTTTAAGCAGAAACTGGATAACCACTTATTAGATATGTTAGAGGAGGTGAGAATCAGAGGAGAAATTGAGACAAATAGAGTTCAGTGACTTGCCCAGGATCACACAGCTAGTAAATGTCTAAGACTAAATTTAAACTGATGAAAAATAACTGCTTAATTCAAAGTCAAAATATGGACTAGACTAAATAATTACCAGCTCTAAATTTTTGTGATTTTATGACTTTTGGATCTAAAGACTGTACTGCTTTTCATTATATTCTTTGGCAACAAATTATGTGGCTACATGTTTCCTATCAGATGGGCAGCTATGTGGCAGTGACATCAGGAAGATTCAACTTCCTGAGTTCAAATCTAACCCTCAGACACTTAATAGTTGTGTGACCCTGGGCAAATCACTTAACCCCTATTTCTCTCAATTTCCCCACAAGTAAAATGAGGTGAAGAAGAAAATGACAAGGCATTCAGTGTTTTTGCCAAAAAATAAATAAAATTATGTTACAGAGTCAGACATGACTGAAAATAATTGGACAATGATAACATTTTCCTATAGGAAAAAAAAACTCCTCTACTATTTAATATTTAAACTACTTCAAAATCTAACTCTGGCTCACCTTTTCATCCTGATTTCACATTACTCTTTAGGTGGTCCTGTCAAATCAGGCTTATGACTGTTCCTGAGACTCAATGTTCATTTCTTCCCTCCATAAATTTTCATAAGCTATTCCCCCATGCCTATAAAATATTCCTTCTTTAGCCCAACCTTTCAGAATCCTTATCTTTATTTAAGGCTCAATTTAGGTGTGACATTTTCTAAAAATCTGTTCTTGAAGTTCTTTGCTACCCAGTTGGCAGTGTTCTGTTCCTCCTCACTTTATCTATGCATATATGTCATATCCCTTGAAGGGAAAGGTAAGCATCTTGAGCAAAAGGACTGATTTTTTTTTTTTTGTCTTTAAATTTTCATCACCTTCCAGAGTGTCATGTACATGGCATGTAAAAAATCATTCAATACACATCTTTCTCTCTTCTTAAATAGTAGTCCACATAGTTGTACTTCAATAGTAACATACAGGATGTACCAAAAATCCATCGTGCAGATTTGAGATTGCATTTTCCACTAATATTGAAGCTATTAAATTTGATTAATAGCTACTGTAAGTAATTAGACCTCAAAAAATGCATTGACTTCTGTACCACCCTATAGGTAGGTAGATCTGTAAGCATCATGGACTCAAGTAGAATCAACTTAAAGTCAGTTTGATAGTATTATTTGTTTCTCTTTTGTTGTTCTTGATGTGTTTGTCATACCTGGCTCTGTGACCCTATTTTGGAGTTTTCTTAGCAAAGATCGTGAAGTGGTTTGGTATTTTCTTTTCTGGATCACTTTACAGATGAGAAATTGAGATAAACAGGGCTAACTTGCCCACTGTCACATAGTTAGTAAATGTCTGAGGCTGGATTTGAACTCATGAAAATAAGTATTCTTGATCCAATGTATTCCAATGCTGTATCCATTGTGCCAACTACTTTGTTCCTTGCTTATCACCAAAATGAAGTTGAATTGGCAAAGATTTAAATGTCCAACACAATCTTTTGGATGACTCATTGGATGACTCGATGTTTAGTTATGTTATTTGCCAGGTAATAATAAATTTCAGGTAAAGGTTAATGAAAATAAAGATATAATTTTTTTTCCAAATCCACATCTATCCATGAGCCATGTAGGGGGTCAGTAGGTTCCAGGAAAAGAACTTATGCTAAAGTGAGTGCGTATTTAGAGATGCTTCAGTAAGAGATAATGAGGTTGTAGAGATAAAAAAGAAATGAGCCATCAAGACTCTCATGGTAGGAAATTGCAGAGTGGAGGGGAAAGAACAATGGATTTGTAAACAGAAGAACTGATTTAAATCATGGACCTACTATTCAATCCCATGATTATATTGTTATAAAACATTAATTTCACAATACTAATAACCAGTAGTATTATGAAATTCATATTTAAAGTTTTATTTAATACCTTTTAATATTTATTTTTAATATTTTAATTTTTTAATATTTATTTTAATATTAATATTTAATACATTGCTAAAGATATTTCATAGGAGTGGTAAGGATTTTGAAAGGGTAATGCAGTGAAGAAAATTCCTACAAAAAGTGGTTTAGAAGATTCATTTCCTCATTTTTAACTTCCTATCTAGATTTTTTTTCAAACTATAAAGTTTAATTAGTGTAGTGGGGAAGAGAAATGTTTATCTCTCAGAAATTGTTAATCCCTTTCCAAGACCCTACATCTGTTGAGAAACTAGTATGTAGTAAAGTGTTGCCCACCACAGGCCACATTGATCACTCCTGCTGGAGAAATGGGGATTTCTTACATTGTTATTTCAACTACAGATCTTAGGATCTTCAGAAAAGTTTCAAAGCACCTTTCTGCTCTGCTCTCTTCCTCCCAGATAAAAGAACAAAGTATTGTCTACTTGAAATTTTAACAAAAACTTATTTTCACTGTTTTTTTTTTCTTTCTAGAGGACAAAATCTTTGTCATTTAACACTTTCTCTCCCTAATCCCAATCACTGAATACCTGGACCTTGACTATAATATTATGTCAAATTAAAGATGTAGTTCATTAGCATCAGGCAGCTAATTTCATGTTTTCCTGGAAGAGAAATCATGCCCAATAAAGAGAAATGTACAGAAAGATATTATTTTATATCTCAGTGTACATAGAATGAAGAAACTGTGGTACTGAATATTTGGGAAAGTAGAAAGATACCAGATTTAAAAGAAATAAAAGATGAGGTGTAACTACTTATATGAACTCACTTTGCTATTGGCCCAATTTTAGAGGTGAAAAAATTGAGGTTCAAAGAGAGATTGAAGAGATATTTTGCCATTTCTGCACATTTTCATAGTTTGGTAAGTTGGATTTAAATCTACCTCTCTGGACTTCAAATCCAACATATTTTGAATGAAGGACTAAATGAATGAAAAATCATTTGTCAAGCATTTTGTACATATCAAGCATTTTGCCAAGTGTCGGGGAAACAAATACAAATAACAAAGAAAGCCCTTGTCCTCAAGAAGATTACATTCCAGTGTGGAAAATATATGATAAGGGAAGGTGACTAGGGAACATAGCTGGACAATAGAATTGAAATGTGGCTAGTTTTTCCTGGGGAAAAAAAAAAAATAGGTCAAAAAAGGTAGTCACTACTCAGGATTTCCTACTATACCTCACGGGAAGTAATTATAATTATCTAGGTGAGAAAAACAAAACAAAACAAAACAAAAGTCAGGAGTCTTTGTGATTAAATTTGCATTCAATAACACAAGGAGTAAGGTACTCCTGGAATTTGTGGACAGGTACCAGAATTGGCAATCTTAGCAATGTAAGGAATTGGACCAACTATTTTAAAAATAATCTACATTATTCAATCTTGCTCTATTATAGAAAATGTGATATGCCTATTTCCAAAATCCTTCAGACCTGTCAAAAATCAGGAAACTTTATGTACTTGAGAGATATTTTGATGGCAATTAAAACTTTCTTTGTTTTTAAGGAACTGTTAGAAAAATTAAAGTTGTTATAACTCTAAATGTTATCATAGACATTTTTAAAAAAAGCTTTTAAAGAAGATATTCATAAATATATATTTTACAAGTAAGGATATATTGATGGAGACTTTTACAACATTTAAGTTATAGAACATTTAGGTGGGTTCTAGCAACATTAAGTAAATTTTATATATTTAACTTTTACTTTGAGGATTTTTTTTCAGATGATGCCTCTAACATGTGATTTCTCAAAATCATGGCATCACAGTTTTGTTTTCTTTTTTAAAAAAATGGGAACAGACTGTGATCTTACAGCCTCTAGGTGTGAAAACACATTTTTAGAATAGTTTGGGGAAAAAATGCCGTGAAAGAGCTCTTCTCTCTAAAGATAAAACTGCGAGCAAAGACAAAAATGTGGAGACAGATTTTTGACTTTGCTTTTTCAATCTCAGAATCTGTATCTGATTATATCATAATAGTGTGCAGCACATACTGCAAAAGTATTGTGAAATTTCCATATTTTTCTCTCAAGCAATAAAGTATTGTTAGTACAATACAGAAAAGAACCCTAAGTTTCATGTGTGAAAATCAGAAGAAAATGGATATCAACTTTGTCCTCTTTACTTATGAAACAGTCTTACTCAATTTCCAGCTTCTTTCAGACCAATAGTTATAATATATGGGAAATTGGGAAATTAATAAAAAGTTTATAAATCAGAAAGTAGTAAGAGATAATTTTGTTTTCTATGTGGATTATCCAAGGTGATTTTGAAATTGTGGCTCAGTTTCTTTTTACCAATGCCATAACACCCTTGGGCAACGTCACCAAAATTCCCAGATGGTGTGTACTTAGCAAATGGGAGCTAATTTTAATATTAGCTAAGTGAGACATAATTAGGAGAGAAAATGTACTGCAACAATATTATGCTATATTTATATACCAAGTACATGTGACCAATCCTTTAGATTATCTGGGTCACTGCTACCAATTTGCCATCTAAATGAAAAAGCAAGAAAAAAATTGCTTGTTCTGAACCCTAGAATGTTAATGTAAAGGTAAAATGTAAATTAAGTATATTAGAACCCCAATTTAGGGATTATTTGTAATATCTCTAAATATTCTTGCTTCATGCTGCCCATATACAACACAACACACACACATACATCTTTTTTTTTTTTTTTAATAGTTTTAAATGAGAAGTATAAGCTCATTTGTATAGTAACTTCCTGACGGCAAACTTCCTCTATATAATACAAATTAGCAGCTGCTTTGAAATGTTTAAAATTTGTTCTTAAAAAAATGGAGGCATCTTACAAAACTGAATGTTGAAAACTATTTTTACATGTAATTGGAAAAAATAAAATATGATTAAATGGAAACCATGTAGACATTAAAGTGTCATGATTTGCAAGCCATTAAGCATCAGAGGTAGACTTTTAACCCTGATTTTTCTTTTATTCAAGGCAAGCTTTCTAGCTAGTGTTACTATCCTCCTTTCATGTTCTGTTCTCTATAATTTGAAATCTACCTTGTTCTCAAAGGGAGGATGGGTAATATAACTGGTCACTTTTCACTGGCCTTGTTAAAAACAAAATGAAAAGCAATTCTCTATATCATTGGAATTCAAATGATTTTACCTAAAATATTTTGTGAGGCTAGAAGGGCATTGAAAAAAGCACTAACCCTGGAGTTAGAGGACATGGATAAAAATTTCCTTTCAGACTCCTTGAGCTAATTTTTCTTGTCTGTAAAATAAGAGGGTAGGACCTGATGGTCTGTGGAACACCTTAAAACTTAATTTTTACTCATTAATAATGATGGCAATTAGACTTTTGCTTTAGGAGTACCAATTGAAGGTCTCCTATAAGAAAAAAAATTGGAGATGATAAAAACAAATTATATATTCAGATATTTTGACTTTTTCCTTTCTATCTAGGTGACTCAGTTTTATATTTTAAATGTGTTTTCAAAGAATAAGTCATTTCTTCTATGATCACATATACATTGGGGTTTTCAAGATTGTGGATTTCTTTAATTTTTCAACATGGAAAATTTCCCCTGGGACATACTAGCAGATATGGTGAATGTGACACACCTTATATATTAAATTGAATGGTATTTATATGAACTGTGAAAGGAAAATCTATTAGATAAATTAAAGGTTACAGTTACCCAGCAAATGTTCAATTCCTTGGTATGCTCAGCCAGCCACTATTACAAATCTGTTCTAGAAAACTGAACCTGAATTCTATTACTTTTTAATTTATGGCTTCAGCAATCTGGTTTTTTTATAGGTTTTTTTTGAGGGGGGGACTTTTCAAATAGTTAAATTCAATATATATTTTTAAAAGAATATGAAATAACATTTTAAAACATCTGAAGACTGTGAGATTTATAAAATTTGTATGTTCAATATTAAAGCAGTTAACTAACTTTAGAAAATACAAGAAGGTATTTAATATTTAAAGCCTTCATCTTTTTGATATCAATTGATCTTGAAGGTAGATTTTTGAGCTGGGAGTAGCATTATGACATTTGTTGTATACATAGCTTATTGTTTATGTTTTGACTTAATTTTTAATTTGTATTTGTCTTTGGCTGCTGCAGAAGTTCAATTAATAACAACTTAGTGGAATGAAATATTCCTAGCACCTGACCATGAAAAAAATATATAGTTTAAATGATTTTACTGGAAAATAAATTTTTAACAAAAGAGAAATACCTAATAGAAATTAATATGAAATTTGTAATAGTATCTGGAGATAAATTTATCTTCAGTATTTTCCCCTACATTCATTTATTTTCTAAAAAATGAATGCCAGATTATAATTATATTAGTTTGTCATATTATAAAAATGCTAAAAGTAAAAGTAGTTAGAACTCTTATGTTATGTGATTATTACTCTAGAATAATGAGGGGGATCTCATGTGAAAAAAGAGTATCCACTGTTATTTCTACATCCCATTACATCTCAATATTTGGGTAATCTATTCGGATGGCAATTTGACCTAATATTAAAAAAACAAGAAAAAACTGAGGAGGCAGCATGGAGTCACCAAAACTAATCTGAATTACAACATTGCTACTAACTTTGCTACTGCATGATATAATCTTAAATCTCTCTTCAGAATCATATTTACATTTTAATTTCATTTATATGTAAACAAACAAGAGAAAAAAATGACCTGTCATTTGTATTTTGAGTTCTCTATGATACTTTTCATTAAATCCAGACTCTTGTAATATACTCAGTTCATAACAGCATTGGAAAAGTAAGTCTGAAAAACCTGTCATTGTTGGCTGCTAGTCTTGCAAATCTTTTTTTCTTAAATTATCTAAATGGATCATTGTTAATCAGTTTTTGTTATGGCCAATCTCCCAGAATTTATTTGTGACATTCAAATCAATCCTAGAATTGACTTTATTTTCTAGGTCTAGTACATAGTAGATACATCTTAGTATTGTTTTGAATTAAGTTGATATTTGAATGGCAAACAACATCCCTTATAAAACAGTAAAACAGAAATGAAGGATGTTCAAATAAATAATGGAGTAATTCAATTCTACAAGCATTTAAATTCTTGTTAGGAAGAAAGTATTCTTCTAGGAGTTGTGATAAAAGATTCAAAAAATGCACAGGCTCTGTCTTGAAAAAGGTGTAGTTGGGGTGGTGGTGAAAGACATGTTTTTATACAAATAAACATAATTCAAAGGACAAACTGGAGGTGTGTGACACAAATCCAAGTAGCTAGAAAGACATCACTTTCACCTAGGAATCTCAATATGAGAGGGATGGGGTTAGGCAGAAATCATGCATAGCTTCACAAAGCAGGATGCATCTCTGTTGCAATAGGGAGGGGCCTATTCCAAACTTGGGCCACAACTTAAGTCAAAAATACATCAGCAAGAGAGGACAAAAGGAAACTGGATAACATAGAAAGTACCCTACTTTGGCAGGAATGAAAAAAAGTAATAAAATGATTATGAGTGGAAGGGATGGTCTACAATTTAAGCTAATTAGACTGGAGAGCCATTGAACATTTTTGAGAAAAGATGTGGTATGATCATCACTTAACATTTGGAAAATTCAGACAATATTATTATTGAATATTCTTCTGCTTACTTCATTCCAACAGCAAACTCAGACTATTTAACTATTTTTAACTAATAAGTTACATCAGGTACAACACAATAGTATTGCATTGAATTTTTAGACTATAATTTGTTCAGCTTCTTCCCAATTAACAGTTTGTAAGTTTTAAGAACTCTGCTCAAGAACCAATGAACAACCAAAATCTCAAAGGACCAATGATGGAGAATAATACGAACTTCCTGACGGAGAGAAGATAAACTCAGAGTGCAATTTTTTTTTTAACATGGACAATTTGGGAATTTGTTTAGCTTGACTGTGTGTATTTGTTTTGAGAGGTTGTTTTTTTTTCCTTTTTCATTGTGAAAAAGAAATAAAGAGGAAGAGAAATAAATACTTGTTAATTTAATTATACCAAAGGATTGGAGAGGGAATGGACTAAAAGTGAGAAGACCATTAAAGAGGCTGTTTATTATATTAGTCAAGGCAAAAAAGGATGAGGAGGACGTGAACTAAGCTAATTATGTAGAGAAGGTTTTCTGTTGTGAATACTGATTTCATCTAAAAAATTCATGATTTAAAAATTACTTCCACTAATTCAGACATGGCCAATGAGTTGACTTATTTTGCTTCATTTTTACATTCAAGTCCAGATCTTGACTTCACTAATCATTTATACCTTATGCAATATTGCCTCTCCTACAAAAAGTAGGACTGCTTGTCATATTAAAAAGAAAAATAACTTATTTTTCTCCAATGGCATTGAGAGGTCAGTTGACTTGCCAAGAAAACAATAGTAAAAGGCTTCAGAATTCTGACCAATGCAGCAACTAACTGTGAAGTTACAACTAACTTCCTGTCCCTTGGCAAAGAGATGATGGACTGTGGGTACAGTATAAGCAATATCTTTTTTTCATATCTAATAATTTTTATTTACCAGATATTTTCATGGGTAATTTTACAACAATGACAATTGCCAAACCATTTGTTTCAATTTTTCCCCCTCTTCCCCCCACCCATGGCAGGTTGACCAATACATGTTAAATATTTTAGAGTATAAATTAAATACAATATATGTATACATGACCAAACAGTTGTTTAAGCAATATCTTTTTAAACATGATGAATATAATAACATATATTTTATTTGATTGTATTTGTTCATTTAAAGGAAGAGTTTTGAAGTGAGGAAAACAGGGAAGAATTATTTTAAAAGATAAGACAAATAGAAAATTGACTTGCCCATAGTTGGTAAACTAGTACATATCAGTAAAGGATTGATTCTAAAACTTGATTTTAAAGCTTGCTTTCTATATACACTACACTCCCTCTCCTATGAAGGGCATGGATGCTAGTGCTATTTTCCCCCTTTTTTCTTTTTTTTCTTTTTCCTCTTTCACCCTTTCTCCTCCCCTCTCTCTCCTTTCCCTCCATGAAGGTTGCCTTAGCCTTTTTATGGGCTGATGAAAAATACACATGCCTTCCAAAGGTTAGAGGAATAAATCCAGTTAGTAATTTAATCTGAGATTCTTTAATCTTTTTAGGGAAAAACTGTGATTTTCTTTCCTATATAGCATCCAGCACAGTGTCTTGCTTACACTACTAGATGATCACACCTTTCTGGAAAAAAGATATATGCTTCACTTTATTATCCAGTGCTCTAACAGTTAGACTATTTCCTGAATACACACTTAAGAATATTATTTTGGCTAAAATGGGTGCATGCCTTAATAGATAATCTTCAGGAATTATTGTAGCCAGCAGTTCATCAACTGATGGTCAGCTTTCTGATCATGAGCCTCTTTGAACATAACTAAGCTGGAATTTTGTCAGAATAATCTGTGAAAAGATGGGATTGTGTCCATATAACAATGACTCATGCCAGTATAGTCGATATAACCATTAAAAATGACTGGCATGAGTCACTATTATATCATCAAAAATGAACAATGAACATACTTCAGTCTTTGTCTTTATCGATTATCATGTACAAGGGTTTTCTTTTGGTTTGAGTCAATCTTTTCAAAATAAATTTATTTAAATAATTTATGCAAAAAATATTACATTAAAAGTAATAGGACTTTAATAGAGTCTAGGAAGGTATTGTATTTTTCTTCAGAGAACGTGTCCATAAGAAAGAATTTGTTTATTTATTTATATTTTTAATTATGAAAATCATTTTTTCATGGTTCTTATACTTTTCAGTAGATGTATTTTAATAGGTTCTGGCTCCTATGGGATCAAGCTTAAGATATTCTTTGGCTGTATCTATCCTAATAAATGTCATGGCTGTTGTGAGGGTTTAAATTTTAGCAATATTTTGCAAGATTATTGAACCACAGGATGGTTTGAGTTTACCAGGGATATCAGATGAACTTTTTCCCACTATAAATGGGCTCAAAATTAGTAATCACAAATTCTACAAATCTATTCCCAGTATACGTTTTCAGGCTGATTTATTACTATTATAGATGCAGATACTAATGAGTTGTCTACTCACCACTGGTCCTGGACACTGATCTTTTTCCTCTATAAGATAATATCTCTCTCAACTCCTTATAACTTCACAGGGATTTCTCATCTAACCCAAGGATAATGGTCACTTGAATTCCTACATCCAGCAGATCCCTAGAGGTGTCTGACCCTTGTTTTCCACCATCATTTAGGCATGTGATCTTTCAACATCTTTTGATCAGAAGACAAGAACTGAATGAGTTTGGGGAATTTGGTGCCAGTTGTGATGGTTTTTAAATCCTCTGGGATTAAGTTACAAGGGAATTAGTACAATCTGAGAAAGTATTGAACTCTAATCCCTACTTCCTCTTTCTTATTTTTCTTATATGTCTTAATCAGGATGCTATTGATCTTTTCAATCCCATCTTTTAATGCCTAAATTTAATACCTAAACTTAAAGGAGACCTTTTTCTTTACATCCTTTTAGAGGAGGCTATCCAAAAGGGCAGAAGCACTCAAGTCAGTTTACCATTGAGGTCCATGCTTTGTTCAAGTTTCAAAAATGCATCTACTGAGTCCTGAAGTATAACTAATGATATTGAGCTATGGTGGCTCCCAGTTAAGAGGAATACTCTCCAGGCTATCAAGATAGAAACATATTTATATATATATATATATAAAGAGACTGCAAGTTATTCAGCTGCTCACTATTACATAGCAAATCTATAATTCCCTATTCTTTCTGATGGCTTTCCTCCTTTACCCATTTCCAGATTAAAACAGGGAAGGCAGAGAATTTATATCTAAAGACTAAACCTTCCAAGACCCACCTAAACAAAAATGTAGGACTTTTATCCCAACTACATAAGATTTCAAAATGCCCTTAAAACAGAGTTTTCAATTAATTTCTCCTTCTGAGTAAAGATCAATTAATATTAAACAGTTAAATTAGAGGCAGCTGGTAGATAGAGCAGTATTTGAGTTCAAAAGTGACCTCAGACATTATCTGTATAATCCTTTGTAAATCACTTAGCATCCATCTGCCTCAGTTTCCTCAAATATAAAGTGGAGGGGAAGTTCCCAGGAGATAATAGTAACATCTACTTCCCAGGCCTTTGAAAGGATATGTCTAGGTAACATTTATAAAAAGTGCTTAGCAGAATGCTGAGCATAGAAAGTACTATATTAATATTTTTCTAATACTTTCTAAAGTATTAATGATGGATCAATCATAAACAACCATAAAGGATTTTCATGATATGCATTGGGTAAATCAGGCAAATATAGAGTTCCTCCCCTCAAGGATCTTATATTTGAGTTGAAAAGAAAGAAAAAAGGGAAAGAACGATTTGACAAACATTAGGGTAAGAATTCCTATCAATAATAGGAAATCATGGAGTTGTCTTCTGAACTTAGTTTAGTGGCTAATTAAGATTTGGATTGATGAAGAGAATATTTATTCTGTGCTCTCAAATAAAAATATGAATTTTACTTAAATTTGGGGCAATGGATGTAATGAAGAAGATATAGAGATAATTTATAAAAATTTGAATTATTAAAATTGCTGTATATTTTAAATAGCATATACACTGATGAGATTCCTGTGCAGATAATCTTTTACCTTGAATCGTCAACTCAAGAGATAGATCCAGATCCATTCCAGAGTTTTGGATTGTTCTTTTTCTATTACTCTTTTTGCTAATTACACCTTTGTAGAAGCTCATTCTAACTTTCTCCCTTTTCTTTTTTTTCATATTTTAAGCTTATGTGACCTAAATCTTGACCACTCCTTCTGGAATCTATTTTCTATTCTGTGATAGCGTTTTTATAGAATAACTGCCTGTTAGAATATCGCATCTTGTAAAGCCTTGTTTTCACTGAGTTAATTGATAGCCCTACACACTACACAAATATATTTTCTTACATATTCAACACACTTGTATATGAAAATTTTCCCTTAAGAAATGACTGGATAATGAATATAAGGTTTGCATATCATTTGACTCTCTTAACACTGATTTTAAGATTAACTGAGTATGAGACTAGAAGTAATTGGTATGTACTGCAAATAGATAAGAAACGTTTTAGGTGACTTTTTAATTTTTAAAATTTACAAACACCTTTCTTCATGGGGGAAGAGGGAAAACATTGTCAAAAGTTTGTCCTGAAAGTCACAGACATTTAAATGTATTCAAGAGGAAGTAGAAGTTCACGAATCACCATCTTAAATGAGTTACTATTAAAAAAAAAAAAAAGAAAGAAAGAAAAGAAAAAAGAAAGGTTGTACAGTGTCTTCCTTTAAAAATCAAAATACCAAAATAAACTGGAATGAATGCACATCATCTCATGTGTATCTGACAAAGTTTGTCAAACCAGTACATTAGCCCTAAAGCTGAAGAGCTGAGTCTCCTACACATGATATATATTCTCATCACGTATATAGGACAAAAGAAATGGGAATACTCTTGCACTGTAAGAAATAATGGATGAGATAAATTCAAAGAAATGATAAAATGTGTGTATAAGATAATTCAGAGCAAAGAAAGCAGGGCCCAAAGAACCATATAGATACAGTTAAATTAGCAAAAACACATAAAAAAGAACATTAAGAGGTATCCGAAATACAACTGAATGCAAGAAAATACAGATTAAATATGCAGTCTTGCTTCCAAAGGATAAATGATGAGACATACCAGTTTTCTTTCCAGAAAGAGGTGAGGAATGCAGGTGAGGAATGAGGTATGAGGTGTCAGACAAAGCTACCCTATTGTTTGAGTTTATGTAACTTTTTCTCTGTAATGAGGGAGGATTAAATGGCAAAGGTATAATGATATATGACAGAAGTATAAAAAACAAAGGAATTGATTAAACTTATTAAAATTGAGGCAAGGTTCAGCAGAGAAATAAGATTATTTAATAATATTTCTGTGTCTTAGTATTTCTATAGTTCTTTTGACATATGTTGTGTCTTGTCTTGATGCCTGTGAGTTGAAAACTGAGGTGTCTGAATTTACTCTCACATCACTTATGAGGTACATGAACTCTGCAGATTTACTGAATCCCTCTGGAGCTTGAACTAGGATAAGCCTTTTAAATGGGATATAACTTTATGTGATATGATAAAATTGGGTCATGCCTTTTCAGTTTAACCTCTTCTGAGTACACTAGATTAAAAACGATGGTACATGAGTTCTGTGGAATAAAAACAACCCATCTACCATTACTTTTAAAAACTGAACTTTTCATATTAAAAAACTTATAAAAGGTAGAAATAGAATTAGAGGGACTATAGGAACATAGGTACACCATTGTACTATTGATAGCATTGTAATTTGGTCCATCCATTCTGGCTAACAATTTGGAGTCACATATAAGGGGGGAAAGTTACCAAAAATTTCCAGACCCCGTGACTTAGAAATCTTACTACTAGTCTTATAATCCATAGAGGTAAAGGATAAAAAAGAAAGATACTATCAATACCCAAATAATCATCACACTTCTTTTTATGGTAGAAAATAAAAATAGAAACAAAGTAAGTATGAGTTGATTAGAGAATGTATACATGAAAGTAATGGAACATCATTGTACTTTAATAAGTGGCACATATTTAAGATCTGGAGAAATGTGTGAGAATTTGTATTAATTGAGGCAAAGTAAAGGAAGTAAACGCAGGAAAACAACATACATGATGACTGCAAAAATGTAAAGAGAAACATCTCTAAAGCAAACCTGAATTCTTTAGAATTATAAATTCTTATATAGTATTATGCTAGATAATATATAACTATATTTTATAAATTATGTAATTTGTTATAGATCATTATGCATTTAATAATATATTATAAATAATTATATGTAATAAATTATACTTATGTGATTAGTGGTCTCCAAGAGACATGAGAAAAAGTATCTCCATCCATTCATAGGAAAACTAAATTGGATTATACCCATGGAATGTTGCATCAGATGTAGTCAGATATATTTAATCCCTTGATTCTATTTTATTTATTTATTTTTTGATCTGTATTACAAGAGAAACTGGATAGGAAAGAGGACAGTATTTAACATAAATTGACAAAAAAAAAAGACATGATTAAGTTTTTTTGAAAAAATCTCATCAGTTCTTTTATAGTGTATTGAATTAAATTTATATAGCTAGATAAGCCATAAGACTAGAAAGTGCATGCTAAAAATTCAAAAATAATTAAAGCTTTATTATATAAATAAAATCTTTTCTCAATGCATTATTTTAACAACACATAAAATCATAAAATTAAATTTAGTTTTTTCTTTAATGGTTGTATTGCAGTGGAAAAAGTGCTGCATTTTGAGTCAGAAAATATGACTTTGAATCCAAGTTCTGTCCTCATACCACATGTATGCTGGACTTTAAGAATGTCACTTTTGCCTTTGTGATCCACAATTTCTTCATCTCTAAAATTATGAAGTTGTGCTTGATGATCATATTTCCTTTTTATTTCTCTCTAGAATCCTATGCAGATCACCATCATTATTTAACCATGTATCCATAGAATTTTAGCTCCCTGTTTTATATTGCTTGTTATGTTGAAGTCATGGACCACTCTTGGGACATAGATTTTCAATCTATCAATCAAACCTGACTGCACGTGCAATGTTACACAACCATAATCTCTCAGCCTCTTCAAGAAAAGAAGGGAGGTACATTTTTCTCATTGTTTCTTTGACATAAAATTTAGCCTTTTCAGTAGAGTCTCACAATATCCTTTGAGATTATAGGAGCATCCTCTAACATAGAAAACAAAGTTGGAAAGGAGTCCTAGTTTTGGATGTTCAGGAGAATCATCATGAAGTTAATGACTTGGAATAAAAGAATTGTTCAGTTAATAACACAAACTGTATTTTTTATAGTTTGAACTCATTGGTGGTTGAATTGCATATTCCAATCTTCAGAAACTTCTGCATAAGCATATATGTGTATATGTATATACAGGCCTGCAATATGTACACATTCATATACACATATGAATCTTGATATATGTCAATGGATTATGATATGTGATTTTATATATACATATGGATTGTAATGGGCCAGAACTCTAGAGAATATACTTGAAACAAGGATTCTTACAACAAGGTGTTAACTAAGTGCAATTGATAAAACAATGGTTATTTAGTTTAGCATGTGAGTTCTCTATTTCAGTATGATTGATTTAATCTTATAACAAATAATGGTTCCCTAGTGATATAATGATTGGTTTATACTCAGTATGATGAACTGATTTAATTATTATAGAGTATATATATATATATATAAACTGGGGACAAACAGCCACAGAGAGAAGACCTATCCACCATCCTGGTGACCGGCTCTCTTGCCTCCTGCATTCCTTCACTAAAACCAAAACCCATCTGAAGGTCCCCCAGAAAGCTAGGCTGGCCCTAGGCAAAGGAAACAGACTGTGAAGGAGATAATAAAGACTTCAGACTTTATCCCTGACTATTCTCATGGGTATTATTCTGCTGAGACCAAGGCTAGTCTGAAGGCCCTCAAGAAAGGTAACCAGAACATTACAATGGATAATTGTATCATATTCCAATTCCAAGAAACTGAAAAATCCAAAGAATACTGCATCAGCAGCAAAAAAACCAAGTGCCTCTTACGAATGAACTTAGGGTAAAAACCCTTGACATAATGTATTTAAGTGAAGTTTGGAAGCTCAACTTCTCTGGATGGCAGCTTTCCCAATTTTTGATACATTCAGGAAAAAAAAAAAAAACAGGCAAGATTGTATGAACAAATGTGAAAAGAAACCCAGAGAAAAAGTTTATAGAATGGCTACAATATTATGAAGAAAAAACAAATTTGTCATACTTAAGAATTCTAATTAGGGCAATAGCCAAAAAAGATGATTCCTACCTCTTGAAGGAGAGATGATGTATTACAGTTGCTAAGAGAGACAGACTTTTTGGGTACAATCAATATATATAATTGCTGTGCTTAATTGTTTATATATATATATATATATATATATATATATATAATTGCTATGCTTGTTAGAGGAGCAGGCTTGGGGGTGAGGTGAGTATTGGAAGAGTATTGATAGTAACACCACACATCCAGAGAAGAAAAGAATAAAAAGTTTTCACAAAGTTTGATATTAACATATTCAATTTGTTATATATTGTATAAATTGTATGTTATAGAGATTTATACTTTCATATATAATCTTCTTTTGCTGTTCTTTGTATATGGAAACATTAGGTTTACAAATATTTATTAAATTCATCAAAGTAAAACATAAAAAATAAAATTGAACTCTGTTTTAAGAGATTAGGGTTGTCATTTTGCTTTTTATATTGTGTAGTAATAGTTTTGATAATATGTATGTTTGAATTACTTTCTCTTAAACTTTTATTTAGTATGCAAAATTCTAAACATTCCCACTAAAACCAATCCATCCTATGTATCCTAAACTCTGAAAAGGCCTAAGAAAATTTAAGTTTCTATGTTTTACAAATAACAGTTCATATTTATACCTTTCTCTATAGGCTAAAAATAAAGAAAAGAAAGTCAAGAGGGTTTGTAGACTTCTCATAAAATCTCAGCTAAAAAGAGAAACAGAGTGGTGAAATTGAGTTCGTTAAATTTCATTTGGCTTCCTGTCTTACTTCTCTTCAGTTTGGGCAAGTGAGCTGATCCTGATGTTATGTTGATACTCTGGTATTAACTTGAAGTTAATATGACTGATAAATAATTAAATTTACCTATTGTGCAGTAAGTGAGTTAAAGCCACAATTGCAGTAAGGTAGTTAAATCAAATCTGTGTGTGTGTGTGTGTGTGTGTGTGTGTGTGTGTGTGTGTGTGTGTGTGTGTGTGTGTAGACAATGTATAAAGAAAAATTGCATGCTGTTTCTTATTAGAAAGCTTGCCTTTTTAGTTTCAACCTTTTAAGGTTATGTCTAGTGATGAGATCATTTTGAATTAGCGCGTGAATAATGACCAAAAAAAAATCCCCTCAAAATTAATTCATGACATTCAGGATTACAAGATAAAGTAATCAAGAACATATTAAACAGAAAGATCAGAAATTCCTCAACTACAATGTTTATACTGTTAATCACTAAATGCAAAATAATATTTGTTTTGGAAATTATCGAGTGCCTGGCATTCATGCTTCCTCCCACATAATGAACAGACTTCAGAAAATCACATTTGGTAGGTTAAACTCTAGCATTTTCATTTGAAAAATAAAACAGAGAAACATTTGTAACATAGAAATAATAAATACAATTAATTCTAAATCATCTCTGCTTATCTGGGAGTTTCAATAAGACTATTGCCCCCCTTTTCCCCTGAATCTCTTTCACTGAGAAGACAACTCAGAGTCTCCATAATCAAAATCAATTTCTCTGTATAGCTTGTTGGTATTTAGCATGTCATCTTCTCCTTTAGCTCACAAGATCCTCAATGAGAATAACTATCTTTTACTTTTCTTTGTGTCCCCAGTACTCAAAATGCCTGATACTGGGTACCTAATAAATGTTTACTGACTTGACTACATAAAATTGTAATGCTATAGAAACCATCATATTGCTTGGCATGCAATTATTTTTTATCTTTTCATCAGTGAGAGGAATATAATAACAGCTGTAATGATAAAAAATAATGATAACTTATTTTTATATAGCTTTTTGAGATTTTGAATTTATATCTTCTCTTATTTAATCCTATTGAAACACTTAGCTTAATAGAGCCTGGACTTCGGGTCAGAGTTCAAATATTGTCTCTTTTACTTAACAAGCTGTGTGACAATGAAGAAGTCATTTTACTTACCTCTGCCTTGTTTTCTTTATTTGTAAAATGGGGATGATAATAGCAGCTATATCCCAGGATGGTTGAGAGGATCAATTAACTTTTTAGAAAATACCTCGAAAACATTAAAGTAGTATGTGAATATTATTCATTCTTAATCTTGTATAATGGGGAAACTGAGTCCAAGAGTCCTTAAATCACTTGACCAAGTCATATAATTAAGTATCTGAGGCAATAATAGAGCTCAGGACTTCTTGACTTTTGTGCTACGTCAATTAGAGTACTCATTGTACCAATCTGTCAAGGGGGAATTTTTTGGTTTTGTATTTATTGTTTATCGTTGTTGTGATGGTTCAAAGTCCTCTAGAACTACATTTAATGGGGAAAACTATATTGGTTCTTTTTTAGCCCTGTGCTAACTCTTCTGCTATTGCTTCAGGCAGGATACCTAACTGAAGCTTTCCTTTTTATATTTTCTAAGATCAAATTTTCTGTTGTTATTAGTAATAGAAGAAAATTAAATAATATTTACATGCCACTTTATAGTTTAAATAACCCTAGAGTAAGTGTGTATGTGTATATATAACTATAACTACATCTATCTACACGCATACACACATTAACATACACACATATTATATATATATATATATATATATAATTTACACATATACAATGTATGTGATCTATAAATGATATATGCTCTATATGCAATATAAGTTTATGTGTATAAACCTACACACACACATATATATATATATGTATGTATATATATACACATATATATACATATATATATATATAAAAATCTCTTGGTTATACATAATCATACATATCAAATCTATTATATGTATATAAATACGAATAGTGTATATACACATATGAGCTGCATAACTGTTGTCTTGGGGCAGTCTAAAAATGATCTGAGTCAAATTTGAAAGAGATAAAACTATCCTGAGAAGAAACATGGCAAAGACTGCTAGGGACAGTAGGGAGTTGTATTATAATTGAATTATGTAATGAAAAAGACTTAGGTTAAACAATAAAGGAAAGCAATATTTACACCCATTTCCTGGACAGAAAATAGTTGTGGTTTTTTTTTCAGCTTTCCAACTTGCCTCATAATCATTTATAGGAGAGGAGCTATGAGACTTAAAAGCAATAACAGACACATAATAGGAAAGCAAAGGTATTCTCTAACTCAGGAAAAGTCAAGATGCTGATTAAAAAAAAAAAAAAAAAAAAAAAAAAAAAAGGAAAGGAAAAAAGTTTCATCCCTATCCCCACAATGAAGTAGTATAATGGTTCCTATCCTGAATATAAATTAAATTATTTCTAATATAAAGTAGTGGTACATTTGAGAGACCTACAATTATGAAGAAAGAATCTGTAAAGGAAATAGCTATATTTGAGCTGCAATCCACTGTTAGAAAATTCTTGTTTTTCTTTACTTTTGGATTTGATTATTAGGGATGGGGAAATGTGTTCGTTTGTTTATCATTGTGTCTTTAACTCCATAAGAATATTCCCTGAATATTTACATACATGGATACTAATTTTTTTTAGTTCAGGCTCAATGTAAATTTACTATTCAAAATAAATGCACAGGTTTTCCTTTTTAAAAAAATTTTTTTTAATTAAAAGAGTTCCTCTAATGTCCTAAAACAGTGTTTTTGTAGAGAGACATTTGTCTGTTTTTTTAGTTCAGGCTTAGTGTAAATTTACTATTCAAAATACATATACAGGTTTTCCTTTTTGTGATTTTTTTTTAATTAAAAGGAGAGTTCCTCTAATGTTCTAAAACAGTTTTCTTGTAGAAACACATCTTATCAATTCTTTTTAATGAGTTTTATTTGAGACTATATTATTGCCATTTCCTCAGAAGTTCTGTCTAAATGTTTTAACAAAGGGGGTGAAAGGATTGTTTTCTAAAGGGACCAATGAGAAGAAGAGGGAACATTCATGGTTATTTTTCTTTCAACCTTTTTCTTTAGAAATTGAAATTACTTAAAACCCATCCTTTGTTTCAGGAAAGTAGTTTATAAGCTAGACATTAGATAGTATGGGGCCAAGAATTTGACTTCTAAGAAGATTCAATGTTCTTACATTTATTTTTTCATTTATTTTTTACATTTATTTATTAGTGCAACTGAGAAACCAAAGTGAAATACTATTTATGAAAACAATACAAAGTGTTTCTAACACACTTGCTCATTTGTTACCATTTTATTCTGCATTGTCTGGGTTAGTGCAGGAAACATAGGTTGCTTTTAATCAATGCTTGTTGATTAAAAGTTAGAATTATGTTGTAATGTATCTATTACCAGTTACGAAAGAGAAACAATTTTCTGGAATTTGCTCTTATTTTGTCATTTCAGTAATGTCTGACTCTTTGTGGCCCCATTTGGTTTTCTTAGCAAAGATACTAGAGTGGTTTGCCATTTCTTTCTCCAGCACATTTTTCAGATGAGAAAACTGAGATAAACAGAATCCTGTGACTTAACCAGGGTCACATAGCTAATGAATGTCTGAATGTCCAAAGTTAGATTAGAAAGTTAGGAAGAAGAATCTTCCAGAGCTCTATCCACAGAGCCACTTAGCAGCTTTTCTGAAATTACATTTCCAAATAACTGACATTAGGTATGAAGGCCGTAGGACTGAAAATATTTTGCAAGCAGTCATAATACACAGATTCTATTGTGAAGAAAAAAATATAGATGTTTACTAGGTGAGAGTTTTTTTTTTTAAGTGAACATTATTTTTTAGTAAAATATTGTATAATTTAATGTTTTGTGCTGTTATGGAAGACTGTGCTATTAATTTGAAAATTAAAGGTTTTACCTTGATACAGATTTTACAAATTAAATGTGATCCAGCAAAAAAAAAAAAAAAAAAAAAAAATAGCCTAGGTTGAGAATCCAGTGTCTTTTGAATTAAAAAGCCAGTTGACCAAAAACAAAGTGTTTCCTGTGTAAATTGAAAATTGATAAACTTCTAAAAAAAATCTATGATTTATGTTGCTTTGTTGAAAATTCTATTTAAGGGATGTTGTTATCTTAAGAAAAATTGAATTAAAACTATTTGGGAAAGGGGGAAATGACTACTTAACATTCAGGGATACTATAAATTTGTGTTACCAGATTAATTTTTGTATGTGTATGTATATCAGATGAATACAGAACAGAAAAAAAAATGTAAATAACTTCTATTAACCTCTTGGAATTGGTTTGTTCCACGAATTTATTTCACATATGTTTTAAAGTGCCCAGTAATGAATTTTAAATTTTTACTTGTTAAAAATTAAGTAAAACTTTTCCTACAGTATTATATCCTCTCTTCAGAAAAAAAAATGTGAATTAAGAAACTTTTCCCTTTAAACTCAGAACAGAAAAACTCTTAAGAGTGAATTCCAAAGTTGTTTTGTTGTTTGTTTGTTTTATTTTGGGGGGGGGCTCACTGAGATTTTCTTTGATTATGAAAAATTGCATCAGTTCATAGATGTAGAATTTTAAGGGAGGCCAGCAACAATCTAGTCTAATCCCCCTCATTTTTACAAATGGAAAAACTGAGATTTGTGGTGGTTAAATGGCATACCCATGGCATCAGAAACATTATTTGAGCTCAAGACCTTTAAACTATAGAACCAATCATCTTTCTAATGTTCCACACTTCTTCAATCCCATGATACATCTATTATAGAAAGGTCATTAGATGCAAATGACTCAAAAATAACAGATTTTAGGAAAAGATTACGCATATTTCTTGAGAAGTGAAAAGCACTTAGAACATGATAAGGATATAAAATTTTATCTATATATGTAATTAAAATAAAAATAAGAAATTAAAATGGATTATAAAATAACAAAAATGCATAATTGGCAAGATAGGGGATTGAATTCCCCTTCTATACTAGAAATTCTCTCTTTTCAGATTATTGCTTAGTTGTTATTTGTCCTTCATTTTCAAAAAAGACCAAGACATCAGGGAGGTGATACCATGACATGCAAGTGACTTGGATTTAAATGAGGGAGGACTGGGCAAGGTCCCATTCCTCATTTTCCTCTCCAGAGTCATCTGGGTTCAGTGGTCAAATGCAGATCAAGATGACTGGACATGGCCCTGGACAAAATAGGAGACCTTGGTCTTTTTAAGCTAAGACTAACAGGTCTCAGTTTGACTGAATCTGCTCCCATTAAGTGATTAAGGCTAGGTAACAATTGTGTCAAAGAACCTCTCTCCTCTTTCACCTAGTCAAGAAAATCACATATAAATGAATGAATGAATCTGAGAGGGGAAGACCCTCAGGATTTCTGGCCAAAACAAAAATGACTGCTATTTACATTCAATCTGAGTCAATGAGGACCCTAACAATGACCAAGTGGGGCTTGGCCTGGGATCTATTGGTGGCCTCAATACCCCCAATCCTAAATCTGATAGAATTGTAGCAGAACAGGTCTTCAGGAAGTTGAAGAGCATTCATACAGAAACCGATTAGATGCGTTTTGTTTGAACTGAGAGGGCAAAATTAGGAACTGTGGGTGGAAGCTATATTTAGACAAAATTAGGCTTTCTGCAGGAAAAGGGAAAAAAAAGAAAAAGAAAAATATACTTCTTACCAGGTCCTTTCCAGGCTTTCCTCCTAACATTTTCTATAATGCTACAGGAGCATTCTTACTTGAGGAGTTCAGTTTTTTCTTGGACTTATATTCTGCTGTTTGACCCTTTCCTCTGATTGAGAGAGCCCTCCAAGAACTTCTGTTTTTAAAGGAAAGAACTTCATTCCGCTGTGGACTGCACTTCTGACTTTTTGGACTTTTTCTACCAAACCCCAATATGTACCTTATCTTCCCTGCTGCTATTTTTTTCTCTTTTCTGCTATATTTTTCCCCTTCAATGGGTTATCTTTCACCATGAGAATATAAGCTCCTTGAGGGTAGAAATTGTATTTCTTTCTTCTTGTTTTTACATTCCTGGCACAAAGCACCTTGCCAAGTACATAGTAAGCATTTAAGAAATGATTGTTGATTTGACTTGACCAATTCAAAAGTGGAGGATTATTTCAGTAAAGGTCTTCAGCCTATGTTGTGTTTTCTTTTGATGGGGAATCACTGTCAGAATTGAATTGATCCTTTCAGAAGTTATCTGATTCTGACATCATTAGTTTCTAAGTGATAAGCAGAGACACACAGTGTAATAATTATGAGGATGAAATGCTTTTTGTCTGCTTTTAGCTTTATAATTAGGAAAACGAAGATAGTTGGAGTCTAGATTCTAATGTGTTCTGCTTCTTCTGAGGGAGGTGGGTGGGTAGAGTGTTTTTTATGGCTGACATAGCTTTTATTCTATCCACTATTATTTACTGCTGCTAAATACCCATCCAGGAATAAGTACCCTCAGCCTTTCAGGAGAAGGACCTCTAGATGCTCTTTGGAAGAAGAGGGTTGAACAAAAGAACTTATGAGGCTTTTTGTATATCAGAATGTATATAATGTACTTAATTTTCCTACTTGGGTGCCCTACTACATATTGGCATGGGCTATTCTTGTGATCAAGTGGACTAGATCTAAATATAAAGACAGGCACACAAGACTCATTTGCCAGTCCCATAAGCTTTCTTCTATCTTTATGTCTCTGAGTGTGAGATGGAAGAGCAGTGCATGCAAGTTAAAG
Organism: Sminthopsis crassicaudata; assembly: GCF_048593235.1. NCBI lineage: Eukaryota > Metazoa > Chordata > Mammalia > Dasyuromorphia > Dasyuridae > Sminthopsis > Sminthopsis crassicaudata. Next base: position 254,091,410 of record NC_133621.1, read on the forward strand.
AAATCTTGAAAAAAAAACTCCTTTTATATTTGAAGTTTTATATTTTAAGCTTCATGTTTGAAGCTCAACTTGATTTTTTCTTTTAAAAAAGGATATCATGTTTTTGTGTTCTATGCTTTTCTTGTCTTTTAAAAAATCATGCATTTTTTCACCATCCGTAGTAAAAACAACAAAAAATTAAAGTCTCTGTAATAAATATTGTCAAACAAAACTTGCTTTTCTTATTAAAAAAAAAAGAATGGCTCATTTTGCATCTTGAGTCTATCACCTCTTTTTTTAAAAATTCATCACTTCTCTATATTTATATCTTAATATATCCTGACCTCTTCTCTACCCAGTAAGCCTTTCACAAGAGATTTAAAAGTACAAACAGTTCTAATAACACATTAATTCTATTTAATAAATATAATTTCCATGTTTATATCTGTATCTCACTCTGTGTGTGTATATATTTATATATTCATATATGCATGTGTATATATATAGAGAGAAAGTATAACAGTTTAGTTTTTGATCTCTAATGAAGTGAAATATATTTTCTTATTTCTTCTCTGGGTCCAAACTTAACAATTATATTTGCATAACTTTCTTTTTTTAAAGGATATCTGACACTAATGCTGTTTCTTTTTGTTCTAATAAATTTGTTTATTTTTAATACAATTTTAATTGCTTTATAATCATGTTTGGAAAGAAAAATCAGAGTAAAAGTGAAGAAACTTGTGCAGATAGCATTTTCTGTCCAAAGTCTATTGGGATTGCTTTGGATTACTAAACTACTAAGAGGAACCAACTCTTTCTCAGTTTATACACATTCTTAAAACAGCACATTCTTGTTGGTATTGTGTAAAATGTATTCCTGGTTCTGATTTTTTGCTCAGCATCAGTTCATGTAAATATTTCCAGGCCTTTCTAAAATCAGCTTATTTGTAATTTTTATATAACAATAATGTACCATTACCTTCATATACCACAACTTGTTCATCCATTCCCCAATTGATAGGCATCTGCTCATTTTCCAATTTTTTGCTACCAAAAAAAGAGGTGCTACAAATATTTTTGTACCAGTGGGTCCTTTCCCCTTCTTTATGATTTCCTTGAGATTTAGATCCAGTACTGGCACTTCTGGGTCAAATGAAATGCACAGTTTGATAGTCCTTTGGGCATAGTTCCAAGTTGCTCTTCAAAATGGTTGGATCATATCATAAATCTACCAACAATGCATTAGTGTCTCAATTTTCTCATATCCCCTCCAACATTTATCATTATCTTTTCCTGTCATTTTAACCAATCTGAGAGGTGTGAGATGGTACTCAGAGTTGTTTTAATTTGTATTTCTTTAATAAATTGTGGTTTAAAGCATTTTTATGTAACTATACACAGTTTTAATTTCATCTGAAAATTGTCTGTTCATATCCTTTGATCATTTATCAATTGGGAAATGCTTGTAAAAAATTGACACAGTTCTTTATATATTTTAGAAATGAGACATTTATCAGAAATACAGGCTGTAAAGATTTTTTTCACTAGCTTTGTACTCCCCTTCTAATCTTGTTTCTGTTGGTTTTGTTTGTACAAAACTTTTTTTAACTTAATATAATCAAAATGGTCTATTTGGCCTTTCAAAATATTATCTAGTTCTTCTTTGGTCATAAATTCCTTCCTTTTCCAAAGATCTTATAGGTAAATTATTCCTTATTCTCCTAATTTGATTGTGGTATTATCCTTTATGCCCCAATCATGTATCCCTTTTGACCTTATTTTGGTATGGGGGTATAAGATGTAGGTTATTTGCATAAATTCCAATTTTGCTTTATTACTCTTTCCATTCTCATTGATGTAGTTATTGCTTATGTTATCATTCTGATTTTGTTTATTTTACTTTGCATGTTTCCCCATGCTGCTTTGAATTCTTCTTATTAGAACTTTTCCATAGCATAAGTTTCTTATATATTTCTTATCATTCTAAAAGGGGAGGAGACACAGGGGATAGACCTATAGCAATACATCCAAATTTATTATTTATTGTAAGTTTAGTTTAAACTTGATGAAAATTTGGTTCAAGATTTAGAAAGTAATTTAATAATGATATTTCTAAAAAAAAAAAAACTTACAAGAACAAAAATAATTTTTATACTTTCAGAGAGCCCTCAATTTGCTCTACTCAGAGTAGAATGCTTTTGAATGCTCACATGACCTAGTTTGTTGAAGTTTATTTCTAACAAGAAAACTTAGGTATTTGTTATATATGAAATCATTCTTTCATATTCCTATATTATTTGCTTGGAAGTAGAATCTCAGAATCAAAGAGTTTAGGCATTTCAGATACTTCTTTACTTAACTATAGTTAAAAATTTCTCTCCAGAAAAGTTTTATCATTTCATAATTTTGTAAACAATGTATCAGTAAGGCTATCTTCCTTTATGTTTTATAAGGTATATACTTTAAATTAGATCATAATGAAAATATTTTGACATATTGCTATAATATTTTTGATATAATTTTATTTTAAAATTTTTCATAAATGTAACTATGTGAATTAATATGTTTCTCATTCTTTGCTTCATTCTTTAATAAATTATTTTGCTTTAATAAATATTCTATTCCATTCTTTTGTCCATCTGATTTTGACTGCAGAGAAATTTTAGGTTATTGAATTAGAATTCTTTTGTAAGTGAAGGACTTTTTTTTCCTGTTTGCTAAAACTTTTCATTATGAAAATTGCAAAGTATATTTATTATTTTTTGTAATATAAATTTTTTTATAATTCAAAAACCTGTAAAATTAATATTAAATATTTTATATATTTTCTTATTATTTCCTGTCAAAGAATTAAGTATATTTCAGTTATCATGTTCATATACATTTGAAACATTATTTCAAAAATGTCTCTGCTGAATTTTCTTCTACTTATGTATTTTTATGTTCTACATTTGTCATTCTCTGTTTCAGATAGTCTACTTTTAAAAATGTATTCTTCATTGTTAATTTTTTAAAAATCCTGTTGTTTGTTTTCTTTAATTGTGCTTCAAAAGTTCTAATTCCTAATTTAATTTCTAATTTCTTTTTTTTTTTTTATTTCTCCTGAACTATTTTGGAGTTTCTATTATTTTGTATTTAGTGGGGGTATATAGAGCTCCCTTTCTTATTTGAGGCTTTTAGTTAATTTTCCTTCATGTAATACTTCTTTATTGTGCTCTAGTTGTTATTTTTAGTTATTTTTCTTCAGTTTGGGATATAGGCAAAGTTCTGGGGAAAGTGAAATCATACCAGCTACATTTCTAATCTTTTTTTTCCTTGGGAAAAAATGGTCAACATGACCTTTCCCAGTTAGAACTATAGTGTTTCTGTCAATGACTTTTTTTTTCTGTAGCTAACTTTTCATTATAGGGAAATATGTGCCACATCTTACATAACATGGGAGATATAAATTTGAATCATTACCATGGGATGTATTTAACAGAGACCCCAATAAATGAGCCCTAAAGCACAAACCTGCCAAGTTATTTGTGTTGGCTACACCACACAAGGTTGTGGTATGGACTGGAGGTTTAGCCTGCTTTAAAAAGGCATTACATATATTATTATTGCCAAAAAAAGAGGTTTATTTTTGAGGTTTTTCTACCTTCTTAACATATGAATTCAGTTTAGATAATCTTTATGTGACTCATTTCTTTTCCTAAAGCTCTGGAGTTGGAAAAAACAAACAAATAAAAAAAACAACTATACTCCTAATATGTCAATAAAATGGTCCTAGATGCTTGATTTTTATTAATGATTATTTATAAACCATTTAAACAATCACACATAGATAATCTTTAGAACATACCAAAATAGATCACTTACTTCATTGAAGAGAATTGATCAAATTGATACTTTGACTTATTGTACATTAGTTTTTTTTTTTAACCTGGGATTCACTAATTTGTGATTTTAAATATATATATATATGTAAATATTTTGATGTGTTTTTGTTATGTATTTAAAGTTATTAATCTAAGGAATCTATAGGCTTTACCAGATTGCCAAAGAAGTCCATGAAAGGGGAAAGGGATGCCTACTATATGTTAGGACACTATGTTAAGCACTTTACAAATATGATTTTATTTAATCCATGAAAGAAAAAATGATTAAGATCTTCTTGGGTAGGTAAAACAAGTATTTGGTCAGTTGACTATTTAGATGTTATTTGGTGCGGGGATTTTTGTTTTTCTTAATATCAAAGAATGACAAGCCACATAATCCCTAGTCTCAAAACTTCTGTGATACAGTGATCTTCCTAGAGGAACAGAAAGTTGAATTTCAAAGGCTTTGTTCCAGCCTCTGTCTCAGTAATAAAGCCACAAGTCCAGTGAGAAACAAATGTCATTCTGTGGCTTATGTTAAACAGAACTCATGATTGTTGTTTCCCCCAGGATTGAACTGCAACCCCAGATGAGAATGGCAGCCAGCCAGTGTATTCTGCCAGCTGGCTTCCCTCTGGACTCTGGATCTGAGAGAACAGAAGCATGGATGCTTTTGATGTTATAGGCCACTTTCAGATACATTTTCCAGAGGAGAAGAAGAGAACTGACAAAAGTCTGTTCACATGTAGTAATCTCTTCAATATTTTTTAAAATTGCATTTTTCTGTAGTTCCAATGTCCACCATAATTCTAGTAATCTTGGTCAAATGGATTGTAAAGTGTGAAGTTTATGAAAAATAAATGTACCTTTAAAATAAGTCATCAGCAATCTGTAATTTTCAAGACTATCTGCACACTTTACAGATTAAGTCACATGGCAGTGACCAAACAACCAGATGGTATCTGATTAAGGAATGGAATCCCAGGTCTTCCCAATTTCAGAAATGGCTCCTTTCTTCATTAAATCAAGTTGCCACTTAATAATTGTTAAGGATAAATTGGGAAATAATTTTATAGTGCAGGTTGGTATAAGTTTTTGATGGATAGTAGAAGTTTTGTCTTGTTTGTTTGTTTGTTTTTTTGGGGGTTTTTTTGTTTGTTTTTGTTTTTGTTTTTGTTTGAACAGGAAGATGGCATTTTAAAATTCTGCTGAATTACCTGACCAAAAGCTTTGATTTAATAAGAGCTGCTACATTCATGATAATATTTTGTTAAGTCGGATTCTAAAATTCCTTCTAGCTGAGCCCAACCTTTAGATCTCTGAAGATTTATATATATTTATATTGCTATCACTAACAGAAAAGTATAGTGCAGAAAAGCACTATAAAATTAGATGCTAATAAAGTCAACCATTAGGAAAACATACTACCTATGTTTCTATAAGCCAAGTCTTTTTAATCATCTTGTGTCATAGGACGTACTCTAAGAATATAAGTTAGAGTTGCTGAGCCAATTCTTGGGGCTATGTTTGTAACGATAAAATTGCAAATTTGGACCAATAGAATTGAAAGATAAATATGTATTTAACTCTGGTGTTCATATAGTTCTTATAAGCAATTTTTTCTGAGCAAGTATAAATAAGATTGATTTTTTAAAAATAGAAACTAAGAGGCAGCTAGATGATGCAGTGGATAGAGCACCAGCCCTGAAGTCAGGAGGACCTGAGTTCAAATCTGTTCTCAGACACCTAATACTTCATAGCTGTCTGACCCTGGGCAAGTCATTTAACCTCAATTGCCTCAGCAAAAAAGAAAAAAAAATAGAAACTCACTTGCAAAATGAATTAGCAGTTATCTAATAGACATATCTTAATTATGAATTTTTGTTTGGTGATTCAAAAATAATTTAAGAATGCACGTAGTTAATGATCTTTCAAATTTTTAATGATACTTTTAAAATGTGTGCTCTTGGAAATTCTATTTAATAAGAATCTCAATATGATTTTTAAAATGCAATCAGAAAACTATATTTACCTCAGATCTCTATTATGTAACTGATAATTTTTAGATACATATAAAATTATTAGGTAAATTGAGTAGTGATCAGTAGCTGTGGAATAGTGAAGAGAGAGAGAACCAATAAATCAGGAAGATTTAAGGTTGAGTCTCATCTCTTACACAAATTACCCTGATGAATATTTTTAATCTTCTCAATGTTCATACTCAACTCTCTGAGATTATAAATGGCAAAGCAAATGCTGATCTCTATTGGTAAAAAGGTCTTTCCTTACCTCAAAATTTCCTGGATCAATGAAATCACCTATTCATCTAAAATGTTTAATTTTGTACAGAATCAATTTTGATGAAAACTCTAAAAGTTTTATAATGTTATGTTTGTAATGTAAGATTTATGAAACCTTCTAATATGAAAGCCATTTGCCTGGAATTTTTTGGTATTATTTGGAATTATTTGGTATTTTTGTGTATAATTGAACTTAATTCTTCTTCTCTTTCCCTTATAATGTACTCTCTGTAAAGAGTTAACCAGGAAAATTGAATTCCCAGACTAAATACCATGATAAAAAGAGCATATATTGAACAGAAACACCTTACACACACATACACACACACACACACATTAAATCTATAGTTGTTGAGAAAACTAATTTCTTAATTGATACAAGGGCAAATTAAAAATGATCTATAAAGGAAAAATATTTCAGTTACTTAATACATTAAATCTACTGCAGAAAATTTAAATAACTCAACTTCTTATCCACAAAAGGCTAAATATGTCCCTTATTGATTATGTTAATTCAGATCATACATATGTCACACAAAATACAGTGTATTTCTAGAATTAAAGCATTTAGAAATATATTTAGAGGTAGGATGGACCTTGAAGATCATCTGGTCTAGCCTCCTTCCCCCCATTTTAAACTAAATATCCAATTCTCTATCAAGAGCAAAAATAAGTATCTCTCATTAGTTTAAATTTGATATTCAAATTTTACTACATCTTATCTTTTGAATTTTTAAAAATCAATTCATTGACTGAAGGAGGCAAGAGAGTACAATGTAAATTGTTGACTGGACAGAAAATCTGATTTCAAATCTTGACTGATACAGTTTTGTTGTTGATTGCTTAATTTCTCCAAGTCCAACCTTTTGTGATCCCATTTAGGGTTTTCTTGACAAAGATGCTGGAGTGGTTTGCCATATCCTTCTTCAGTTGTCCCCATTTTACAATTAAGGAAAATGAGGTAAAAAGAGGATTCTCTCCACTGTGTCACTTAGCTGCCCTGGATTAATACAAACTACCTGTTTAAATGCTGCCTATGATACATACTACATCATAATACTATCTTGGGCTAGTCATACAGCTCTCTGGATCTCATTTTTTCTCATCAACAAAATGAATGAGTTGGATTGCATGGCCTCTGAAGGGTCTCTGAGTTATTGACTTGCATCCAGCTCTTGCCATTCAAACACTAGTTAGGTGTGATCTTAAAACAGGTCAGCTTAACTTTTCTTGGTATCAGTGTCTTTACTGTAAACTGAGATGAACTAGTAACTTCTGCTTTTCTTCCACCCTATATCTATGAGACTATGATCTTAAATCCATAAATAGAAATATACTTTTTCCTAAAATCCTATATATAGGAATTGATATGCTTAAACACACATTTTTGGTTGACTATGTTTGAATCCCTTACCTTATATAATCTAATCGCAATAATTTTTTTATTAACCAGTTATGTTTGAGTATATTTATTTTATTAGAAACATAAAACTTAAATTTTATTTGATTCCATTTTTAGAAAAAAAAAGCTTTTCTTCTATTTGAGACATAAAACAACATGAATAATAAGGTTTGATGCTTTAGGAATATTAATGATTTTTTGCCATCATCCATTTTCACTGCCATCTCTTACTACCATTTAAAAAATATTATATAGGTCATAATCTGCCAAGCAAACTCTATATTTAAACAACTGAGATGTTGAAAAGGGATTGAAGATAGTAAATGGAGCTCTTTTATATTTCATTATTCTCTGTAATTAGCATTTATATATCAGCATTAATAAAACTAAGCTTTTGATGCTTTTGATTTTCACTTCAGTCATTAAGGCCATTATTATTTGTGTGAGAGGACAATCGAACTGTTAAAAGTAACACAAGTACAAATTGGAGGGTAGTTGGAAGAGATAATTTGCTGTTATGAAAACATGTCCAAATATTTGTTCACTTAGTTCTTACAAAATGATGACTGAGAGGTCATTTCAATGCTTCTTTTGGACCAATATGCCTTTAATTTTCTAGGAAACATGGCTACCATAACAAATCTTTATATGGCCAGACTCTATGGATGAATTGTAAAGTTAATCTTTAAAAATCTCTCAATGAAGTAAGTGATTGTCCTATCAATCTACTTTAAGTTTACAGGGAAAAAAGTAACTCTAGTCCAAGTTTTTCAATCTTAAATTGCTTATTGCTAGGAAGCAATAACTTTGGACAAGGCTTTTTAGATGACTTCAATGCAATGTATATAATCCTTTCATGGCACCTCTATCCTGCTTAGACTAACTAGACCTGACACCTAATACAGCTTCCAAAGGATAAAAGGAGAAGTTGAATTCTCATTTTTTGCTTATCTCTATAGAGATGTGAGCTAGTGAGCCTTAATCATTTAAGTCAAATATTTGATGTTAGAAAAAGTCCTCTCCCCTAAGTTCTGGTATATAGAATCAAAAGAAAACAAGGATATTTTATTTGCCTGTACTTTTTATTGATGAAATATTTCCAGATAGAAAATATCTCAATTGCCAATCCCTTTCACATTCAATGGATGAATAATTGCTTCTTTATGATCCACAAAGGAATACAATGTTCTACATTTCTGCCCAGATTAGGGCAAGGTCAGACGAGGAGAAAGATAGTTGCCTTGAAAAGAAGTGTCAACTTTGCCTTCTTACCTAAGGGAGAAGGCAACCTACAGATAGAAATTTAACTGTTCCTTGAATTCACCGAAAATGAAAACCAAAAATGCTTCTAAAAATCAACTCTAAGTCTCTATGATTTGGCCACACTCTTTATAGGACATTTATAGACATTTTTTTTTTTCAGAAATTGGATTAAAACAACTAAGCTATGCACTTCTCTTTGCTTGCGATGAATTATAGAGGCTTATGTTCAGTAGGATAATAGACTTAGATTTGGAAGGAATTTCAGAGTAACCTTTTACAGATGAAGAAACTAAGGCTCCTGGAGATTTAGCAATTAATTTGAACTTAGGTTTGCTGATTTAAGGGGCATCCATTCCACTGGACTTAGCTTTATTTTCAAGATATATTTGAAACTGAAGAACCCTTAGCACACAAGAACTTCTTACTCTTTAACTGCAGGCTAGGAATACAAATATAAGCACACACACACACACACACACACACACACACACACATATATATATATATATAATATATGACATATATATGCTTGTTCCCTCTCTACATATATATATATTCTTTGTTCTCTAGGAGCTTATATTCTAATAGGAGAGAGCATCACCTAAAAAGGAGCTGAAAAGTAGGGAGGGTGTAGGTGTTTCTGTGAAGATGTAGTTGCAAATAGAGAATGAAATGTTCTAGTCTAGATGCTTCTTCAAACTGGTACTTCAGGGTCAAATTCACCAGTAGGAGAAAGGGATTGCACAGATGGAGGAAGAAGACAGCTTTCTTTAAAGATGTTTGTATTATACAATTCCAGTCCTTAGGACAGTTTTTGGAATATCATAAGTGCTTATTAAATAAATAAATACTCATTCTTGACTTAATCTTGTGTTCATGAACTTAATTTTTTTTTTTGGTTAATTGTAATTTTTTTAGACAAGCAGAGTTAAGAGACTTGACCAGGGTCACACAGCTAGTGACTAATGCCAAGTAATATATTTTTATATAGTTGACTTCCTTTTAATCTCTTTTAATTACTTCATTTAAAACATTGTTCTGAAGAGGTCTGTTTTATCAGACAGCCTCAAGAGTGAGAGACAGATCAAAAAAATGTTAAGAACATCAGCAAATGTTTTCAAATGAGGATATTTGGATATCTGGGTGGTGCAGTGAATAAAGCACCAAGCATGGAGGCAGGAAAACCTAAGTTCAAATCTGGATTCAGACACTTATTAGCTATATGACCTGTTTATGTCAGTTTCCTCATCTGTAAAATGAGCTGGAGAATGAAATGGCAAATCATTCCAGTGGCAGAGACCTGCCAAATTGGAGTCACTAGGGATTGGACAGGACTGAAAAAAAAAAAAGACTGAAAGTCTCAGAAAAGTGAAAGTACTTGACCAAGATCACACAAATAATAAGTGGAAAAAAAAAACTTTTGTAAATTGAAGTTCTCTGGCTCCATCTTTATTGTTCCTTTCTCATACATTAAGGCTTTATTATTAGCCAAGAGAATTTTGCTCTTTTTTTTTTTTTTGCTTTATTTTTAAACCATTTATTTAAAAGTCTATTTCTTTTGTAGGATCTTAGAAAATCTTTAAAATCCTATTAATTTTTTTTACAAATCTTATTTATTATATACATTTTTCTTGTCCTTTAAAATTATTTTGTTTAAAGTGAGCCTTAGATAGGAAATGACATTCATATGTTCAAGTATATTTCAATATGCTAGAAAATCATTTTCAGCGACAGGCTGATTTTGGGAATCTGGGGCTCACTGATGCTACAATATTCTGAAAAAAAAGCTCAAATACAGAAAGTTTTAGGTTTAGATTTTCATTAAAATAATTCTCATGGCTCATAATGTTATTATAAGTATAGATCTGCAAGGACTTAGAGGTCATACAGTCAAATATCTTTATTTTAGAAATGGCAAAACAGATGCAAAAGAATGAAATGACTTGTCATCTCAGTTAAATGTCCTTTCCACTGTATCATACTGCCTCAGTAGGGCAGACATTTGGTCCTGGGTCCACAAAACCTATACCCATAGGCATTAATGCAAGAGCTCATAAATTAGAAAATGCATATATCTATATCTAAGGACCATGATAGGTAAGTTCAGAGAGGTCCATTGGCACAGGTTTAAACAAAAAGTGTTCAGATTTCTTGTAACTTTATTAGTTGAAGGATGGTCTTCAATTCAATTGGACAATTCAATTCAAATCATGAATCTCTGAAAAAATTCATGTAAGTAGATATTGCATATGTGATATTTAATTCACATATCTCATATAGAGACATATATCTTAAAACTTTATTGAGGAAAAACAAACAAATAATAAACACCTTGAATGAATATGCAATTGTAGGGAAATTTCCCTAAAAATAAACTGCTCTGCTACTGGAGTCGATGTTAATATTTTATTGATGTGTAATTATATTGCTTTAGAATTAACGAAACATTTAAAGCACTGAATCAAGTAAATGAAATGGAGAAATATATATTAAAACTAAACAATACATAAATTTGTTTAAATATTTTATTTGAATGTCTGAATTTTCTATATTGAGTCTCCTTGCAGGGTATCTAAAGATGAACTGATGAAACCAACAACACATAATCACATATATATATTGTGTTGAGTTTTTAGTCATATTTTTATCTGTCAATTTTTTAGTACCCCATTTATAGTAAGACTATGCTTTATATTAGTATAAAACTATATAAGCCATTTTTTAACTAGAATTCCCACAATATCTAATGTTGGGCCCTAAACATAAAATCAGGGAAATAAAGTTCTGATTCTAGATTTGGCAAGAATTTGGAATTAATCTTTGGTTTTTGTTGTTGTTGTTTGTTTGTGTTTTTTTTGGTGAGGCATTAGGGTTAAGTGGTTTGCCTAGGAAGTGATAAATGTCTGAAATTGCATTTGAACTCAGATCCTCCTGACTCCAGGGACAGTGTTCTGTCCATTGTGCCAATTAGCTACTCCAATCTGCTATTGATCTTGGGTAACACATTTTCTCTCTTTGCGCACAACTCTATTAAGAAATCATACTCAGAGATAGAGCCAAGATGGCAGAGAGGACACGCACATCTATCTAAGTTCTCTCTTGCCCTTAGACTACTTCTTTTATGAAACTACCTGGGAATTAATGCTTGACTGTCAAAACCAAGGAATATTGGGAGTACAACACATTTTCAAGAGAAGATAATCTCGAAAATTGCCAGAAAAGGTCTGTTTTTGCTTGTGGGTGGGGATGGTTAGGCCAGGTTCAGCATCAGGCAAATTGGCAGTGAAAGCATGGAAGGCAGCTTACACTAAGCAGAATTGGTGGGGGGGGGGGGGGGGGAGGTGGTCTCAGCTAGTGAAAAATTTGCTGGGTGAACTTTACCACAGTGTTGGCTACTTTGCTCTGGCAGCAAGACAGTAAGTAGATCAGTCTATAACCCCAAAACGCTAGAGTCTCTTGGGACCTGGCCACTCCCACTCAGCACCAGAGGGACTCAGCAAGATCTCAGCTCCCAACTACTGACTCAGTGCAAATGCTGATCCCAACACAGCCTTTGCAGTCCCACTACTGCATTACTGCTACTTTGTTGTCTGTAAAGGAAACTTGGTAATACCACACTACCCTAAAAGCAGACTGCAGGGGCAGCCAGGTGGTGCAGTGGATAGAGCACCAGCCCTGAAATCAGGAGGACCCAAGTTCAAATCTGGTTTCAGACACATAACACTTCCTGGCTGTGTGACCCTGGGCAAGTCACTTAACCCCAATTGCCTCAAAAAAACAAAAAAAAAAAAGGCAGACTGCAGTTGTTTTTTGTTTGTTTGTTTGTTTGCTTGTTTGCTTGTTTTTGTCAGCTTTTGATAGCTTCTATACTGAGAGAAGACTTCAAACTTTGAGGAGCCTAAAAACAGATCGCCTCTAAATGAAACCCCAAAGAGGGATATGTTCTGGTCACCACCAGACAAGAATCTCATAGAAGAAATTAAAAAGGCTTTTAAAAGAGTGCTAGAAGAAAACTGGGAAAAGGAAAGTGAAGCTTTGCAAGAGGGTCTGGATAAGTCATGTTACTCATTAAAAGAGTGGATAAAGAAATCAACCCCCTGAAAAACAGAATTAGTGAATTAGAAAAAGAAAGTAGCTCTCTTAAAAAATAAAATTGGCAAAATGGAAAAAAATAGCAAACTAATTTAAGTCCCATACATCATCATTTATAAAAATGAGTAAGCTATACTTCAGCTTTTTGTACTAACTATAGCATTTAATGAGGGAATTTCTTGAGTCTCTGAAAATGGCTATTTAATGAACTATTCAAGTTTACTTACTTTTTGATGGAAGGGCCTTTTGTAATGAAACATTACATATTATTTATCTTTTCCTCCTTTCTTTTAGATGTTTAAGAGTTTAATATTTTAATCTTTTAATTGCTGAAACTCAGTACTATTTTGAGTTGCTCAGTTATAGATTACCAAAAGATCTTTGGCCTTTCTCAGTGGGCAAGAAAAATTCTCTAAGGTAGTTATACATCTGTTTGAGATCCTGCAGAAGTAGAGATTACCTTTGATTAGGGAATTGCTCCTGTCTTAGATAATGTACAGTTTCGAGATTTTCACAGATTCTTAAGGCTGAAAAAGAAAGGTAGTACTTACTTGCTATATCCACTTAACCATTATATAAAAACCATTTTAGGAAAGCAACATCTAATCTTCTATAATTTAAGGCTGTCCTAAAATTTCACAATACTTCATTGGGTGGCAGAAGTTCCTTTAGCCTTTCTTTAAAAGTTCTCACTTTTTTATTTGTTCTTTTCATACATTAAGAAAAGTTTAATCACCATGGGATATTAAGAACAATAGCTCCTTGGTTGGAATATAATATCCATTTTTAGAGATTATGTGATATTTTATATAGCTTGTTTATAGTCACTTGTAGGAAATTATTAGCTAAAATGAATTATTTTTTATATTTTGATATTGTGCAATATTAGAACAATAATTCCTTAGACCTCAAAGAAAGAGAAGCAGAGGAAGAAAAAAGTATGTATTGCATCTTTCCATTACTATCAACCAGTTGGTTTTCCAAAATGCTTAATTTTTTCAGAAAGTCAGATTTTAAAAAAGGTTTGTAGAGAAAGCATCTATTAGGACTTCAATTGAGAACGAGATACACCTAGGAAAAATGTGTGTGTATAAGTATCCTTTTCTTAGTAAAATGAATCCATTCCTGAAGGTGACATTTTCATGGATGGCAGGACTCTGATGAAATGTAAAGTAAATGAACTTCAAAATAGAAATAGATAACAAAATTAATCTCTTTATTAAATGAACCAACTTAGCCATTTCCAAGGTACTATAAAATTTTTATTCAGTGAATGAAATATTATTCATTGGTACACTGTAGTCAGTAGAGAAGACCAGATTTAGAGTCAGGAATACCTAGATTTAAATCTTATCTTGGACACACATGTAGGAAAGTCAAGTTCAGGAGCAGGCTTTTCCTTTAGGCTTGTGAATCTACTGTACTTGCGAATCCAGTGAATCCTGGCTTTCTGAATCTCCTCAGGCTTCCCTGAAGTTCTCCTGGGAAGTCTACTCCTTAACCTAATCCAGACTGACTTCCCCACTCAGTGTTGGCTCCTTATATCCTCCCAAAGAATGGGCTTGTGGGCACTTCATGGGCTGTGGGAACTCCTTACAGAACCAATGAGCAAACTCCTTTAAAGGTGTGAACCAACTACATTACCTTGTAATCCTAACAGTTATTTTTGTGTGAATGTGTGTGTATAAGCATCCTTTTCTTAGTAAAATGAATCCATTCCTGCAAGTGACATTTTCATGGATGGCAGGACTCTGATAATGAACTTGTCTCTGGAGTTATTTCAATAATCCTTCCTTTGGGTCAAATTAGTTGATGCTTCTCCATTAGATTTTTGTGTTTCTAAAATTAGGTGTTGAGAAGCAAAATTTGCCTTATATTAATTAAAGGAGAAATTAAGTTATCTAGGAACTTGTTACTTTATTGCTCTTTATGGTAATATAACTGTGATTAATTTGACCTTCCCAAGTTATATTTCACCTTCTCCTAATTCTTTATTACTGAGAAAGGTTTAACATGAAAAATATGGGAAAATAGAATGCTATTCTGAAGAACTGTTTACATATTCCACATTACAAATTGATAAGGGCAGAGAAGGGAAGGCGACTAAGTATCTGTATTTCATTTGATCTTCACCATAACTCTTGATGTGAGAGAAGGTGCTATAATGATTTTCATTTTAAGTTGAGGAAACTGAGACAAATAGAATTTAAGTGGTTTATACAAGGGTACCAGATAAATATCAGAAGCCAAATTCTAACTCTGGCTTAGCATTCTTAACTGTAATACTCAACTGCTTACAATGAATTCATTATGATTACATAAAAGAATGCCACTATTTCTTTTGTTTCAAGATGCTTTATTTTAGGTATCCTATGTGGTAGGATATAGCATACATTCTGAAGTATCCTACATGGTACTTCAAAATAGAAAAAGGTAACAAAATTAATCTCTTTATAAAATGAACCAACTTAGCCATTTCCCAGGTACTATAAAATTTTTACTCAGTGAATGAAATATCTTTCACTGGTACACTGTAGTGAATAGAGAAGACCAGGTTTAGAGTCAGGAATACCTGGATTCAAATCTTATCTTGGACATATATGTAGGAATTACCAGTTCCCCTGGTAAGTCTTTAAAAATAAAAGTCTTATAGAGGTTGCTGAGTTGCATCTTAAAAGGTCAATCCCATACCAATGAAATCATGTCTGGTCCAATACTAATTGTAATAATAGTTTTAAGAACTTCAAAAAAAATCCTGTAGAAGAGAAGTCCCAAATAGCAAAAACAAGAACAATTCAGAAAAGAAAATACTACATTTCAATGTTGTTTAATGTTTCAATTTTTATATTTGTACATGCATTTGTATAACTACTAATGCATGGGGAAAATAACTGAAAAGAGCCCAGGAAACTATACACTCCTAGTGAATGTATTCCCCCAAGGAAAAAATACAGCTTTCAAAAGTGCCTATCTTTTCAAATTTCAGGATATGACTTAGTTCATATATAGATATGTGTTTTAATTTTGTGTAGACCAATGCTGAGTGACAAATGATTGACTAAGCAATTTTTGTGCTTGAAGGAATATGTATGTGATTGATTTGTGATCACATTATGAAACAGCAATACATAGATAAGAAAAGTGAATTAGAATTACAAATTTTCAAATCTGGCATCTCAGAGAATTTTCATTCAAGTGATTTACAGTGATCCTTTAGTTTTTGAAGATTTGTGAAAAGTGGAATTGTTACCCATGCTGTCTTTATTGAGTTTACATGGTATAATTTTAAAGTTAGGAATCAATTAGGTTTTAATATGTTTTGTAGAACTAGTTCTATTTATAAGCTTAATTATAGCCAGTAAAAATTCAATTATAATAATAACAATAACAATAGCTCAGCCTTAAATATTTGCAAAAAAAACCCTATTCTATTCTGAGCTTCATAGAAGGTTCTAAATAAAACATCAAATTTAGATAAGACATAGTTTTTGCTCCTTAGAGTTTACCCTTTGTCATATTAGTATTGCTAATAAGTGAATGAGCAAATAATAAACATTCCTCAGTACTCTAAAAGCTTTTTTAATGCTTTTCTGGATTGCAAGCATGATTTAATTCATATTTCATATTTATGTAGAGTTCTTTATTTTACAAAATTATTTAAATATATTTCCAATTGATTAATAAGATAATCAGCAACTAGATGATGTATTTTTATTTATGATAAAGAATTTCAATTTCTAAGAGGTTAAGTAAACTGCCCATGATGAAATACATAATAATTATCATACTAATGCCATATGGGTAATCAGCTTGTTTGCCATTGCAACTTACTGGCTCTTCTAGATTACCTTTTAAGTAGCTCTTATGCATTCTTATAGCCAAACTCAATAGATCTAATTCTAAAACACAAATTTCTAGCATGGCAATAAATGCAATTGTTTCAATCTTTGGACTAGTCCAAAGGGCAGTTTCATAGAGGCTTTAATATTATTGAGAAGAGAGGTATGATTTATGTCATTCAAACCTTAGACTATTTCTAGTCTATTCTGTTACCTCAATTCTCCCTTTCCATTCTAATTCATCTTTTACTGAGTTGGTAAAATATCTTTTTTCTAAATCATAGAAAAGATGCATGTCACTTATAAAATAAAATTCAGTGGTTACTTACTGCTGACATGATCAAATATAGAATCATGTTTGGTGTTTGAACCTTTTCAAAAATCAAGTCAATAAGATTTTATTAACAACCTGTCCTCCTCCTACTTTTCCAGTCTTCTTACACTTTACTCCTACTCCAACATCCAGTTGTTGTTCTTGCTCTCTCTTTCATAGAACTCTTCTCCTATCTTCATATTTTTTTTTTCTGGCAGTCATTCACACCTGAAATTCTCTGCCTCCTCATCTCTACCTCTTAATTCCTTTGGCTTCCTTAAAGATTCAGATGTTCCAATCCTGCTATCTACAAAAAGCCTTTTTTCTACTCTTCTCTCACCCCTAGTTATTAGTGCTATTATCTCTTATTCATCTGTGTGTATCATATATACCGATCATTTACCTGTTGTGGCCTTCATTAGAATGTAAGATCCTTGAGGACAGGGACCGTTTTTTCTTTCCTTTCATTCTGTCAAAAGCTCTTAGCAGCATGTCTGATATAGTAAATTCTTGATAAATGCTTGTTGACTTATTGATACAGCTTAATTTGAACAAGGGCAAAGAATCCTCTATGATTGTGTCTCAAGAAATGAGATTATTGATCTAGAAAAAGGAAATTTGAAGGGACCATATAATGGATATATTACATCTATTGAGTAATAGATGTTGATCTGATGTTTATGAACTTGTTTATTTTTTTTAAAAGAAATGCAGTTGCATTTCAGTATAATTAATATCTTTCGTAATATAATACATTTTATTTTATGCATTTTTCTTAGTGTTACAGGTCTTGTTGAATTTTTGTTTTTATTTTTATTTTTTTTTTATTTGAGCTCACTACTGTCTTTTTTTCTCATGACTGCCCATTCTCTCCAGAGAGATCAGTTCTTGAAGCAAATGGTGCTATGCCTAACTCTGGAATGCCTTTAGAGTTTTTGCCTGGATTGAGATAACGAATTTATTTATTACTCTGTGTGATGGTAATATTCATTAAGCATATTTATTTTGGTTTATGCATAATCTACTGAGAAATGTTTATAGAGACATCTCTGCCCAGATACAATAAAGGAGGTTTTAGCAAATGGATTCTGAATATGATGTAGGTAAAGGAGTCAATGTAGGGAAAATAGCTTCTGAGTTTCTACCATCCAATCCATTGTACAAAGTTAATAGTCTTTCTCATTGAAGAACAAAAAGAAAGTCTTAAGTTAGAGAATTTTGTAGCGCATGCAAGGACCAAATATGGACATGCTATTGGCTTCTCTGATTTTAATGAAGCAAGAGGATTCATATTAATTGAAAAGCCCTGCAGTCATTTTTTTGGCCTCTAGAAGTATTTTTAGGGGGATTCTAATAACGATAATTTCTGGAAAATGTTTTTTTTTTTTTTTTTTTTAATTTTTAAATTTTTTATTTTATTTTATAATTATAACATTTTTTGACAGTACATATGCATGGGTAATTTTTTACATTATTATCCCTTGCACTTACTTCTATTCAGATTTTTTCCCTTCCTCCCCCAACCCCCTCCCCCAGATGGCAAGCAGTCTTATATATGTTAAATATATTACAGTATAATTTAGATACAATATATGTGTGTAGAACCGAATTTTTTGTTGCACAGGAAGAATTGGATTCAGAAGGTAAAAATAACAGTTTACATTCATTTCCCAGTGTTCCTTTTCTGGATGTAGCTGGTTCTGTCCATCATTAATCAATTGGAATTGGATTAGTTCTTCTCTATGTTGAAGAAATCCACTTCCATCAGCATACATCCTCGTACAGTATCATTGTTGAAGTGTATAATGATCTTCTGGTTCTGCTCGTTTCACTCAGCATCAGTTGATGTAAGTCTCTCCAAAACACTCTGTATTCATCCTGCTGGTCATTTCTTACAGAGCAATAATATTCCATAACATTCATATACCATAGTTTACCCAACCATTCTCCAATTGATGGACATCCATTCATCTTCCAGCTTCTAGCCACTATGAAAAGGGTTGCCACAAACATTTTGGCACATACAGGACCCTTTCCCTTCTCTAGTAGTTCCTTGCTAAGCCCATTAGTAGTATGGCTGGGTCAAAGGGTATGCACATTTTGATAACTTTTTGGGCATAATTCCAGATTGCTCTCCAGAATGGTTGGATTCTTTCACAACTCCACCAACAATGCATCAGTGTCCCATTTTTCCCACAGCCCCTCTAACATTCATCGTTATTTGTTCCTGTCATCTTGGCCAATCTGACAGGTGTGTAATGATACCTCAGAGTTGTCTTAATTTGCATTTCTCTGATCAATAGTGATTTGGAACACTCTTTCATATGAGTGGAAATAGTTTTAATTTCATCATCTGAAAATTGTCTGTTCATATCCTTTGACCATTTATCAATTGGAGAATGGCTTGATTTCTTATAAATTAAAGTCAATTCTCTGTATATTTTGGAGATGAGGCCTTTATCAGAACCTTTAACTGTAAAAATTTTTTCCCAATTTGTTACTTCCCTTCTAATCTTGTTTGCATTAGTTTTGTTTGTGCAGAAACTTTTTAATTTGGTGTAATCAAAATGTTCTATTTTGTGATCAATAATGGTCTCTAGTTCTCCCTTGGACACAAACTCCTTCCTCCTCCACAAGTCTGAGAGGTAAACCATCCCATGTTCCTCCAATTTATTTATGATTTCGTTCTTTATGCCTAAATCTTGGACCCATTTTGATCTAATCTTAGTATGTGGTGTTAAATGTGGGTCCATGCCTAGTTTCTGCCATACTAATTTCCAGTTTTCCCAGCAGTTTTTGTCAAATAATGAATTCTTATCCCAAAATTTGGGATCTTTGGGTTTGTCAAAGATTAGATTGCTATTTTTATTCACTATCTTGTCCTGTGAACCTAACCTATGCCACTGATCAACTAGTCTATTTCTTAGCCAATACCAAATGGTTTTGGTGACTGTTGCTTTATAATATAGCTTTAAATCAGGTACACTTAGACCACCTTCCTCTGACTTTTTTTTCATTAGTTCCCTTGCAATTCTCGACCTTTTATTCTTCCATATGAATTTTGTTGTTATTTTTTCTAGGTCATTAAAATAGTTTCTTGGGAGTCTGATTGGTATAGCACTAAATAAATAGATTAGTTTGGGGAGTATTGCCATCTTTATTATATTCGCTCGGCCTATCCAAGAACATTGAATGTCTTTCCAATTATTTAAATCTGACTTTATTTTTGTGGCAAGTGTTTTGTAATTTTGCTCATATAATTCCTGACTCTCCTTTGGTAGATATATTCCCAAATATTTGATACTATCGACTGTTATTTTGAATGGAATTTCTCTTTGTATCTCTTGCTTTTGGATTGTGTTGGTAATGTATAAAAATCCTGAGGATTTATGTGGATTTATTTTGTATCCTGCAACTTTGCTAAAATTCTGAATTATTTCTAATAGCTTTTTAGCAGAGTCTTTGGGGTTCTCTAAGTATACCATCATGTCATCTGCGAAAAGTGACAATTTGATTTCTTCATTTCCTACTCTAATTCCTTGGATCTCTTTCTCGGCTCTTATTGCCAAGGCTAGAGTTTCTAGTACTATATTGAATAGTAATGGTGATAGTGGGCAACCTTGTTTCACTCCTGATCTTACAGGGAAAGGTTCTAGTTTATCACCATTACATATGATGTTTACTGAAGGTTTTAAATATATGCTCCTTATTATTTTAAGGAATAGTCCATTTATTCCTATACTCTCAAGCGTTTTTAGTAGGAATGGATGTTGGATTTTATCAAATGCCTTTTCTGCATCTATTGAGATGATCATATGGTTTTTATTAATTTGATTATTAATATGGTCAATTATACTAATAGTTTTCCTAATATTAAACCAGCCCTGCATTCCTGGTATAAATCCCACTTGGTCATAGTGTATTATCCTGGGGATGATTTTCTGAAGTCTATTTGCTCATATCTTATTTAAGATTTTAGCATCAATATTCATTAAGGAAATTGGTCTATAGTTTTCTTTCTTAGTTTTCGATCTACCTGGTTTAGGTATCAGTACCATGTCTGTGTCATAGAAGGAATTTGGTAGGACTCCTTCAATCCCTATTTTTTCAAATAGTTTACATAGCATTGGAGTTAGTTGTTCTTTAAATGTTTGGTAGAATTCACCTGTAAATCCATCTGGTCCTGGGGACTTTTTCTTAGGAAGTTGGTTAATAGCTTGGTCTATTTCTTTTTCTGAGATGGGACTATTTAGACTACTTACTTCTTCCTCTGTTAATCTGGGCAAGCTATATTTTTGAAGGTATTCTTCCATTTCATCTAAGTTATCGAATTTATCGGCATAAAGTTGAGCAAAGTAGCTCCTAACTATTGTTCTAATTTCCTCTTCATTAGTGGTGAGTTCACCCTTTTCATTTTCAAGACTATCAATTTGCTTTTTCTCTTTCCTTTTTTTAATCAGGTTTACTAAGGGTTTGTCTATTTTGTTGGTTTTTTCATAAAACCAACTCTTAGTTTTATTAATTAATTCAATAGTTTTTTTACTTTCAATTTTATTAATCTCACCTTTTATTTTTTGAATTTCAAGTTTTGTGTTTGTCTGGGGGTTTTTAATTTGTTCCTTTTCTAGCAATTTTAGTTGTAAACCCAATTCGTTGGCCCTCTCTTTCTCTATTTTATGCAGGTAGGCCTGTAGCGATATAAAACTTCCCCTAATTACTGCTTTGGCTGTATCCCACACATTTTGGTATGATGTCTCATTATTGTCATTTTCTTGGGTGAAGTTATTAATTATGTCTATGATTTGCTGTTTTACCCAATCATTCTTTAGTATAAGATTATTTAGTTTCCAATTATTTTTTGGTCTATTTTCCCCTGGCTTTTTATTAAATGTTATTTTGATTGCATTATGGTCTGAAAAGGATGCATTTACTATTTCTGCCTTACTGCATTTGATTTTGAGGTTTTTATGCCCTAGTATATGATCAATTTTTGTATAGGTTCCATGAACTGCTGAGAAGAAAGTATATTCCTTTCTGTCTCCCTTTAGCTTTCGCCAAAGATCTATCATATCAAACTTTTCTAGTATTCTATTTACCTCTTTGACTTCTTTCTTATTTATTTTGTGGTTTGATTTATCTAATTTTGAGAGTGCAAGGTTGAGATCTCCCACTATTATAGTTTTGCTATCTATTTCCTCTTGCAGCTCTCTTAATTTCTCTTTTAAGAATTTAGATGCTGCACCACTTGGTGCATACATGTTTAATATTGATACTGCTTCACTATTGATGCTTCCCTTTAGCAGGATATAATGCCCTTCCTTATCTCTTTTAATTAGATCAATTTTTGTTTTTGCTTGATCTGAGATGAGGATGGCTACTCCTGCTTTTTTGGTTTTGCCTGAAGCATAATAGATTCTGCTCCACCCTTTTACTTTTAGTTTGAATGTCTCATCCTGTTTCAGGTGTGTTTCCTGTAAACAACATATAGTAGGATTCTGACTTTTAATCCAGTCTGCTAACTGCTTCTTCTTTATGAGGCAGTTTGCCCCATTCACATTTATGGTTAGAAGGACTAATTCTATATTGCTTGCCATCCTATTAACCCCTGCTTATGCTTTTCCCCTTTCCTTCCCTCTTATCCCTCTACCCAGTATTAAACTTGTGAACATCACTTGCTTTTCACAGCCCTCCCTTTTTAGGATCCCTCCCCCACCTTAAAGTTCCTCCCCTTATTTTATCCCTTTTCCTCATTTTCCCATTTCAGAATAATAAAATCATAGGTCTTTCTGTATTTAAGCCAAGTGGGAATCTGTCTTTGATGTCTAGAAGACCTAAGTTCAATTCCATCTCTGATAGATACCAAATGAGTTTGTTTTTCTGAGCAAATAATTTAACCTCTCACTAACCCAGGAAAACTCTCCAAGAGTACTAATTTCAGAATAGGTGCAAATATGAGTTGATTAAGGCTCTTTCCTAAATGAAAATTCCCTAGTCAATTTTACTTCAAATCTTCCCCCACCAAAAAAAAAAAAAAAATCCAAACAAGTAAAACTAAACAAAAAACAAAACACATATGTGGCCACACCATTTCTTTTGATTATTCAAATCTTCATTAAGGACCAAAAAAAAAAAAATCACTTTTTCAAAGTAATTTTGGTGATACTTAGAAATTCATATCTACAAAGTGGTTATCTTTACCAGAATTTGTTAGAATATCTGCTGCTACTTTTTAAATGGAATGATGGATATCACAAAGGATGCACTAAATCTGAAATACATTAGGTCATGCATAGTTAGGTCAGACACAATGATGTGTGTCCTAGTTATTACTGTCATGAAACTATTGCTTATTTTAGACAAGAAATTCAGTTTTCCTGTTGTTGCAGTTAGGAAAATATTTTTTTTACTATCTATTTTATTGTTACCAAATAAGGCATTGTTGTACTTGTTATGGATTTATGTAAAAAAAAATAGAAATCATGTTCAGTTATTGAAGGCAGTATAGAAGGAAGAAAATATTCTTTCTCTTCTACATTTTTCAGCCTGAGTTTGTGTCAAAAATAAAATGTTTCTTATGAACAAAGGCAACAATAATTATTCTTAGGGTAGTCTTGTGTACAATAAAGTCATTAATATTGACTTAATTTTATTTTCCTTGATTAAAAATACCTACTATAACTGCTTCTCTTTGTTAGAGCCACAGAAGTGAAACAGGGCAATGTTTCTGACCTTAGGGAGCTTTAGTTGGAATTAAATTCAACAAACAGGTATTAAGCTGAAGTACTATACCATACTCTTTGAGTGCAAGTACAAAAAATCAAGACTATCTCTGCCAAATGGGGGCTTATATTCTATTTGGAAAAAATATACATGTGAAAGTAAATAAGTAGTTATATTTAGACATATTACATGCATACACACACATACACAAACTCACACATATATATTTATATACATGCATATTTAGTCACATGGATATGACCAAAGTGCCTTGGAGAATGAATGGAAAACAGACAGAAAATGAAACTAACTAACTCTCTCTCTCTTTCTTTTTCCCTCCTTCCTTCTCTCTCTCTCTCTCCCCCTCTTTCTCCTTCTTTTCCTTTCCCTCTCTCCCTCTTTCTCTCACTTTCTCATATGTAATATAATATATATGTATTATACATACATTTATATATATACACACATACATATATTTCTTTTCCCCTCCCTTCTTCCAGACAAGATTGTGGTGATGGGAAATTTTTAAATATCAAACATACAGTGTATGTGCAATATATATAACAATATAAATGATAGTGACCATTTATTTATCTCTGACAAGAACACAGGCAATCCACTTTAACTACTTGGGAAATAAAAATCAGAAGGTTTCCTGATGAAAGTAGAATTAAATTAACAGGAATTGAATAATTACTGGGAAATGCTTCATGTTGAACGATGATCCTTGGTCAACAATAGTGTGCATCCAAGGCACTAATAGCTTTAGTGATCCCTTTCATCTATACATCTGTGATCTAGTAATCCTACTCAAGTCTGTTGGATAGTGGAGAAATTTCCATCTCTTCTTAGTTCACTGATAGATTAAAATATGTCAAATTCTTAAATTCCCATTTATTTATTTTAATTCCAAAAAGATCACCATCTTTCCATTTGTGTATCATTATTATGGTATAATTTGTAAGATAATGGTACTGATGGTTAATATTCATGTGGAATTTTAAGATTGACAAATGCTCTATCTGTATTGTTTGATTTGGAGATTTCATTTCATCTTACAGTAGTTGGTACTGACTCGATTTACAAAGCTTTTTGCATCTATTATTCAATGTTGATCTTCATAACAATCTTGGGAGTTACAATTACATGCATTTTATAGATATAGAAATTGAGGCTCAAAGATTTTCAATGAGGAAGGCAGTTTGATATCATAGAAAGAGCTGATTTTAGTTACAGGATCTGCTTTCAATCCTAATCTCTTATGATTATTACCAGTGTGAAGTTGGCAGGTTGCTTAATCTTCATGAACCTCAGTTTTTTCATGAATAAAGACTAGATGGTCTCTTGAATTGACTAGACCTTGGCCCAGAGCAGTTATTAAGGGTCTGAGGCAAGATCTCAACTCAGCTCTTCCTTTTTTTTTCCCATTGCTTCTAGTCCCCCACATTCTAGCAGTGTCTATGCTAACTCCTGATTACCATGTAACCTTATTAGATTCTGTCTAAAGAAATTTTGTAGGACTTGAGGGTCTCAACCAACCATTTTATATAATTAAAAAATAGATAAGATAAGGAAAACTTCCTATAAAGATATGGAAGCTATCCTTTTTTTTTTTTTTTTTTTCTTTTTTCTTTACCTGGAGCAACAATTTCCTCATATGTAACTGTCTCATTAGAAGCCTATTTTTGCTTATTCTGTCCCCAGTGTAACTCAGAGATAATGACCATCATCTACATAATAACCACTTTTATCCCTGAAATTATTTGTCCCTATAACTCTACTCTGTAGTTCCTCAAACCTTTGGCCCATTTTGATTTTGCTGTATTTCCCAATTTTCTAATAATTTTCAGTATAGTTCTGTTTCATCAGGTGTAAGCTTTCATACCTAATATGTGATTTTAAATTTAATAAGACAGGTTTTAATTCAATTTTCACTAAAGACAGTAAATAATAAATTCCTCTAGAACATGATTTGCTTTGTCTGATTTCCCATTCCACCCACTTTGGACTTCTCCACGAACAAATTCAGGTACATAGCATCCCAATAACAACTAGTTTGAGGGAGTAGGTGTAGATTTGCTTATACTAAGGAACATTGCTTTATCCACAGGAATCAACATAAAAAATAAGTTCTTCTAGAAATCATTTACTGTCAAATATTTTTTATCAGAGAGACAGGGCTGAAACACTATGTCTATGATGGCCTGGACAAGTTTTTATGTTAGCCCATCTATAGGATAGAGAGCCTTGGGATTTTTGGTCATTTTGGGGAAGAAAGAAAAGAGGTTTTCAAACTGAAAATGTACGGCTTTTGATGACTGATTTGAGGAGGAGTCTGAGAGCTTGCTGGAACCCTTTTCAGGGCTGCTCATCCCAACTTTCACCTTTGGACAGATAAGAACAATTTATTCAAATGGCCATTCTCACCAGACACCTCAAGCTTGGTCAGACACCAGACTTCAAAGTCATCCACAAGCTATCTCCTGTCTGCTTGTTTTTTTTTCTTTCCCTTGGATTTCCATGATTTTGAAAAAGAGTGAAACTGAATTCTTTGTCTAACTCTGCATCTCTTAAATCCATTTATGTGTATTGGTCCTCCTTGAAAATTAAGGATAAACAATAATGATCTTTAAATTATCCACTCTCTGAGCAAAGACTTGGGGGCCCTTCCTTAGTTACTTAGGTTCTGGACCTTGAGGTCAAACCTGCTTTGAACTTCCTTCTCTAATCTACATCCATTTACTTCTTCATTCAATAAGAATTCACTGAATGTCTACTGAAGATACTATACTCTACACTAAGAGATACATAAGGAGTTTAATTAGTCTTGTTTTTTTAAAAAGACTTAAGTGTTTAAAATGGAGAAAAGCAAGCATGCTCTAATGTGGTGTGATCACAATGTACAAAGTTCCCTACAGGAACCCTAGGGACTAATTAGAGTAGGGTGAAATTAATCAACATAATCTTCATTGGAAGAAATGACAAACACAAATTGCTAGAGAAAAGGCATGAAGATCTTCCAGATAAAGAAAATAGGATAAGTGAAAATATACAGTAAGGAATGAAATATTTAAATAATCATAAGCACAATGAATAGGATAGAGCAGAAGAATTCTACTTTTCAAAAGAGATGATGTTAGATACCTTTAAACATTAGATTGAGATATTTAGATTTGATTTATTAGTCAATAGAAGAAAATTAGGATTTTGTGAACAAGGGATCATAGTTTTTAAAGTTTAAAGCCTAAAGAACAGAAGGTTCACTGACACAAAATAGAATTGATATTTGAACTTAAATCCTTTGATTATAAATCTGTTTTTCCTTCTATCACAGCAACATGATGAAATACTAAAGGACTGACATGAGAAAAAGTATTTGAAAACAATTCTCCTTTTTACAGGTTCAATTATTATAAGGATTCTTATAAGGAGCAGAGAAAAGCTTATTGTGGTATTTCCCTATTTAAGGTAGTGTCAGTGTCTTTACATAAGAAAAGAATTGATAAGATGTAATGAGTCATGTGCTTGGAGGGAGGAGGGTTCCCAGCTAAAAATGGAGATAGGAGGCAAAGATAAACCTATTTTAAATATGAAGGGTCTCATTAATACTCTTCCTATTCTGAAGAGGTTACCAGGTATATATCTATGTATCTATCATCAGGGGCTTCTTAATTATAACTAGACTGAACCAGGAATGGCTAAGACCTGAAGATTACATATACTATTCAAGTGACAGGAACCACTCAGGACAGTTATCAACATCAGAACACAGAAAAAGCTAAATTCAAAGGTATGGCTTTGAGTTTTGACCTTTAAAAGCCTATGTGTCTTTGGTTTAATGATTGGCCCACTAAATCTGGAGAGGTTTATGACACTGAAGACTAGCTATTCACTAATAGAAAGACTATACAATTGTTAGCGGATAAAATGCCCACGTGAATTAAATCATTGATCTTACAAAAAATGGATTGAATGAATTCATCCAATAGTATCAAACTAGTTATTTAATAAGGGCCTGTGGGGCAAAAAAAACAATAATATTATTTTGAGGAAAATGTTAAGACAAACCCAGCACAGGAATATGGGTCCTAGCTATCCAGGAAGCACCGGGAGGGAAATCCTATGGCAAAATTTAAGAATAGGGCACCAAAATGTGAGACATTGAAAAACACCAGATATATATATATATATATATATATATATATATATATATATATTTTTTTTTTTTTTTTTTTTTTTACTTCATAGAGTACTTGCATGTATGACTCTCTGTGTGTGTGTATGTGTGTGTGTGTGTATGTATTTGTAGGGTAGACCTAGATTTTGAGTTTGTCAAGAGACTATATATATATATATATATATATATATATATATACATAATCTTGTTGAATTTAACCAGCACATAGAATGATTAAGACTTTCTGTGACAGCTACAAATTATTAAATGAGTTTTAAAAATTGATATATGCAGTCTCCATGTCTCAGCTCTACTGTCTGTATTTACATAAGCCTAAATAGCCCAAAAGCTGATAGGTAGCTTATACTTTCTAATGTATATCTAAAGAAAACCTTCTCTTTGAACAAATATAGCCAAATATTTTATTTTGAAACATCTTCTGTTTATAAATTTTCTTGATATAAATTTTAACAAAGATGTTTTCTGTTTTCATAGTTTTTTTTTTTTTTAATACATTCATTCAACAACTATTTAGTAATTTAAAAACTATAACTTCAACAATTTGTTCAATTTGCCTGATTTTTTGTGATCCCATTTGGGATTTTCTTGGCAGATAGTGGAATGTTTTACTATTTCCTTCTCCAGTTCACTTTACAAATAAGAAAACTGAAGCAAAAAGAATTAAATGACTTTCCCAAAGTCACTTAATTAATGTGTCCGTGGTCAGATTTGAATTCAAATGTCTTTTTCTCTCTCAGCCTGGCACTGTATCCACTGCAGTACTACCTAACTGTCCACCACTTCAACAATAGTTATTGAAAACAAATTCATTGAGGAATCTCCCTTTATCCATGCAGGTTGGAGATTTCTCTGCAGTTAATCATCTTAGAGTTGTCTTGGGAGACCTGAGATGGGAAATATATTATCCAAAGCCAAACAGCTTGTACATGCCATAGCTGAAACTTAAAATTCTAATTTTGTGATGCCAAGGCAACCTCTTGATTCCTGACTATTGGAAATACAGGCAATTGGAAATGGAAGAAATTCTTTAAAATGATGGTTTTTTGATAAACTGATTAAAAATATACGCAGAACAAATATATTGCCAGATTTCATATCTTTGTTAATATGAGGTACTTTATAAGACTGTAGCTTAGAATATTTTCAATAGATGTTTGTATTTTGTAAGTATAACTTCATGCTTTTTATACAAAGTAACCACTTATTCTTTTAGCACAGATTAATAATCACATCAATTAAAAGATAAAAAATACCATAGGTGGAGAAATAAACAGAAAGGAGGGAAACACTTGGAGATTAAAATTATGTAAGTGGCTTTGGCAAATTTTATAGCTCAGTTATCTGGTGAGCTTACCTTACCTAAAAAAGAATTATTTTATTAGCAAGACCCCTGCATTGCAAGGTAGAAAGTCTGGATTTGAATATAAAGTATGCCTTTTAGCTGTACATTCAAAGGCTAAAAGTAATTTAATCCTTCTGAGCCTTGTTTTCTTTATCTGTACATTGATGAAAATAATACTTAGATTATCTCGGCTTCATGGAGATGTAATGAAAACATTTTGTTAAATATAAAGTGCCATACAAGCATGAATAGTTTAGTATTAAGTTTAAAGGATATAGTATGGTTATAGGCCTTGTTTTTGTTATCCATTTCATTGGGTTATGTAAAATCCTTTGATGTAAACATTTTGAGTCCTAGCAATAGAAACTGGATGGACAGACAGAAATATAGATAGAGAGATCGAGAGATCTTGATATACAGATATAAACACACACACATATGTATAATTACTCAGGGAAATTCTTTGAAATAAGCTCATGTCTACAGGCATTTTCAAATGTTCAGAAGATATTTGAGTAATCCACTACTGTATTAAAAGGAAAACTTTCTTTCTCTTTCTCTGTCTGTCTGTCTCTCTCTCCTTTTCTTCTTTCCTTCTTTTATCCTTCTCTTTTCTTCTTTCCCTGCTTCTCTCTTTTCTATTTGATTCTTGATTCCTTCCTCTCTCCTTCCCTCCCTCCCTTCCTTTCTTCCCTCCTTTCATTTTCTTTCTTCTGGTTAATTTGCCTTCCTATCTTATCCTTTTTGTGCAGTAAGCACAGTCATATATTTTTAGTTGATTACTCATTTATTGACCTTTTCTCTTGAATACACCAGTTTTATTTATTTTTCTCTTTTATTTACACACAAAAATGAACAGGATGTGCTTTGATTAGATAGAAACTTGATTAATCTTCCCCTGATAAAGCAATCAAGACCCCCTTTTAATTACTTCTAAAGTAGTAAGTACTCTTTAAGGAAGTCTGCATGTTTTGTTTAATCTCTGCTTGAGGGGAGTTTTTAATTGGCCTGTTTTGAGGAATGTCACTAATTTGAAGATTTAACCTTTTACAATTTACTTTTAAAAGCTTGAAAATATCCACAAAATTAAAAAAAAAAAAAAAAAAACACCTTTTTTCTTTGTTTTGCCTCTGTCCAGTTTTCAGTGTGACCTGACTGCTTTCTATTTTTCTTTTGCTGTTTTTTCACTACTATACAAATGCAATACTTTCATTACTCATACAGACCTGTGCTTCAGATAGTCAGTTAGCAAGCATTTATTAAGTATCTAAATAAGAGGTATCAGGCATTATGCTAAGTGCTAAGGACACAGAGAATGGCAAAAGACATTGGCAAAACTCATAGTCTCATATGGGGAAGATGACTTCCATATGACTGTACAAACATACAGAATAAATTTGACCTAATCTCTGAGGGAATGCAATAGTTTTGAAGGGGTTGAGGAAAGGCTTCGTGTAGAAGGTAGATATAACTACAGTTTGAAGGAACCTAGGAGGCAGAGATGAGGAGGGAGAGAATCCCATTATTTCTGGAACAGCAACTCAACCAATGTGAATGTTGGGGGTATAAGACTTTTAGATTTATGTAATCTTAGCATTTATATTCCTTAACGCTTGCCTTGGAAAAACTCTTCTTTTAGTTGAAATGAAATGTCAAAAAAAAAAAAAATACTATGTAATGTTAGGCAGTGAAAAGATAAAGATAGAAGAGAGAACATTCATAAAGACAGCGGGAGATGGAGCCAAGATGGCAGAGTGAAATCAGGAAACTAATAGAACTTTCCCAATTTCCCTTTAAAACCACAAAAAAAAAAAAAAAAAAAAAAAAAAAAAAAAAAAAAAAAAGCCTCTGAACTGAGTCTGCTGGAATGAAACCAGCTCTTGCTCAAGATAGATTGGAAAAACTTCAAGAAAGGTCAGCCTCACTAGGGTGAAAAGGGTGTTCCTCTCAGTTCAGCTCAGCTCAACTCAGCTCAGCTCGATTCTGGGCAAGCTGATGAGAGGGTTTTAACCACAACAAATTAGGAACTAAGACTGTCAGTGCTGCCTCAGTAGAGGAGCAAACCAGTGAGGCAGCTTCCAGTACCACAAGGGGCCCCTGTGCTCCAAGTCAAGGCTCAGAGCTGCACTGAAAGCCTGGAACAGTCCTCCTTTTACCCCAGGAGCAGAGCTGCAATTCAGTTATCAAGGAGCAACATTCGGGATTCCTCAGGATCTTGTTTCTAAAATAAAGCTTCTAAAATAAAGAATCAGAGGGCCTGGAATACCATATTCCAGAAGACAAAGGGCCTGGGATTTCAATCAAAAATTAACTACCTAGCCAGATTCAGAATCATCTTTCAGGGGAAACAATGGAGTTTCAGTGAAGTAAGAGACTTTCAATCATTTCTATTGAAAAAAACAGAATTAAAGAGAAAAACAAAAATCTCAAGAGAAGCATAGAAAGGTAAACAGGGATATATATATATATATATATATATATATATATATATATATATATATATATATATATATATTTAAAGGTTAAACTGTTAACATTCTTACATTGGAAAACAATATCTTACTCTTGAGAACTGTATTTGTTGCTGGGGCAGACAAAGGGATCCATAGCATGCACACAGGGTGTGGTTTGAATAGATTCTTATGTGATGACATCAAAGAAAAAGATATTAAGGAGTGGAATTCTTTAATGTGGAAAAAGTCTGTACTGGAAAAAAAGAGGAAAGGGAAGGTATAATGGGACAATTGGTTCACATGAAGAAGTCCAAAAGATCTATTACAATAGAGGGGGAAAAAGTGAGGGGGATGAGCATTGTCTGAAGTTGAGCACATCGGTTGATTCTAAGAGGGAATAACATAATCATTCAAGTGAGTATAGAAATTTAACCTTATAAAGATGTAAGAGAAGAAAGAGAAAAAGGAGAGACAGGATAGAAAGGAGAACAGAAATAGGAGGAAAAAAAGGTAAGAGAAGTGGGGAATGGGGTGATAGAAGATAAGGTAGTGGATGAAGTGGGTTAAAAAAATACTATTAAGGAAAGTGTAGAAAAAGAGAATCAAAGTCTATACAGAGGAAAAAAGGATGGAGGGAAATACAGAGCTGGTAATCATAACTGTGAATATGAATAGAATGAATTCTCCCATAAAATGGAAACGAATACCAGAGTGGATTAAAAAAACAGAATCCTACAATATGTTATTTACAAGAAACACATTTGCCACAGAAAAACACATACAGAGTATGTGCCATAGAAAAACACACATACAAGTAAAAGGCTAGAAGAGAATTTATTATATTTTGAGGTTAAAAAAAGAAAAAAAGCAGGAATAGCAATTCTGATCTCATATAAAGCAAAAGTAAAAATAGATCTTATTAAAAGAGATAAGGAAGTAAAGTATATTTTTTAAATAGTTTTTATTTACCAGATATATGCATGGGGAATTTTACAATATTGACAATTGCCAAACCTTTTGTTCTAATTTTTCCCCTCCTCCCCCCCCTATGGCAGGTTGACCAATACATGTTAAATATGTTAAAGTATAAATTAAATACAATATATGTATACATGTCCAAACAGTTGTTTTGCTGTACAAAAAGAATCAGACTTTGAAATAGTGTACAATTAGCCTGTGAAGGAAATCCAAAATGCAGGCAGACAAAATTAAGAGGGATTGGGAATTCTATGTAGTGGTTCAAAATCATCTCCTAGAGTTCTTTTGCTGTGTGTAGCTGATTCAGTTCATTACTGCTCTATTGGAACTGATTTGGTTCATCTCATTGTTGAAAATGGCCACGTCCATCAGAATTGATCTTCATATAGTATTGTTGTTGAAGCATGCAACGATCCTCATCTCTTCAGGCCTTTCTGAAATCATCCTTCTGGTCATTTCTTACAGAACAATAATATTCCATAACATTCATATACCACAACTTATTCAGCCATTCTCCAATTGATGGGCATCCACTCATTTTCCAGTTTCTGGCCACTACAAAGAGGGCTGCCACAAACATTCTTGCACGTCCCTTTCCCTTCTTTAAAAGCTCTTTGGGACAGTAGTAACACTGCTGGATCAAAGGATATGCACAGTTTGATAATTTTTTGAGCATACAGGATATCCTTTATAATACAAGATAACACCACAAGTGAATCTTGTGCTTTGATTGATGCTGGGTACTTAACACACTGAAGAGTTAAGTGGCATAGTAGAGAGAGCCCAGCCCTGAAGTCAGGAAGATTCATCATTGTGAGTTCAAATTTGTCCTCAGACATTTCAAATCTATACGATATGTCACAATCCCTGTTTATCTCAGTTTCCTTTTCTGTAAAGTAAGCTGGAGAAGAAAATGTCAAAGCTGCTCCAATATCTTTGCCAAAAAAAAAATTTAACTAAACAAAACAGAAACTTTAAATAATGTCATAAAGAGTCAGACACAACTGAAAAACAACTAAACAATGACATGGTTGCTATTTTATCGCAAAATCTTGTAGGCTTGATTGGGTGTCACCTTAAATACCTCTTTTTGCTTTATAGTGTTGCATCCTGTTTTGACATCAATCACTAATCATTTATTAAGTGCCCTCTATATCACATGCACTTTATATGATGCTGGAAATATAAAGAAAAAGTCAGTCCCTCACAGAATTTATATTCTAAGTGGTAAATCAACAGATAATTATCTAAGCATATACAAAACATACAAAACACCCTCTTAAAATGAATTTGCAACTGGGGAGACCAGGAAAAGTCCCATGCCGAAAGTGGCACTTTTAAGAAAACCAGAATTTTAAGAAAGACAAGTGAGAAAGGCATGTATTTCTGACATCATGTAGAGACAGGATAAAGGCAGGGAATTTGGAAGGTGCAATATTTTCCACTAAAGCCAATTTAACTGGATCATCAAGGAATAAAATATAATTTTGGAGAAGTAAATGAGAGCATGGTTTTTGAAGTCTTTTCAATGTTAAACAAAGAAGTTTATATTTAATCCTATAGGATATTTTATTAAGTAGAGGGATAAAGTGATATGAATACATCAAAATGAAAACTTTATATTCTTCTCAGTTATTATGAATATACAATATGTTCAAACATGGGTCAATTTAGTTAGCCATTCACTTAAATAATTATGTACTTTTGTGAAAGGCAATAAGCTGAGCATTGGAAACACAAAAATGATGAAAATAACAGAATCCCTAACTTTAAGGAATTTACAGCCTGTTAGGTTAAAAGAAAATGTAGAGGCAAAAATATGAAACTGAGAAGAATAATATCTAGGCAAAACCCACAATGTACAAGAAGAAAATTTAAGCAGAGGAGAGCAAGAGCTATCTTTAATCAGAGAGAATACAAGGGCATCTTTAAGGAAGAGGTGATTCTGGAATAGAATCTCTTCTGAATTTAACTCATGCCAAGGAATAATTACACCAATAATCCCAAGTGGGGGAATTGTTTAGTTTCTGGCACTAGCATATTCCCAGGGTTTTCCAGTCTGAAATCATGACCCTAAAGCAATTATTCAAGTCAGAAGTAAATCTTTCTTTACCTTAAATGTCTATTAAATGTAGTAACATCCTATTTTCTGGATATCCTGTTACTATTCAATCTTTTAATATCATTTGACATAGCAGCTTTTCCCTTAAGGCCGGAGAACCCTGAGAAGAGAAAGCCACTCTCCTTTCAAATCTTCCTACTTCAGAGCTACCAAAAGCTTCCCCACTACCAGTACTCTTCTGCATATAGCTGCCAAAGCAAGCCTATTATTGAATGTATTTAAGTGTGTGGAGCAAAGCTTCCTAAAAAAGCAGTTATGGACAGAGCTGATGGAGTGCCAATTGACAGTATGTCATGAGCCTATATAGAATAACATGGTCAGATGGAAATGTAGCCCATATAGGCTACTGTCCAGGCTAAAATATTTAGGAATTTGGCACTCTTGGTATGTTTAAGGGCTCTCATGTCAGGTTTTATTATATCATTATCATTATTATTTTTATTAGTTATTAACATGCCATATTGCAAAGTGGTGTGCCTTGGTTGAGAATAAGAATTTTTTTTATTATTCTTCACATTTGCACATAGACACACACATACGGAGAGAGAGTGAGTGAGTATAAATGTGTATTTATATCATTACATATATTGTTATCCTTAACCAAGATGTACCACCATTCTCTATGGTATAATAATAAAACTTAATATGTTATAAATAGATAATAGTTAGTACATAGTAAATACTATATAATATTATGTTAAATGCTTTACAAATATTGTCTCAGTTGATTGTCACAACAACTTTGGGAGGTAGGTGCTATTAGCATTCCCATTTTATAGATGAGGAAACTGAGAAAAACAGGTTAAATGACTTGCCCAAGATAGTAAGTATTAAGTGTCTGAGGTCAAATTTAAACTCAAGTCATCTGGATTTCTGGGCTGCTGCTCTATCCACTGTACTCCATCTACTCTATCCATCCAGCTACTCGAATTATATTCTTAAAGAGTCTACTTTTTAGAGCTTAGAACTAAAGAAAGTGATCACTAAGAGGTAGTGTGGATTTAAGTACAGGTGAAACCAAATTGAGCATTATTTTCTTTTATTTAATAGCATGTCAAAGTAATGTCACAGAAATATCACACTGTATCAGATTTTTTCTGGGTTTTGATAAAATGTCTTGGTAGATAGGTTTATAGGCAAAATTGAAAGATATCAGTTGAATGATGTATAATCAGATGTGTCTGGAGCTGGTTGAAAGACTCAAAAGAGTGGTAATAATGGACTATTGTTTCTCTCAATATTTTTAGTGTAGTATTCTAGGGATCAGCTTGTGAAGTTGTTCTGATCATTATGTCTATCAATAAAGATCTAGATGCAGATCTTTGCAGATATATGGAGATGTATGTCTATCGATAAATAGATATTTGGAAATATGTATATATAAACATATAATGCAGATAAAATAAAGGTAGAAAGGATAGATAATACATCAGATGATGAAATGTAAAGAAGAAAAAATTTTTCAGGCTAGAATCATGAGCTAAAACTTAGTAAAATGAAATTAAATAGGAATAAATATAAAATTTTATACTCAGATTCAATTATGGCTAAGGAATAGTTTATGTGAAAAAGTCCTTAGGGGTTCTAAGTACATGGTGAACTTAATATGAGTCAAACACATGATGTAGCAGTCAAAAGAATCAATGCAAAATTAGACTTAATTTTTAAAAAGTGAAAGACAAATCCCCAGAGGGAGGTAGGGGTGTGTGTGTGTGTGTGTGTGTGTGTGTGTGTGTGTGTGTTGTTTTTCATTTTCATTTATGCCTCATACTTCAAGTGGTTTGACATTTCCTTCTCCAGTGGATTAAGACAGATTTGCTCAGGGTCACATAGCTAATAAATGACTGAGGCCAGATTTTTAACTTAGGTCCTCCTAACTTAAGGCCCAGTGGCTGTCTTCTAGTATCTATATCTATCTAAATCTATACTAGATTTATACATATAGATTAATATTTTTTATTCTCTAGAAGTTCTTAGATTCTATTGTGGGAGCATGGAAACACTTGTGCTCAAGTCTGTGTTCCATATTTGGAAGAGACATTGAAAAGGTCCTTATGCAGATCTAGGAATTGTGCTATGAAAGGATCAGTGGAGAAAATAGATAAAAAGACTTAGGGAAAACAGGAGAATCATATTCAAATATCTAAAGAGCTGGCTTTTGAAAAAGAAATTTTAGTTGTACCAATGGGTAAGAGATAAAGGAAAGTATTAGTGATTAAGAGATACAAGGAAGGTACAATATTGTGAGAAACATTCCTAATAATAAAAGCTAGCTAAAATGGGAACATTCTGGTTTGGGGCATGGACTGGAGTATAATGGGAAAGAAACAGAGTTTGAATGTGTGAATTATCTTTAAGATGCTCTAAAAAAAAATCATGGTTTAACTAGAATTTGGTCTCAATAACTTCCAAGAGCCTTACATAAAATTCACCATTATTTCAATAAATAGCACTATTATATAGATGACAAACAGGATGATAGTTGGAATCCAAATAGATTTTGCCAGTATTGGAAGCTAGTCAAAAATATTGAGGCAATACTTAATATGAATAGTTAGACAGTCCTCCTTTTAGGTTTAAAAAAGAGGATTGTTAAAGTTCAGGTTGGAAAAGACCTGACTTATAAGCATTTCCCCTGACAAATCATTGAAATTGTCTTCATGGGTCAGCAGAATGACATCATTGCCAAAAAACTAATATAATCTTTAAATTGTACTAGTAGAAAAATAATGTCCAGAATATTGAAAGTAATGGCCTTGTTACACTCTACAAGCCTGCAGTTTCATTTTCAGTTGTGGACATCATGTTTTAAGAGAGACATTAATAATTTGGAGCTTGTCCAGAGGCACTTGGCTACTGTGATGAAGACAGCCACAAGGATGATTAATGGATGAAGGAAATGAGAATTGGTAAGTCTGAAAGATTTGGGAGTGAAACATGGTAGTTTAAAAAAAATCAGTTATAACACCTAGAAATGAAATTTTTTGGCATATATCCATAAGGGAAAATTAGTACCAATGAATACATGTTATAGATGGACAGATACTAGCATAATATAAGGAATGACTTTCAAAAAGTTAGAGATGGTCAGCCAAAGAAGTTGGGTTTGGTAACTTCATGATCCCCTGCCAACTCTGTTTCTATACTGAGATACTTCAGACAGGATCAAAATGTACTACATTAAGAAAGCAGGAATTAGCTGATTTATAGATGTACTGCTTTGGTTCCTGTGTCATATGTTGGGGTTAATATACAATTCAGCATTTCTTGGGATTTGTTGCAAGAATTACACTATTGATCAGTTTTCCAGTGCTGATACAGTCTGAAAGAATGGATTCTCAAACTGATTATAAAAGCCAAATGGAATAAACTTTAGACTTTATTTCCAGGATATAATGTAGAAAAACTATTTAGTTTATTAATAAACATTAAAGAAAGAAGTATTAGATTAAAATTAAAGTCACAGAAAATCATAATTAGGTTAATACTGTAGTGACAGTTCATCAGAATATTTAGATATTCATCAATTAAATAGTATTTATTAAGGTGTTCTATGCATTGCCTTGGAATGAGCTTTTGAGATTAAATCTGACTCATCTAACTACAAATGTTCAAATAAGTCACTTGAGCTCTTTAGGCTTCAGTTCTTAATCTGTAAAATGGGAATGTCAGAGTGGATAAACTATAAGGTCATTTAAAATAATATATAAATTATGACCACATGATTATATATAAAAAACAAAATAGTGTTGGAAGAATACTTGTATTAACCCCCAAAATTAATGAATTTAAAAGTTTGATCAAGATTAACCGATATCCCCCCACAAAAAATTTACCAAGTTAAATCTAATTAGGAATCATTCAGCACTGGGTCAGTCCCTTAATTAAAGAGTCTTATGGATACTTTTTCTTTCTGTTTTGGCTCTTCCTGGTTTAGGTATTGGTGCCATATTTATGTCATAGAAAGAATTTGGCAGTACTCTTTATCTATTTTTCCAAATAGTTTGCATAGTGTTGGAATTAATTTTTTTAAATGTTTGGCAGAATTCACTTGTGAATCCATCTGGCTCTGGATTTGTTTTTCTTAGGAAGTTCATTAATGACTTATCCAATTTTTTTTTCCAAAATGGTGTTATTGAAGTAATTTATTTGCTCTTCTGTTAATCTGAGGAATTTATATTTTTGTAAATATTCATCCATTTTGGAGACTTTTTAACATTAGGAAAATTATCCTTGAAATCAGGATTTCCCCCTTTGTAACTTCCACCTATTGCTCTTGGTTCTGCTCCTTGTGATAAAGAAAAGAAGAATAATTGCTTATCTACTTTTGGCAAATTAAACCTGTAGTAAGAAAGACCTTATTTGTTTTTTGTTTTTTTTCTTTTTTTATTTATATAGATTTTTATTTACAAGATGAATGCATTTTCAGCATTGACAATTGCCAAACCTTTTGTTCCAATTTTTCCCTCTTTCTCCCCACCTCCTCCCCCAGATGGCAGGTAGACCAATACATGTTAAATATGTTAAAGTATATGTTAAATACAATATATGTGCACATATCCATACAGTTATTTTGCTGAACAAGAAGAATCAGACTGTGAAGTAGTATACAATTAACCTGTGAAGGAAATAAAAAATGCAAGTGGATAAAAAACAGAGGGATTGGAAAAGCTATGTAGTGGTTCACACTCATTTCCCAGAGTTTTTTCACTTGGTATAGCTGGTTCTAATCATTATTGAACAAATGGAACTGATTTGGTTCATCTTATTGTTGAAGAGAGTCACATCCATCAGAATTGATCATCATGTAATGTTGTTGAAGTATATAATGATCTCCTGGTCCTGCTCATTTCACTCAGCATCAGTTCATGTAAGTCTCTCCAGGCCTTTCTGAAATCATCCTGCTGGTCATTTCTTACAGAACAATAATGTTCCATAATATTCTTATACCGCAATTTATTCAGCCATTCTCCAATTGAGGGGCATCCACTCAGTTTCCAGTTTTTGGCCACTATGAAGAGGGCTGCCACAAACATTCTTGCACATACAGATCCTTTTTTCTCCTTTAAGATCTCTTTGGGATATAAGCCCAGTAGTAACACTGATGGATCAAAGGGTATGCACAGTTTGATAGCTCTTTGATCATAGAGGAATACCTGATTTCAAATTTGTCTTCAATCAGCTACTAGGTCTAAGATTTTAGATAAATAATTTGATCTTTCTTATCTCAGTTTTCCTCAGTTTCTCCAATTTTTACAATGAGGATAGCACCTATCCAGCGATACTGTAGAGATAAAATAAAATAATAAAATAATAGTTTTTAAAAAATAAAACAATAGTTGTAAAGTGTCTAACACATTGTCTGACACTATATATATATATATATGTATATATATACATATATACGTATATATGTATATATACGTATATATATATACCTACACACACACGCACACATAAATGCACACACACACACACACACACACACACACACACACATATATATATATATATATGTATATATATATATATATATATGTATGTATATATATATATGTATGTATATATACTTAAGAAATAATTCCTTCCTTTTCCTGCTTCCATGTGACAGATCTTCAGATATTTGAAGACAAGTTATTGTGAATCACATAATAAGCCTTTGCTTCTCTATGCTCTTATTTTTCTACTTCTAATGCTTATTCATCATTAGTATGATTAGGACAAGTAACATTTCTGAACTTCAATTTCTTCATCTATAAAATTATAGAACAATAGCTTCACATGTTTGTTTCAAGAATGAAATAAAATAGTGATTACACATGCTTTGTAAACTCTAAAATATTATATAAAGGTAAAATGTCATTGATTATAAACTAATAAAGGTAGATTAATATATAGGTCCTGACCTAAATTTTTTATAATTAATAGAAAATATAGAATTACATATATGTATGCAGTGAAATATATGCACAGATAAATATATTTATACATGTGTATAAATACACATGTGTATATATGCATGCAATATGTGTATGAGTATTCATATATACATTATATATACATACATAAACATATACACACTGTTTTATGGGGGAAAACAGTTAATAATTTGGGTGTAAGTCAGAAAAGGTTTTACCTAGGAATATGTTGCTATGGAAATATTCAAAATGGAGAATTCCCCCTAATTGTGACCTTGAAAGTAGAGCTTGGCAACTGATTTCTTTTTATGATTGGTTGGGATATGACAGAAACAGTAAAATGTGCTTCTGTGATTGTACTCTTAAGATGAATAGCATAGAAGTGAACCCATATACAAAGTGACCCAAAACTTTTAGTTCTGTTTTAAGCTATTAAATTTATCCCATCCGTGAGATTTTTGGAACAACCTTTTTTAAAGAGTCAATGTGACTTGATCATTTTAGACTGGAATGAGGCTAGCCCAAGATGGAATCGTTTTTGCCAACCAAGATCTCTTTCTTTGATCTTCCATGCAAATTTCCTGTACATAAGGGCTAAGGAATGTTGGGATTACTGTTAACAGTTCTAGAATGAATTGACTGGAAAAGAGATATGAAATTTAGGATTGACACAATTTTATAGAGAAGCAAAATAGTAATACATTCAGGAAACTAAAGTTATGTAAATTGTGACAATCTACTCATTCCTGTAAGCTTGCTTATTATTAATAATAACATTTTTGTTATTATCATTTCAATCTTGGTCCACTGGCAAATCCTAAATTCTAAGAATTCCATTCATATGGCACTAAGGAGAGCATTTAAGACAGTTGCTGGATTTAAAGTCTGTTTATATATTTCTTCCTGCAGCTGCAGCTTGAACTATCCTGTCTTGATAGTGAATATAAGAAAAACATATGGATCATAAGAAGATGAAATGGGAGCTGGAGCTAAGCAGAGTTGCAATTCACTTGCTATTATCCTTCTTAGAGCAATGAAAAAAGAAGAGAAGCAAAGTTAGGGATAAGACAAAATTATTACATTTTCCAACGAAAATGTTTTTACCTCTTTGTGGTTATTTCATTATATTTTGTGTTTCTTAAAGTTCCTTCTTTACATTTCTTCATAAAAAGCCTCATTGAAGTTGCACAAATATCAGTTTCATGTACACTCTATTTGAAAGGTGTTTGAAGCTTCTGAAATAAATTGAACTCCTTGGCTTCTTTTGTTTGTATGTTTTTATCTTTTAGCTGTTGTTGTTATTGATGTTTTTTCCTTTCTGAACAAGGAAACTGGTGGCTGTGCCTTTTTTGTTCTGTGGTCAAGTAAGTCTTCTCTCAGTTTGTCCTATCACTTGTTCTTTCCTTTTCTGGCCATAGGGAGAAGAGATCTCTTTATTTTTTATATCTTTTTCTTCACAAAACTATAGAATGTTACAATGTTTCTTAAAGCTAACTTATATATCATCTGGGTTTTTTCTCAGTTTCCCAATCAAAGTTTTAAGGTGATTTGTTCAAAGTCATATAATTAATAATCACCAATGACAAAAAATGATGCAATTGACCCATTCTTGCAAGCAGAATATAATTTTTTCTAAAGTCTGAATGTTAGGAAACTGGCTATAGTCAGGTCATTTTTTGGTGCCACTTAAGAAATGTCTGTAATTCTCTGTGAAGCCTCTCGATCATTAGATTTGGAATTAAAGAAATGAGGAGATGTGAAGCATGTCAGAAAAAGGAGCACATTTCATGCTTAAATAATTTTAGAAGATACAGCCCTTCTATTAAGTCAGACTCCAATAGCTTTACACAAAATAGGGAACATTACATCATTTAAATCAAATCTGATTAGAATT
The DNA here is from genome assembly GCF_048593235.1 of Sminthopsis crassicaudata. Classification (NCBI taxonomy): domain Eukaryota; kingdom Metazoa; phylum Chordata; class Mammalia; order Dasyuromorphia; family Dasyuridae; genus Sminthopsis; species Sminthopsis crassicaudata. Next base: position 254,134,086 of record NC_133621.1, read on the forward strand.
CATTATTTTCAAGGCAGTTCACACTGTTTCAAGAGTCCTTTAAAATTGCTTCCTTATCTGTGTGAATTCTTATCACATCCAATTATGTCACTAGTGACATTATGTAAATGTTCCAAAAAAGAAACTGATTCTTTGGGTTACATACATATCACAAACAAAAATACATGTAAGCCCATGCACACACTTTCCCCCAACAAGATTCTATATCATTAAAGTTCATATGTTTGTTCAGATAGGTCTACTATATTTTTTTGTTGTTATTCATTTGTTTCAGTCATGTTTAGCTCTTTATAACCCCATTTAGGGTTTTCTTGGCAAAGATACTAGAGTGGTTTAATATTTTCTTCTCTAACTCATTTGATAGGTGAGGAAACTGAGGCAAAAAGGGTTAAGTAATATACTCAGGGTCACAAAACTAGTTAAGTTTCTGAGGCCAGATTTGAACTCAGGAAGATCACTCCAGGCTTATCAATCTATCCTGTCTAGATTCAGTATATAATCTTAGCCAAATATTCTAAGAGTTTCTTTGAATACTACATATAAGCCACATATTACCATATATAAAAATGCATTATTGAATTTTAAAACATAATTTCACAATAATCTCACATATACAAGAACTAAAAAGGAAAATAGATAATTCAAGACAAACTGCAATAATAATCATATTCTGTAAACTCTAAATATTCAGTTATAATATATTAGTCTAGGAAGTACAAATAAGTTTATTGCTCTAAAAAACAAATTTTCTTTTGGATGATAATATAGGTAATTATTTGGGCTAGTAGAGATAACAATTTTGGACTCCCTGGGGGGAAGTAAAAGTGATAGCAAAAGCTTTCAGGCATCAGTTTATGGTTGGCAAATTTTGGTTACTTATCAATTTGTTATTGTTAAATAGATAGATATATATGTAGTGTAATGAATAGAGTACTGGGCCTGGAATCAGGAACACTCACTCATCTCCCTGAGTTAAAGTCTGGCCTCAGACTTTTTTTCTATGTGACCCTGAATAAGTCACTTAACTCAGTTTGCCTCAGTTTTCTCATTGGCAAAGTGAGGTGGAAAAGGAAATGAAAAACCACTCCAGTATCTTTGGCAAGAAAACCCCAAATGGGGTCATAAACAGTCACATCCAACTAAAAAATGTTTGAACAACAGCAATAGCAAAGAATTTGACTGTCTTAAGTTTTTTATTCTGATTTATAATTTGACTTAAGTAATTGAAAGGGGATTGAGGAATGCTTATGGGAGATTCTGGACTTGGGAGAGACCAAAATATAAGAATGGGAAGAGTCATCTTCTGCTTTGAACATGTCACTTCAAAATCAGGGACTAATAAATTGTCTTGTTTTTTTCCTCCTCCATCTCATAAGTATTATTAAAATGCTCTTCTCCAATGACTTGCATCCTTTATTTCATTTAAGACATAATTGAAATTTCACCATCTAGTAGAAGCCTTCCCAAACTCTTCTTAATTTCTTTGTCTTCCCTTTCTTAATTATTTCCTATTTATCATGTATATAATTTGTTTTGTGTATGTTTGAATGTTGCCTCTATTATTAGAATGTGACGTTAGGGCAAAGATTGTCTTTTGCCTCATTTTATATCCCCAACCCTACCACAGTGCCTGGCACATAGTGCTTAATAAATGATTTTTGATTGATTAATTCCAAAAGATCTAAATCCTTTGCTGTTGTAGGGATACTATTATAATTTTAATTTTAACATGAAAGAAATTATCTAAACTGTGGTACTTATTTCATGAACACTTTTTGAGACTTTAGAATCTATTCACACTGTACATTTTTCAAAGTTAACATTTCCTGTGGGCTTTCCCCTTAACCTCCACCCCTAGCTTATACACATGCAGATACAAGTTGAAGCCTTGAAAGAGAAAGTGATTCCTATATTCTTCAATGTTCTAAAAGTAAGCCTGGACAACCTGGGAGTTTTAGCATTGTTGCTCAAGCACTGGTGTGCTTCATCTAAACAATATACCAAACAGACTCCATTTAGTTTTATTGGCAAAGGTATTTATCAAAGTGGTAAATGAAGAATAGCTGGCATATGACCCTTTCTTCCCTAGTTCAGACCTTCCATTATTTTTTGTCTGAATAGTTATAATAGTTTTCCATTTGTTAGTCTTTCCTCAAATCTCTTCTCATATGAATTCATCATCCATGTAACTGTCAAATTGATTTCCTGAAATATGTTTAGCCATATTACTTCCCTGTTCAGTAAAATTCTATACTTCTATTTTGCCTACAAGATTAACTATAAAGTAGTTTGTTTTATATTTAAATTTTCTTTACAACCTAACTCCTTACCTCTACAGTTTCTATTTCTTCCTACATATTGAATAATCCAGCTATACCGAATTGCTTGCTGTTCTCACACAACATACTCCCAGAATCACTCAATTCTGATTCTTAGCTTCCCTAGCTTCCATCAATACTCAGCCCAGATCTCATCTTCTGCAGCACCTTTCCTGGATGTCCATCTCTAAAACACACAACTGTAATGCCTTCCCTCTGAGATAGCCTCTCATTTGTATTCTACTATCCTATATGTACATAGTCACTAAACTGTGTGTAAATCTTTTGAGCCACTAATTACCATAATTAGGATTATCTCACCAAAAAACATTAAAGAAAGAAGGGTTCCTTCCTGCCTAATTGCTCTTTTCATAGTAACAAAAAAACTAGCAACTTAGAGGTTGCTCATCATTTGAGGAATAGCTGGACAAACTACAATGTATGAGTAGAGTGGGATAATGTTACAACAAGAATTTTTTTTTTTATTAATCAAGTATATAGGTTAGCAAGGATATATATTTTCCTTTCCCCTTGAGAATAGGCAGTTGAAGGGAAAGAAAGAAAAAATAGGATTCACCTTCCTCCAAAATGAAAAGAAAAAGAAAACCAAAAGGAATCAATAAAAAGAACAGCTTTGAAATTACACTAATTCATTAAGTAACTAAAAAAGAAAAACAACTTCATAATGGAGAGTCATAGTTTCATGTACATTTTTGTTTTATAATATATGTAGGACTATTCATTTTATTTAGTGGTTTTGTTAATTTTTTTAAATGGAGGAAAAATAAGTTTATAAACTAAAAATAAATAATAAGATAAGATAAAGGGTTGGACTCCATGACCACTGGAGTCCCTTTTGGCTTTAAATCTATAATCTTATCATCCTCCTATATTGAAATTATTGGACATTTGAAATCAGGCTGAATATATGAAGGTCTCACAGTGAATAAAGCTTTAGACTTGAAGTCAGGGAGATCTGAGTTCAAATGCAGCTTTATATCCTTTTCATATCCTTGTGTGACTCTGGGCAAGTTACTTAGCCTCAAAGACTCAAGTTATTCAGGTAGCAAATGAGAATAATAATAATATGATCTATTCCCTATAGTTGTTGTGAGGATAAAATAAAATAATATTTGTAAGCTCTTTATAAGTCTTATAGAATACCAGTTATTATGAAAATATGGGCCTGGTATAGATTTAAATAATTTTCTCTTGTGAAAATCATTTCTTTTTAAAATTTTTATCTTTAAGCTTTTTTGGTGTTTCATTTTGGGGAAATTTTTAGATTTTGAATAAGGAGATTACATGGATGATTATACCAATTTCTTCATCTTTGCCAACTTCTAATACTCTGCTCCCCCTGCTGGCAAACTCTTTTCTGCCAATCTGTAATGGCCCAATTTATTTGCTGACTGCCACTGGCGAAGAAAAAAGGTCTTCAGATTCAGGTGTGCTTGCCAAGCATATGATTTTCCCTTTGCCAAATGACCTGATGCAGGTAGACAACTGATTACCATCAAAAGGAGAAGTTTGGCAGATTCATCCATCCTCTCTACCTGCTCCCACCCCCAAACCCACACTCCCATTGTTCTAATATGAGCAAATCAAAGAATCATCTTCCTCTACTACCACAATTTGGCCTATTATCAAAGATGATACCACTGGCATCATGGTTATGAGCTATGTGACTGAGCATCACTTGCTCATATTTGCTCATAATTGCTAGCATGGACTGAAGTGTTTTTTCATTTTATGTTGCACACATTTCACGTGGTACAGTTTTGTGTGCCTGTCCATAAGCTGTAACTGGCAGAACCCCCTCTCAGTAATGACAGAGGAATAGGTCTCACTTTTTAGCTAGGCCTCTGAATCTACCAAAGTAGGGGAAGAATTATGTCCTGGGTACATAATGGTGGAAGGGTATGAAGAAGAAAATAAAGGAGGAACTAACACATAGTTTTGATATTTAATTATAGAAAATGAGATAGTAAAATGATTGGGTTAATTTAACTGTTTGCTAAACTTTAAAAATTATTTTATTTGCCATAGTTTCTTGCAAATACCAGAAATCCTGTCTTTATTTAATATCTTAAACTGTTTTTTCTAATTCAAAAGTTATATAGTCCCTGGAGACTATAACATATAGTTTTATGTTATAATATATAATCATGGAGAATGTATGAGGAAAATAGGCTTTTGAACCTACATATAACTTTAATCCACGGAAATGTTTGTCTTCAAAAACCCTATTTCCTCATTTTAAAACATCTCCATGGACAGCTAGGTGATGCAGCACTGGGCCTGGAGTCAGGAAGACTTGACACTCCTAACACATTTTAACTCATACGTGTACTAAGATGTGTGACCCTTGGCAAATCACTTAACTTCATTTGCCTCAGTTTCCTCATCTGTAAAATAAGCTGGAGAAGGAAATGGCAAACCACTCCAGTATCTTTGCCAAGAACCTCATACACAACTGAAAAATAGCTAAAAAGAAGAAAGAAAAACATCTCCATTTCCCTTTATTCCTTCCTAAGTTGGAGCCAACATGATTGTGTCTCAGTAAAAATGTCTAAATTATTCCTTTATTCCTTCAGAGAGAGAAAATGTGCATTAAAATATAAAAAAAAAGATTAATTCAATACAACTTCTATTATAATTAAATTTATACATTAAAACTGCTGAAGTCCTTAATCTTTTTTCTAAAAATTCTATTGAAGCCAAATATCCTGCAAATTAGGTTTGCTATATGAAGTTTTTGCATTTAGGTAAATATTAATCTCCTTAGGAATCATGGTTTGTTAAATTTTATAGCCATCATTTATTTTTTAATCTATATTTCCTTCTAATTTTCTTTTCCGTCTGCCTTCAGGGAACAATATGAGAGCTCTTCAAGAACTAATTTAACACCTATCAGTTTCTACCAATGAAAATCAAAGATTATACAATGTAATACAAACATTTTATTCATGAGGGTGAGAGTGTGGGGGAGGGACACAATTCATTTCTGTTGTCTGTTCTCTTATTTAAAAAGGAATTATTTCATGTGATCCTATCCATGCAATTGAAAGCTAATACTAGTCTCTCTAAAACATGAAAATATAGCCGATTTTATTCACAATGAGAAAAAAGGAGAAAGGGGATTACTTGGATTTATATTCTAACTGGGGATTTATTGCTTGATTTGTCTTTTAGGGACTATATAACCTTGTGCAAATTTACTTCGTTTCCTGTTTTCCTCATCTGTTGTAATGCCAGAGAAACTGAGGCAAGATAGAGATTAGAAAGTTTTAATAATTTATTTGAAAGGGAGAGATTGTGCTGGGGGCATGTTGCCCCCAGGGCTGATGTCCAAAGCATCCAGCAACCATTGTGAGTATTCAATGACATATATATTCTGATAAGTGGGGATAAAGAACAACAATGACAGAATGGGGGGTAGGACCATAAATTCTTGCTGACAGAAGTTAGGAACCAGGAAGCCTGAACTTCCCCTTATCTTGAGTTTACACATTGACTATTTATAACCTTAGAGCAAGTAGCCCTGAGTTATATCAGTCTTTTTTTTTTTTCCTTTTCCATTCTTTTTTTAAAAAATTATCATAGCTTTTTATTTACAAGATATATGGATGGGTAATTTTTCAGCACTGACAATTGCAAAACCTTTTGTTCCAATTTTTCCCCTCCTCCTCACCCCCTCCCCCAGATGGCAGGTAGACCAATACATGTTAAATATGTTAAAGTATATGTTAAATACAATATATGTATACATATCTGTACAGTTATTTAGCTGCACAAGAAGAATTGGATTTTGAAATAATGTATAATTAACCTGTGAAGGAAGTAAAAAGTGCAGGCAGACTACAATAGAGGGATTGGGAATTCTATGTAGTAGTTCACATTCATTTCCCAGAGTTCTTTCTCTGAATGTAGCTGGTTCTCTTCATTATTGAACAAATGGAACTGATTTGGTTCATCTCATTGTTGAAGAGTGCCAGGTCCATCAGAATTGATCATTATATAGTATTGTTGTTGAAGTATATAATGATCTCCTGGTTCTGCTCATTTCACTCAGCATCAGTTCATGTAAGACTCTCCAGGCCTTTCTGAAATCCTCCTGCTGGTCATTTCTTACAGAACAATAATATTCCATAATATTCTTATACCGCAATTTATTCAGCCATTCTCCAATTGATGGGCATCCACTCAGTTTCCAGTTTCTGGCCACTATAAAGAGGGCTGCCACAAACATTCTTGCCCTTCTTTAAGATCTCTTTGGGATATAAGCCCAGTAGTAGCACTGCTGGATCAAAGGATATGCACAATTTGATAACTTTTTGAGCATAATTCCAAATCGCTCTTCAGAATGGCTAGATGTATTCACAATTCCACCAATAATGTACCAGTGTCCCAGTTTTCCCCCATCTCCTCCAATATTTAGCATTATCTTTTGCTGTCATCCTAGCCAATCTGACAGGTGTATAGTGGTGTCTCAGAGTTGTCTTAATTTGCATTTTTCTGATTAATAACGACTTGGAGCATCTTTTCATATGGTTAGAAATACTTTCAATTTCTTTGTCTGAAAATTGTCTGTTCATATCCTTTGACCATTTACCAATTGGAGAATGGCTTGATTTCTTATAAATTAGTCAATTCTTTATATATTTTGGAAATGAGGCCTTTATCAGAACCTTAGATTGTAAAAATATTTTCCCAGTTTATTGCTTCCCTTCTAATCTTGTCTACATTAGTTTTGTTTGTACAAAAGCTTTTAAATTTGATATAATCAAAATTTCCAGTTATATCAGTCTTTAATGAACTGGAGGAGGAATTGCAACTAAGGGGATTGAGGCAGAACAATTAGAGAAACTGAGTCAGAACAATAAAAGGGAACTGTAGCACAATATGTTAAAAAGGGCAGTTGTGTTGAGAATTGTCCTGTATTTTGGATAAGATCCTATTTAGTGTCTAGCTTTCTATGATTCCATGACTTTATTGACATGTAAGAATTGGTGTTCTTAATCTTTTTTTTTTCAATCATGGACCCTTTTGGCAGTTTTGTGAAACTTATGGAATCTTTCTTAGAATATTTCTTTTTTTTATTAATAGTTTTTATTTACCAGATATATGCATGGGTAATTTTACAACATCGACAATTGCTAAACCTTTTGTTCTAATTTTTCCCCTCCTTCCCTCCTCCCCCAAATGGCAGGTTGACCAATACATGTTCAATATGTTAAAGTATAAATTAAATACTATGTGTATATATATATATATATATATATATATATATATATATATATATGTATATGTATATATATATATATATATACATATATATATATATATTCATGTGCAAACAGTTGTTTAAGAATCGGACTTTGAAATAGTGTACAATTAGCCTGTGAAGAAAATCCAAAATGCTGGTGGACAAAAATAGAGGGATATGTAGTGGTTCATAGTCATCTCCCAGAGTTCTTTTGCTGGGTGTATCTGATTCAGTTCATTACTGCTCTATTGAAACTGATTTGGTTCATCTCATTGTTGAAAATGGTCACATCCATCAGAATTGATCATCATATAGTATTGTTGCATCAGTTCATGCAAGTCTCTCCAGGCCTTTCTTAGAATATTTTTTGCCTAAATTCATAATTGAATGAAATGTTACATTTTAATTAGAGTATATGAAAATAAAGATGCAATCTCTCCACCATACGCTTGTATTCACAGACTTTCTAAAATCTATCTACTGAACATTTAAGGTTTCAAGGAATCCAGTTTAAGAACTCCTAAATTTAAAATTAAGGACTGAATTTATGATTTCCTTAATTTAGGGAGCTCCTAGGTAAATATTCTATCTCCCAATGCAAGTTAGTAGTGTCTTAGTTCTCCAGAGTATTGAGAAATTTTTGTTTTTATTTTTCTAGGCTTATTCAACTCATTATGTATCAGAGATGAGGCTTGAATTTAGATCTTCCTGGTTTCCTGAATTCAGTATTTCCTAGAGCTATCTATTAGATAGTACATTGAATAAAATGCTAGGATTGGAGTTAAGAAGGCTTATCTCCCTGTGTTCAAATCTGGCATTAACATTTACTTGTGCAAGTCACTTTTGCCTCAGTATCCTCATTTGTCAAATGAGTTAAAGAAGGAAATGGCAATCTACTTTAGTATCTTTGTCAAGAAAACCCAACAAAGGGGATTACAAAGTGTTGGACATGACTAGATGGCAACAACTCTATCTGCTTTGACATAGCAGCTTCTTCCATTGTTTTAATAAAATATCTAAAATATGAGGTTGTCAGGATGATCTCCTGATACTTTTAAAAATTATTGCTTTGTTTCTGAAGAGCCTTTCACGATTCCTAGTCCTGCATTGCTACTGTTTTCTAGACAGATGAGCCCTAAGCATGTGCTATAGACATCTCTAACTTGCCATGTCCCAAACATAATTCATTATATTTCTCCACAAATACTACCTGCCTTCAAAGTTCTGTAAGTCTGTTGAGTGTTTCATCACTCAAGTTTGTTACCACAGAATTATCCTTGATTCTTTCCTTTCCCTTCCTTAGTCTATACTTCTATCCCATCAATTGCCAATTCTCGTTGATTCAAATGCCTTTAAAAAATGTCAGGAGATATCTAGGTGGCTCGGTGGTTAGCATACTAGGCTTGGAATACAGACCTGATTCAAATCTAACCTCAGACACTCCTAGCTGTGTGAGACTGTGCAAGTCATTTAATTTTTGTTTGCCTTAATCCACTGGAGAAGAAAATGGCAAATTCCTCTAGTATCTTTGCCAAGAAAACCTCATGCAAAATCATGAAAAGATATGGTGAGGTGTGAGAAATGAGGGTTGAGAAATCCTCTGACAGCAATGGGATCCCCTGGTGGGTCCACAGACTTTGTGGAAGTATTCACAAACCCCAATGAAAACAGCCTCAAGGTTTGTCACAAGAATGGGTTTATTACACTAAGAGAACAACTCTTTTAGCAGGCAAAATCCTATTAGGACTTTTGCAAAGGTATGGACACACAGGTTTTATGCCTGGAGTTGGGGAACCTTTCAATAGAGAGTGGTGATTATGCCCCTGACCAAGATCTCCAATTGAATTGAATGAGATTACTTCTCTGGGAGTTTCCCCTGTAAACCGGAGGGGTTGAGATTCATGACCACTCTCCAAAGATTAAAGGGGATACAGTTAAGATCAGGGCCTTTCCAACCATTCCCCCTAAAAGATCAGGGCAACAATTTTCATCAGTTAGACATATCTGAATGGAACAACAAAAAAATCCTCTTACATTTATCTATTATTCTTTTCTGGGCTCAGCTCTACTCAAATTTAGATCCTCTCCCTTCTAAAAGATTCCTAAGTGGTTTTTCTGCTTCCAATCTTTTCCCTTTTCAATGATCTTTTTTCTTTGCTTTGTCCTCCACCAGAGTTTTGTTTGTTTTAACCCATTTGAAAGGGGACATTGGCCAAAGGCAGCCAGCCAGAAGTGGTAACCTAGTCCTAACAAATAGTTGTGCTGTTATGAGTTTTTTTCCAAATTTATTTTTATATTTATTTGCATGTATTTCTTTAACTTCAGGGCGAAAAAGGACAGAATCTATTTTGTCTTTACCATCTTTTGTGAATATATCCGTCAGTGAGATTCTCTTTATGGTTCATGATGCTTTAAGGGGAAGTCGGAAGAGGTGGTCCCGAGAGCTTTCTATCCCGGGAATTCAGACAAATCAGTCTCAAAAACTATACTATCTCTCTATCTTTCTCTCTCTGCCTCCCTTTCTCCCACTTTCTCTCATTTTCTCTCTCTGTTCTCCTTTCCCTCTTTTCTTTGGCCCCCTATCTCAATTTTCCCCTTTTCTTTTCCTCCCTCCTCCCTATATACATACATACACACTATATATGTGTATATATATATATATATACATATATATATATGTATATATATATACATATATTATCTATACACACAAACACACATGTATATGCATAAACATATTAGCCATTGTTCCTCCCTGATGAAACTCCACATTCACAGAAATGAAGCAATAAATCAAAACAGGCATAAATATATTTTTTGTTTTTGTTTTTGTCTTTTTTTAAGGCTAGCAACAGTATTATTTTAAACCAAGCTTATAAACTAACTTTAAGGGACAAGAAGCCTTTAAAATTGACATTTGATTTCTTATTCAGAGAGAAAGGCAAGCAAGACAGGTCCTTCACTGACTACATGAGTTGGTGGATCAAGAAGGGAAATTCACCATAATCAGATCTTCCTTTTCACTTGATCTTCAAATAGGTCTCAACTAAACATCTAGGACAGAGGTGGCTCTGGGATCTGGACTGTTAATTAAATCCTAACCATGCTCCAGTCTCTCTACCTGTTATTATTTGAGAAGGCAAAATGGAAATAAATCAATAAACATCAAGTATCCATTATGAATGCCAGATACTCTGCTAAGGGATAGGAATAAAGAAAAGGCAAAAGACAGTACCCTGCCCTCAGGGAATTTACAGTCTAATTAGCAGGAAAACAAGCAAATAAATATATATGAAGCAGGGAATGCATTTTAAGAAAACTAGAAAAGTAGGAGGGGTCTAGATTGTAAAGGACTTTGAATGTCAAACAGAACATTTTTCATTTGTTCCTGGAGGCAGCAGGGAGCCTGGGGAATCTATTGGGTTAGGAGTATGACTTGGTTGAATGTATGTTTTCAAAAAATCCAGTCAAATGGAGCATGGATTGGATTGGGAAGAGACTTGAGGTAGGCACACCCACCAGGAGAATATTTAAATAATCTAGCAGTTAGATGAGTTCTTGTACTGGAATGATTTTGGTTTAAAGCCAGCTTTGGATATTTATTAAATGTGACATCTTTCTGTCCCAGTTTTCTCAATTGTAAAAAACAGATGGTACTAGTTCCTATCTTACAGATTTTTGTGAGGATTAAATGAGATATTTATATTTATCACATTGCCTGGCACATAATAGGTACTTAATAAATACGGAGTTCCTTCCCTTCCCTGGATGGCTCTGAACTAAAAGTGAAAAGATCACATCTCTGACTGAAGTAGATGCACTCTATTAATTTTTTTTTCAATTCAAAACTTGTTCAGTTCTCTCATTCACCAAATTTAATCTCCAGTGCAAGAGGAAAAAAAAAAAAAAAAAAAAGAACAAAAGCATCTTTTTGAGACAGTATGATCCAGTAGATAGGGATATGAACTTGGACTCAATTTTCACTTCACTTCACAAATTTCTCTTCAAACGCTTATTAACTATGTAACTTTCGGCAAATTAGTTTTTTTTTTTTTCCTCATTTGTAAAAGAGGGAGGTTGGATCCCAATGCCTCTAAAGTTCATCCTAGCTCTAAATTATTGGATCACACTTCAGTCCATAGTTTCTTATAAAGCAAAGAATTCTATTCGAGACAGTAGAACATTATTCCCTGTATGAAATTTCCCCACATCAGAGAGGAGGTACCAAGAATAGTATTTGTCTTTAATTAATAAATATATAAAACCCAAGATGTTATGGTCCTCTAGAGGACAAGAAAGAATAAATCAGAGACCAGGAAAAGATACAGCCGAGCTATATAAAGAGCTGTGCTCTCCTGTCTTTAATTCCAAAGACTCAATGGTGGCTAGCTATATATTTTAAGTTCATGGTATTATTCAGAAGGATGCTATTATCCTTAGATTCTCTTTGCATTGGCTTTGGTTTCAGAGCCCTTCCAGTTCAGAATTCTAAGCACAATGAAAAGTAGATTTTTATTTTGGTAGCATTGTTGAATACAAAGATGGTAACAACCCCCATTTAGTGCCTATACAAAGAAAGAAAATATGGATAGTGAATGAAGAAATATAAATTAAAAAGGAAAACATTCTTACAAGAAGCTTATGTAAAACTAACCAAGTTCATCTCACAGATAGACTGAGAAAATAAAAACATGTCCATGTATTTTCTTTTGAGAAGACATTGTGTGGGGAACAAATGTTTTTCTTCCATTTTTGGAATTTATAATTTTTTTTAAAAAGGTGAGATCCTTTCTGTAAAATTTTGTATGAGCCAATAATCTTTTTCCTAAGAAGATAATACATTCAAAGAAAAATAGTGATAATTAACCAGAAGCCTTTCAGTCCTCTGAAAATATCCAGTGCCATTATTTTATCTCTGGGAAATCTAAATTTCATATTTTTCTCTGATTTTCCCATGATGTGTAGAATAATTCCTAAGGTGATAATTGGGCACTGAGTGTGGCACTGATCATGGGAAGAAAGATGAAGCTGGTATACCTTCTAGTAGATATAAAGCAATTGACAAGGGAGTTTCTTTAAGCCACCTCTGAACCAGAGAGAGCCAGGGCTAAAAGACAGATTTAGCTTTACATCCCTTTTTATTCCTTTCTCCTTAGTTCTTTTCACCTTTCCTATCCTGGCTCATCTCCTTGATGACCCTTTTTCCCATCCTTTTCACTCATTTTCTTTCTCTCTTTTTTCTTTTAAAGCATTCCTACAGTTGGGAGACAGAATACGGCCAGAACATCTAACTTCAGACAGCCATCAGGGAGTAAGTACTAATCATCCATCCTCACTAAGCCATTTCTGAAGACTCACTCCTTCTTCTGGACTTAATAGGATAAAGCTAGTAGTGAAAAAAATTGAGAAATGTGGTTCTACTGATAAGGGAAACCCACCATACAGTGTGAATTAGCTGCTGTGCACCAGATTAGCTTCTGGAGTGTTTCATTACTATTATAATACCTCTTTTACACTTTAGCTCTCTGCAGACATATCACCTGAGATAATGACCCTTCATCTATTTGAACAGGTGCAAGAAAGAAACTAGCTTTTAAAAATCCATTCATGTGTACAACACACATACACACACATACATATACATACATAACCATCTAAATTATAGAATAGAATATGTCATCTCTAAAGTAAATGTTATGAAGTTCCCTGCTTGACTCCATCATTCATGATTTACTCATATCACAAATTTAAAAAATAATTTTGAAATAAGATGACAGATTGGACCAGAGGCATAAATCTAGGCTATCTATCCAGGAAGTGTAACTGTGCATAATAACGTTATAGGAACAGCTGCTGTCTTTGTGTAGCTCACTACACAGGCTGCTTTTGTAGACCCTAACGAGGACAAAACCAATTAGCAGATTAGAAATTGCCAGAAATCAGAGATACTCAGCTAGAATAACAGTAAAAATGAATGGTGCTTTTTGCTTTATGTGGATATCCGATGCCAATCTGTGGACTGGAGAGAAGGAATGTCTCATACTTCACCATGCTCCACAAACAGCTGGCTCTTACGTATAATATGCTTAATGCAGTAGTCAAATTAAATAGGTAGAGGGTATGTTACACATTTGAAAATACTCTTAAGATGTATGGCATTAGTTCTTATCACTGATCAAAGCCAGCCATCAGAGGTTTTGGAAAATAAGTCTAGCTCCCCTTAGAACATTTTAATAGTTTCAAGTAACATGTAATGGATGTATTTCAAAGAAGATTCATTTAAATGTGAATGGGAAGTATGTATTATCAAAAGAAATGGTTTTTTTCAAATTCTCTTTTTTTTCTAGAGATTTAGGATCAAAGACACTTCTTTTGGAACTTGAAAAGTAAATATCCCCAATTTGAATCCTTTTTCCCCCTCAAATTGGAGCTCTTTGTTTTTTCCTTGGAAAACAAAAGCTATCTATTACATGGTAATTTCCCATTGAAGACTGGATTAACTGAATTAATGGGAGATGGGTTGTAAAACTCTAGGTAATGTAGACAGTTTCAATCAGTGTATAATTAAATAAAAGGGCAATAAAACATCCATTATTATTATTAATTATGGTCAATACACAGTAATTCTTAGGTCAGAAGAATCTATACACATTTCATTTTGTCTCTTACCATGAAGAAAGGCTTACCACTCTCTTTGGGGTGTTTTTATGAATTTTAGAACCTTCATTTGCTTATTTAAATTTATATAAAACTTTACTCAGCAGGAAATTCTACTTGAAATATGATTCATGTCTGATTTATATGATTATACATGCATAACCTATAGTGAATTGCTTGCTCTATTGGGGAGGAGAGAGGAGAGATACGGAACCAAAGTCTAATAAAACTGGGATGTTGAAAACTATTTTACATATAGTTGAAAAAATTAAATACTATTAAAGTATGTGTGGGGGAATAAATAGTCATCACCATTCTCTGCCTTTTTAAAACTCTCTTTTCCTTAAGGCCCAAATCAGATTCCTTTTAATGGAAACTGGGGCCATTGAACCATATATCAAGATTCCTATGGTCTGCATATTGACTTAAGAAACTATATATTAATGTTATCTGAGTTTTATTTCATTTGTTTAATTAAATATTTCCTAATTACATTTTATTCTTGTTCAGGCTATTCTTCTTTTTCATTGCTTCAACTCCCCTCCTCCCTCACCCTTAGTCCCCATATCCAATATTTGCCAAGTCTTGTCAAGCCTTTTTTCAAAGCTGTCAAAGGCTTGCATTAATGAATCACATTTCTTGCCTCTGTTTAAAATATCTATATGTGTATGTCTATGTGTACTTTACTTACGTCACAGGCATACAATCTCGTGTATCCTAAAAATCAAGTAAAACATAGTCTCAGTCTTAACAATGAAATCAAGTCTGATCTCCCAAATTCGTCTTAAAAACAATTACATGTTCTCATATATATATATATATATATATATATATATATATATATATATATATATATATATATATATATATATATATGCACACACATGTACATATATAGCAATATTCATATACAAATATCAATTAATGAAAATATGTATTGTTTCAGTCATGCCCAACTCTTTATGACCATATTTGAAGTTTTCTTGGCAAAGGTATTGTAGTGATTTGCCATTTCCTTCTATAGATCATTTTACAAATGAGGAATTGAAGCAAAAAGGGTTAAGTGAGTTGCCTAGAATCACATTTCTAATAAGTATCTGAGAGTGTGTTTGAACTCAGGGAGACATTTCAATCATATCCAGCTTTTGAAGACTACATTTTGGGTTTTCTTGACAAAAACATTGGAGTGATTTGCCATTTATCATTTTACAGTGAGGAACTAAGGCAGAGAGGGTTAAGTGAGTCGCCCAGGATCACACAGCTGATAAGTGTCTGAGACTGTATTTGAACTTAGGGAGATGTCAGCCTTACTGGAAGGTCTGACACTTTATCAGCTGCGCCACCTAGCTGCCCTTAATAAAAATATGTTGTTTTCAAATAATTTAGAAAAATATACTCTTGGATTTATGGTTAGTATGGGAATGATTCTGCAGCTATTAAAGAGATTAATTCAATTTGATTGTGCCCTGCAGATGGAGTCTGACTATAAGGTGGTAATATTTTTGATGAATGTTACAACAAACAAAACCATTTTCTTTTTAAGAGTAGGATAAAAGTACAAATTCAGCCTCAGGTTTTCAACATTATTGGCCATCATAGCATGGTGTGTTTAGATGGATCACGGATTTATACTGGAAGGCACTTTAGAGATCATCTAATCCAGCTATCTCATTTAATAGAAGAAACTATGGCCCAGAGAGATTTAATGGATCATCCATATAACACAGGTACTAAATGTCAGAGTTGAGACTAACAGAAATGCTCTGACTTCAAATTCATTCCATTGTTGGAGGCTTTGTGTTGTTCAACCATTGTTTGTTTTTAGAGGTAGAAGATATGTCTATAGGAAATTTAAGAACATGTTCTTTGGGGAATCTGATTGAATTGGAAAATTAAAAATAGTTGGTCCTTGAAAAGAGTTGGCCCAAATTGTCTCCAGTCTTTACATTTATATTTTTAAACTAAATCAAAACAGCCTGTATTTCTATATGAAAACAGAGAAAAATGTAGTTATATAATTTGTTATGATTATGGAGCAGATTGGCAAATTGAAGAATTTCATCTATTTTTGCTAAATATTTACACAAAGGCACCATGTATATATATATATATATATATATATATATATATATATATATATATATATATACACATACATATATACATATATATGCATATAAGCATCTATATTTTACATATATGATAAATAATATATATATAATCATCTTTATTTTAAAATTTGCTGACTTCTCGGTTATGGTAGAAAACATAATTATATTTATTTGCAAACAGCTGCAAAAAATTTTCATTAAGAGTATTTTCAATAACTTTTCTTTATCATGATAGCAATATTATTAAATCGATATTCTAATTATGTATTCTGTAATAAATAGCATAAAAGATGTCATGAGATATATAGTTGAAAAGATATGGCAAAAAGTAGGAATAATTGGAGGAGGAACAGCTTTATTAATACCAGTATCATGTCAGAAAATGTATGGCAAAATGGTCTCACTATGTTGATTGGACTTTCTGTGGAAAGGCTGTAGACAAGTATCACTTAGGATAAATGGTCATGCAGTGTTATCTAAATTGTAGGAATTCATATAAATAAGATCATAGATTTATTGGAGTGTGTTATTTAACTGATGATAGAACATTTTTGTCAGAATTCTTTCTGATTAACTTCAAGATATAATTACTTAGATGAAATTTATAATTGGGAAATTATATTCATAGTCTGATTTCTTATAAGACATTCTAAGCACAAAATAGTAGCACTGATATTTAGAACAATTCTAGCAAGGGTTTTAGAGTCCACCATTACATGTGTTGCCTTTTTTGAGAATTATCACCTCTTGCTGCTTGCTAAGGAATATTTTCTTTAATCATTCTCATCCAAGTTCTCAGGTAATTAAAGAGGTATTTTCTGATATTTTCATATTAATTAATACAATTACAACATTTTTCTAATTGATTAAACAATTAGCTCTGAATTCCCATACCAATTTATTATCATCTATTTTAATAAATAAATAAATAAATAAATTGGTTGATTGATTGATTATTTATTTTGCTGAGGCAATTGGGGTTAACTGACTTGCCCAGGGTCACACAGCCAGGAAGTATTAAGTGACTGTGGTCAAATTTAAACTCAGGTCCTCCTGACTTCAGGGCTGGTGCTCTATTCACTATAACAACTAGCTGCCTCCAAGTTTCCTTATCTTAAAGTTATTTCATCTCTCTTTTTGATTGTTATTTTCCTTTCCGAATAGATTTTTTTTCCCCTTAAGGTTAGGTATTTATGCAAATATCAGCCAGAACAGCCTTCTTTAATCTCACAACAAGATTAGTTGGACTAATATGAACCATTCCTGAAAGAATCCTTCTTTGGTCCTAATACATTTGCAAAAGTACATATTGCAAAAAGAATTCCTTAATATTGTAGGCTCTCTGAAAGTTCAACTCTAAAGATATTACACAAGAAGAGAGGGAGATGGAGAAAAAAATGAAAGGAGAGAAGAGAGAGAGAGGAGGGAAAGGGAGAAAGAGAGAAAGGAAGGGGAAATAGTGATGAGAGGGAGGGAGAGAGAGAGGAAAAGGAGAAATTCCCTAACACCTATAGCTATTCATACTGTAAGCTGAAAATATTCCTTGATTAGCTATTTTGGTCACCCACTCGGCTCTTCCCCCTCTACCCCTCAACATTATTTAATAGAAAACAAGTAAGGAGGGGGGGAGAACTCCAAGACCTACAAAAAAAAAAAATCATCACAATCTTGCCTACAGACAAAAGTCAAGAGAAGCATTTTCTTTTCCTAAGATTCAAAGTTCTGAGAAATGGCTGAAAATTCTTGCTACTTTGTTCATTTTAGTTACTAGTTTATTTATTTAGGATTTATAATCAAGCCATTTTGAAAATAGCCTGAAGCTGATTCCTGTCATAAGGATGGATTCCAGGTCTAACTAAGGAAAAACATCTTTAGTTGAAAGAGAAAGAAAAAAGGGCTGGTGAGAAAACCAAGACACCGACTTGCTTTTCTTTCTCTGTTTAGCTTCCCAAACCCCCTAACTCCCAACTACTTTGAACTAACGCTGTGTTGCATGTGTTATAAAACTGATTAAATAATTATGAAACTCAGCTCTTTGGGAAAATAACTTTTCTTTTCAGTTCCCCAGGCAGCTTTCTTAAGATTAAGTTACAGCTGAGTTGATATTTTGATTCAGCTGAAAACTCAGATGAAATTTCAATTTAGAGTTTTTACCCCTAAGGGCTCCTTACACTTGATAAAATAACAGATCTAGTCTAAATATGTATGAGATTGCAGGACAGAATCACTCTGCCTATCATGTTTGATCTATTTGTGCAAGTTCTAAGACCTACAAAAATGACACTGTCATAAGCAATGCCCTTTCAATATTTTAGGTTGTTGATCACCAAATATAGGAGTGGCATCAACTTTCAAAATTAGCTTTCCTTCGTAGGCTGGAAAAGCTATTGATCTCAGTGCAGTCATGTCCCAGAAGCCATTATGCCAAATGTCCATTGACTGCAGCTTCCTACTGATGGCCATTACTTTAAAACAATCTAATCTATAATGAGAATATAGTTCTGTGGTTTAGCTAAAATAGCTTTATTTTTGGTTCCCTCCCCCTCAAAGAGTTGAATTTGTCATCAATGAGTATTAACAATGGTTAATTTTTATTTTAGACAAATTTCAAACACTCTACCTCTTTAATAAACAATCCAGGAATAATCATTATTTCTACATTATATCAAACATCCAGAAAATGTAAATCTATAAACTAGTCTGGGCTCATTCCAGTCTAGAATAATATATTTTGTCCATTGACAAATAACATAACTGATGAGAATAGTCTATGAGCTTGCTCTTGCACATTCTCTCTCTCTATATCTCTCTCTTTCTCTCTCTCTCTCTCTCTCTCTCTCTCTCTCTCTCTCTCTCTCTCTCTCTGTCTCTCTTCTCTCTCTCCTCTCTTTCCTTTTTCTCTCTTTTCTCTGTCTCTCTCTTTTTCTGTCTGTCTTCTCTCCCTCTCTTCTTTGCTCGCTGTCTCTTCCTGTCCCTGTGTTTTTCCCTGTCTCTGTCTCTGTCTCTGTCTCTCTCTTTTCTGTCCCTTTCTCTCTGTTAGAAATTTTAAAAGTTCTCTATTCAAATTTAGAACATGAAGCTTGACAAACAACGAGGCAGGTTCTGCCTGCCTTTCTGTCTCTGTCTTTCTCTCTGTGTTTCTCTTTCTCTGTCTTTTTTTCCCTCCCTCTCCCTTCCTCCCACCCCCATCTCTGTCTCTCTATCTCTGTCTCTTTTGCTCTGTTAGAAACTTTAAAATTTCTAATCTAAAGGTAAAGTTTGACAGACAATGAGGCAGGATCCTGTTAGTTTGATGCTACTTTCCTTCACTCCCTTGATACCCCATGTACCTTTTCTGCCACAGTCTCTTTCTGCTCAAGTTGCAGGTGTATGAAGCAGGAAACTAAGAAATAGCTTCTGAAGAGCCATTTCATATGCTTCTGTGACCTGTGGCCTTACTAACCCCATGCCCATTTTTCACTTGGCAGAGCAGAACAAAGTGAAAACAACCTTGCTGCCTCTTTTAGTTGGAGTGAAAAGGAAAGAGAAGGATTTTTTTTTTCAAATTGAGATTTTTCACTGTTAAAAGCCATCTTATGAAAGGGGCATTACTTGTATTAATGGACAGAATTTTCAGCCTGGACTAGAATTAGATTCTACTGAATAGAGGCTGAAGAAAGACAAGTCATATGATTTTGGTTAAAATAATGGGGATTTTATACTATCCATCAACTGAAGACAGCAGAGTTTGCCAAGATTTGAACTGAATTTAAAAGAAACCAAGTTTTAAGATTTATTATTTTTTAAAATGTATTTATTGGCATAGTACTTGTTCAGGCTATAAATGCTCACTTCCATCAACAAATATCTGAAATGTCGAGCATAATGAACAATTTTTTTCTATTCAAGAGATTCCTTAGAAACTGCCATTTCCAAAATCATGTATGTTATTTGAGTTGTTTTGGAAAAATCTCAAGTTCCTCACTAAAGATTTATTATTGTTATTTAATTGGAAAATATATCAGACTGAATTTCTTTGTTCCTGACTAGGAAAGTTTAAGGTCATGTGTGTCTTTGATCTATTATTCATAAGTTGGAGTATTTCCCTTCAATTCGCTTCAATTAAACAAATATTTATTTTATATAAGATTTTAATTTTTCCCAATTACATGTTAAAAATTTTTAGTTCCAAATTTTATCCCTTTCTTCCTGCCCTCTGCCTTCCCGGAGATGGTAAACAATCTAATATAGCTTATACAATCATGTAAAACATTTCCACATTGTTCATTTTGGATAAGGAGACTTTGGGGAAAAAAAAGAAAGAAAGGAAAGAAGGGAGAAGGAAAGAAAGAGATAAAGGGGAAAATATCATGCATCAGTCTGAATCCTTTCAGCAGCATTTCTTTCTCTGGAGTATAGCTGAGTTATCATGAGTCCTTTGGGATTGCCTTGGATCACTAAATTGCTGAAAACAGCTAAATCATTCACAGTTCTTCATCTTACAATATTGTTCTTACTGCATACACAATTCTCCTGGTTCTACTCTCTTCACTTTGCATCAGTTCATCTAAGTCTTTACAATTTTTTTTTCTGAAATCATCTTACTTATCATGTCTTGTAGCACAATAATATTCCATCCCACTCCTATACTACAACTTGTTTAGCCATTCCTCAGTTGATGGGCATTCTCTTGATTTCCAATTTTTAGTCACCACAGAAAGAGCTGCTATAAATATTTTTAAATAAATATTTATTAAATTTCAATTTTATGACAGATAATTTTGCCTACTCTGAGAATACAGAAACAAAAGCTCACCTTACAGGAGTTTTTATTCTGTTGGAGGCGTAATAAATGTAAGATAATGAAATATAAGATTACATTCAAGAGAAAGACACAGCAGTTGACAAGAGGACACTAAAAAGTGGATTAGAACAGACCTAATTTAAGTGATGAAACTTGAATTTAGTTTTAAATAGAGGTAGGAATTCCAAGAGGGAAGAGTGGAACAAGGGAGCATTCAAAGGTCTAAAAAACATCTTACTCAAAGACATCAAAGCAGAAGATGAATTGTTCCATGACACAGATAGAACTTATATATTCCTTTAAGTGATCCTCGATTAAGAATTCATCCAATGCCCTGAAAGCTTTTCTCTGATTCCTTTTAATATTTCTCATTTACCAGTACAGCATTCATTCTATCCATTGGTTATCCTTGGCTCATGAAAAGATGGCACATGAGAATTTTTTTTTTTTCTATTCATGGCCATACTGATACATTTTGCAAAGTCAGCATTGGTAGTATATTACAATCTGTTGTTATTTTTTCCCCTACCAAGTCAAATCAGTTACTTTTCTTTATTTCTTTTCCTTCCTTTCTTTCTTCCTTTCTTCCTTCCTTCCTTTCTTCCTTCCTTCCTTCCTTCCTTCCTTCCTTCCTTCCTTCCTTCCTTCCTTCCTTCCTTCCTTCCTTCCTTCCTTCCTTTCTTTCTTTCTTTCTTTCTTTCTTTCTTTCTTTCTTTCTTTCTTTCTTTCTTTCTTTCTTTCTTTCTTTCTTTCTTTCTTTCTTTCTTTCTTTCTTTCTTTCTTTCTTTCTTTCTTTCTTTCTTTCTTTCTTTCTTTCTTTCTTTTCCTTTTTTTCTTTCTTTCTGTCTGTCTGCCTGTCTTTCTTTTCCCCTGAGGTAATTGGGGTTAAGTGACTTTCCAGGGTCACACCACTACAAAGTATCAAGTGTCTGCAGCCAGATTTTGACCTCAGGTCCTGATTTCAGGACTGGTGCTCTTTTCACTGAGCCACTTAGCTGACCCAAATCAATTACTTTTGAAATAGCACAATGGATTTTAAAAAGTCTTGTATTCTCTGCATCTCTCTATCTGTGACTGGTAGGTCGTATCACTTGTATTGAGATCTCCATGGAGCTAAAGATTCCAAAAAGCAGAGTGAGGAAAGAGAATCATTTTAGACTAGAAAATTTGGAAAGTAAGAAGAGATGCTTTTGCAAAAGAGACAAGAAGATGGAATGCTGGGTACCCATAATTACAGATTGACCAATGTGGCTATAACAAAATGAGAGAGAGTATGAAATAAATTTGAAAAATCATTGGAGGGGGCAGTTAGGTGGCGCAGTGGATAGAGCACCAGCCTTGAATTCAGGAGGACCCGAGTTCAAATGTGATCTCAGACACTTAACACTTTCTAGCTGTGTGACCCTGGGCAAGTCACTTAACCCCAGTCTCAAAAAAAAAAAAAAAAAAAAAAAAGAAAGAAAGAAAGAAAAGCCATTGAAGTCAAATAGATGCCAAACAGAGAATTTTTTTAAATTTATATTAGAAGCAATTGGGAGCCACTGTTTTTCATTGGGGAGTGGAATGGCAAATCCTTTGTGTGTGTAATTACAATTTCATAGTTGAGTATATAATGGATTAGGAAGGGGAAAACCTGAAGGCTTAAGAAAATATACATATATACATATGTTCATACACGCATACATATATACATATATATGCATATACACATTGTATGTGTGTATAAACTAATTAAGTTTAAAAAAAGATAAATGCTTTGCACAAAATTTTATCCAATTAACTTATTTTTTGAAAAGAGATTTTATAATTTTAGTTAAATTTAGCAGTACAATAAAAAAGCTATGGTTATATAGGTTTTATTTTTTTTCTCAGAAGACTAGCCTTTTTCTTCTTTATAATTACTGCCTTGTTAAGTGTTCTTTTTTAACTATCTTTATATCCTTACTCATAATTAATATGTGATTTAGAGAATATATTATTTAATCCAGAGATTACCAAATGCTGTGCAAGAAACAATTGAGTCAAATACTGTACATTATTTAAATCCTCTGTTTTGGTGGAAGGTTAATGCTGATAGAAGTATTTACCTTGATCTATAACTGAGACTTTTTTCCTGACAAAATGCTCATGCTATAAGAAGGTTTATGTAATTTATTGCTGATCATTCCATTTTGACTCTGTGTTATTTTGTAAGTATAGTCAGTAGCAGGCTTCATATTTCAGCTTTTATCAGAGGGAAATAATTTGCATTCAGTCTATGCATGTGTATACAGGGTTATGTGAATTTAATCAACAAAATATCTTTAAAATGCATGATAGTGAGATTTGACTGACGGTTTTTCAGGATTCTGATCTGGTCAAATAATTCATTTTCCTTTCCTCTTATCAAAGTAATATGAGTATCTTAAATTAGACTGAACATTTTAGCATTTTAAGTAGCATCCTTGCAAAAGGCTGCATCCTTTTATATGCACAGTGCCAAAAACCAGATAAATTTTTGCAGTGTCAGTGAAGGCATTTTTTTTAATGTGCAGTGATACCTATATGCCTGATCTTTATTTCTTCCAGGGCTAAAAATTGTTGTAGGGTGAAGTATTCTAAACCTCTAAGAAAAATAGGAGATGTTCTTGTTGAAAAGTATGCAGTTGATAAGAGGACCTCCCACTCCTTCTTCGGGCCTTATTGAGGTCATTTAAGCAAATAATCAGTCTAGCATTTGAAATACCACTATTTTAGAAAAGATATAGAATGTTTGTAGACGCTGAAACATCTTTTCTATCAAAAGCTTTCTTCTTCGGAGGATTTACAGAACTGGAGGGAGGGAGGAAGGGTGAGAAGGAAAGAAAAAGGGAAGCAAGAGAAGGAGAGAGGAAGAAAGAGAGGAGAGTAGGAAGGAGGGGAGGGAAGGAAAGGGAAGAAAGAAAGAAGGAAGGAAGGGAAGGAAGGAAAGAATGGAGGGAGGAAACATACATACATTTATCAGGCATGTACTGTATACCATGCACTGTGCTAAGAATGAAATATATTACAAATATCTCAGTTGATCCTCCCAACAACCCTGGGAAATAAATGTAATTTTCAACTCCATTTCAGAGGTGATGAACTGAGGCAGAGAGGATAAATTATTTGCCAAGGGTTACAAAGCTAGTAAGTGTCTGAGGTCATATCTGAACTTAGTTATCCCTGACTCTAGGATCAGTGATCTATTCATTGTGCCTCCAGCTGCATTGCTGCAATGCAATATCTGTTTCAAATTCTCAAATAACAGTGGTTCTATTAAGATTAAAATTTATAGATGAGTGTATGGAGTGTGCCAAGTTTTCCTCGGACTGTTTGAACATAATTTCAGTTCAGAGTCATTACAATTCCAAATAACATTTTTAATTTAAACTAAAGCTTATCATTGAGATGAATTGATTGGATATCTTATAATTAAATAGGTATTGAACAAATTACTCAATCCTATTCTTACTGAAAGAATGAATAAAAATGTTTATTCAAACATTGTGTTAAGTCCTGGCAATACATATATAAAAATTAAGATAGCCCCTGCCCTCAAGGAATGTATACTTTTTTATTTTTTTTATTTTTTTCTTTATTAAAGCTTTTTATTTTTCAAAACATATGTGTGGACAATTCTTTAACATTAGCTCTTACAAAACTGTGTATTCCAATTTTCTTCCCCTTCCCCCATGCCCTCCCCTAGATGGCAAGTACTATAATATATGCTAAACATGATAGAAATACATGTTAAATCCAATATATGCACACTTATTTATAGAATTATCTTGCCACACAAGAAAAATCAAAGCAAACCAGAAAAAAAGAGAAGCAAAATAAAATGCAAACAAACAACAAAAAGAGTGAAAATGCTCTCTCTCTGGGTGCAGATGGCTCTCTTCATCACTGAACAATTGGAACTGGTTTGAATCATGTCATTGTTGAAGAGAGCCACGTCCATCAGAATTTATCATCATATAATCTTGTTATTGCCATGTAAAATAATCTCCTGCTTCTGCTCATTTCACTCAGCATCATAAGTTTGTGTAAATCTCTCCAGGTCTCTCTGAAATAATCCCACTGGTTGTTTCTTATAGAACAGTAATATTCCACAATATTCATATGTTCATATGAATTCATATTATTCAGCCATTCTCCAAATGATGGGCATCCGTTCAATTTCCAGTTTCTTGCCACTACAAAAAAAGCTGCCACAAATGTTTTTGCACATGTGGGTCCCTTTCCCTCCTTTAAAATCTCTTTGGGATATATTCCCAGTAGAAAAACAACTGGGTTAAAGGTTATGCATAATTTGGTAACTTTTTGAGCATAGTTCCAAACTGCTCTCCAGAATGGTTGGATCCATTTACAATGCCACCAACAATGTATTAGTATCCAGGTTTTCCAACATCCCCTCCAACATTGGTCATTATCTTTAAGGAGTTAATATTCTAATAGGAGAAGACAACAACTCTATGGGAAGTCATATGAGTGGTAACTTGAGCCAAAAGTGATTAAGCTGACATCCAGCAGCACTGGAAGATTATAGTTCCAAAACTGGATAATGGGGAAGGGAGGAATTGTATTGCATGGTAGCAGAAAAAATATGGCAAAAACATAAAGCAAGGCATGACTGTGCCTAGTTAGGAATATTGGCCCACAGAAGGTGTTCATTTAACAGGAAAGCAGAAATCCCAGAACTGAAAGAGTTAAGACTTCCAAAACATAACATTGTATGATAAAATAATGAGAAAATTAAAAAATAAAGTGTTATATAAACACTAAAAAGAAGGGGTAAAAATCATGTTTACACCATACACATTTACACTTTTTCCTTGCAATAAGTTTGATTGATCTGAAGCTCAGAAAGTCATCTGATCACACAATTGGAATGAGTATACATGTTCTCAGCTTCCAACTCTGCTGCTAATATGTGACCTTTCCACTATGACACTCTTCTTTTGAATAATGATTTTGAGTATTGGAACATGGTCAATTTGGCTTAATAGAGTTTCCAACTAACAAAAAAACCCCATTAAGATAGGAGATATTATACTGCTAGAAATTACATCTGTTTCTCAGGTTTTTAAAAACTTACTAAATTTTTGGTTTGAAAACATTGTCTAAAATGTAATAGTTCAGTAGAGATAACAAGCCATTAAAGGTTAAGATGAAGTCTTATTATATTAAGCTATATTTATGGAACATGGTATAAAGGTTGATGGAACATAGACTTAAATAAAAGTATGCTCAATGAAAAAAATTTTTTTGTGGGGAGGAGGCAGATGAGGTTTAAGTGACTTATCTAAGATTACACAGCTAGTAAATGTTAAATGTCTGAGGCTGGATTTGAACATAGGTCCTCCTGATTCTAGGGTCAATGCTCATCCACTGTGCCATCTAGTTGCCCCTCAATGAAATGTTTCAGGCTTTATCTTCATTATGAAGAAAAAGATAAATGTTTGATTTTTATAGTATTTACTTTATAGAAAGTCAGTGTAGTGAAGAATAAACTAGCCTTAATGTCAGGATGACCTGGACTTATGGTTTACCTTTGACATATACTAAAACAAACAGTATAAAGTTTCCAAGTCATTTTAGCCTCTCAGTGGTGTAACTGGTCAGTTTTGTTTCTATCCCATTCCTATTCTCCCAATATAATGTAAGCTTTGAGATCAGAGGCACAGGTGTGATTTTGTTGTTCAGTCATTTCAATTGTGACCAACTTTTTGTGTTTCCTATTTGAGGTTTTCTTGACAAAGATACTAGAATAGTTTGCCATTTCCTTTTCCAGCTCATCTTACACATTAGTGAACTGAGGCAAATAGGACTAAGTGATTGGTTCAGGTACCAAGTTTCTGAAGCTGAATTTGAATTCAGAAAGATATCTTCCTGACTTCAGGTATAATTCTCTATCTAATGTTCTATCTAGCTGTCTCTAAAGAGTATATAATTGTTGTTGGTTTTGTCCTTGGTTCTACAAGAGGACCAATAACATCAGAATGACATTGTCTTGACTAACAAGTGAATTGAATTTCTTGGAATGAATTGAATTGCTCCACACAAAGGAGTTCATTGTTAGAGTAAGCAGATGATGAGTGTAGTGTCATGGACAGAAAAGCCAGCCTTTAAGTTGAATGGTAGAAGTTATTGCAAATCTGACTTAGTCAAGATTAAAACCACTGTGACAAATGATAAGCAATATCACTGTAAGTGAAGTCTTGTCATTTCTGCTTTCACCTTTTATAAATTCTCTCCATTCAATCAATTGCCATCCAACTGTGTCCTCTCTCATCTCACACTTGGACTTCTACCAAACTATTCTTGTTGTCCTTGGCTCAAATCTCTCCCTGTTCTGATCCATCTTCCACTCAGCTGCAAAAGTAATGTTACTAATGTGCAGATCTTATTGCATCACTCTCCTACTTAATAAAAACTTCAGTGGTTCTCATTACCTTCAGGATCATATATTCCTCTGAATTTAAAGCTTTCACAACATGGCTTCTTCCTATTTTTTCTCTCTTCTTATTCTTTACTCTCCTTTATAAACTCTGTGATTTAGGGACAGCAAACTGCTTTTTAAATTAAGTTAAAAGTTTTATTTTATTTTATTTTATTCTTCCTCCTCACTTTAGAATAAACTAAGAAAACCCATATAATAAATATGCATATAAAACATTAGCCTATTCTATCTCCTAACTATTTTATACATTCCTCTCAAATATAGAATATTGTCTCTCCTCATTTCTACCAAATGGCTCCTCTGACTTGCAGATGCAGCTCAAATCTCACTTTTGAAGGAGATATCAGCACTTCATTGCTAATGCCTTTCTCTTGCAATTTACCTTTTATATCTACTGAGTATAATTTGTATATAGTTTGTTGTTGTTCTTGGTTCTGCTATTACAATAAGAACTCCTTCAGACCAACTACCTTGTCCTTTTTTTGCCTTTTCTTTGCATCACTGGTATTGTAGATACTTTCCTTTTTATTGTAATAAATTTATTTATTTTTAACATATGTTAATTTATGAATCATATTAGGAGAGAAAAATTGGAGCAAAAGGGAAAAACCATAGAAGAGAGAAAAAACAGAAAAAAGAAGTGAACATAGCATATGTTAATTTACATTCAATTTCCATAGTTCTTTTTCTGGATGCAGATGGCATTTTCTGTCCAAAGTCTATTGGGATTGCCTTGATCACTGAACCACTAAGAAGAACTAAGCCTTTCATAGTTGGTCATCTCACATTCTTACTGTTATTGTGTACAATAAGCTCCTGGTTCTGTTTGTTTTGCTCAGCATCAGTTCATATAAATCTTTCCAGGCCTTTCTATAATCAGCTTGTTCATCATTTTTTATAGACAATAATATCCCATTACCTTCATATATCACACCTTATTCCAGCCATTCCCCAACTGATAGGCATTTACTCATTTCCAATTCTATTATACCACAAAAACAGCTGCTACAAACATTTTTGTACATATGGGTCCTTTTCCCTCCTTTATGGTTTCCTTGGAATACAGACCCAGTGATGGCATTGCTAGGTCAATGCTATCCTCTTGATAAATGTTTATTAAGACTATAGCAATCTAGTATTTGACAAATCCAAAGGCCTCAGATTTTGGGATAAGAATTCATTATTTGACAAAAACTGCTGGAAAAATTGGAAACTAGCATGGCAGAAACTAGGCATAGACCTACACCTAACATCATATACCAAGATAAGGTAGAAATGGGTTCGTGATCTAGACATAAAAAATATTATAAACAAATTAGAAGAACATAGGATAGTTCCATACAGTCAGTAGGGAAACTTTGGGTAAGGTATAAAACTCTTCAGCCCAGAAGGAACCTGCTAACATGACAACCTGTGTGGAGATTGAAGCATAGTGATAGCAGATGGAAGAGTGATACTAGTGGCAAACTACATACAATAGCATGCTCTTTATTTGGTCCCACATGCTCAGTGTTGTTTTTGTTACACTACAAAAAAAGGGAAAGCCCTTAAAATAAATGGACTCCCTTTTTCCACCATCCTCAGGAGTCCTACCTCATCACTTCTCCAATAGGAAGGGATATCTTAATCACCCTAGTGTGGGGGCTCTAGAAAGAAGGACACAACAGTTTATATCTCAGATTTGTAGAGGAAGAAATTTTGGACCAAAGAAGAACTAGAGATCATTATTGATTATAAAATAGATAATTTTGATTATATTAAGTTAAAAGGTTTTTGTACAAACAAAATTAATACAGATTAGAAGGGAAGCAGTAAACTGGGAAAACATTTTTACATCCAAAGATTCTGATAAAGGCTTAAAATATAGAGGTCTAAAATATAGAGATTGAATCAAATTTGTAATATTATGATAATAATTTATAATAGTTCAAGCCATTTTCCACTTGATAAATAGTTAAAGGATATGAAGACAGTTTCCAGATAAAAAAAATTGAAACTATTTTTAGTCACATGAAAAGGTGCTCCAAATCACTATTGATCAGAGAAATGCAAATTAAGACAACTCTGAGATACCACTATACACATGTAGATTGGCTAAGATGACAGGAAACAATAATGACCAATGTTAGAGGGGATGTGGGAAAACTGGGACACTGATACATTGTTGGTAGAGTTGTGAAAGAATCCAACCATTCTGGAAAGCAAATAGTTATCAAACTGTGCATACCTTTTGATCCAGTTGTTTTTCTACTGGGTTTATATCCCAAAGAGATCTTAAAGGAGGGAAAGGGACCTACACGTGAAAATATGTTTGTGACAGACCTCTTTGTAGTATCAAGAAACTGGACACTTAGTGGATGTCCATCAATTGGAGAATAGCTGAGTAAATTATGGTATATGAATGTTATGGAATATTATTGTTTTGTAAGAAATGTCCAACAGGATGATTTCAGGCTTGGAGAGACTTACATGAACTGATGCTGAGTGAAATGAGCAGAACCAGGAGATCATTATACACAGCAATAAGAAGACTATACAACAATCAATTCTGATGGATGTGACTCTCTTCAACATTGAGATGATTCAAATAAATTCCACTTGTTCAGTGATGAAGAGAGCCATCTACACCCAGAAAGGGAAAACCCGTGGGAACAGAGTGTAGACCACCACATAGTATTCTCACTCTTTCTGTTGTTATTTGCTTGTGTTTTGTTTTTTTTTTTTTCTCACTTTTTCTTTTTCTTCCTTCTTGATCTGATTTTTCTTGTGCAGCAAAATAACTGTATAAATATGTATACATGTATTGGACTTAACATGTATTTTAACATATTTAACATGTATTGGACTATCTGCCAGCTAGAGGAGGGGATGGGGGGAAGGAGGGGAAAATTTGGAACAAAAGGTTTTTGTAAAGGTCAATGTTGAAAAAATTACCCATGCATATGTTTTGTAAATAAAAAGCTTTAATAATAATAATAATAATAATAATAACTATTTATTGATTGACTGATTAAGATGAGGGACATGAGGAACTAGCCAGGATTGCGCTTAAAGTAGTTTGATACAATAGCAGAAAATTTGGGCCAAAACATGGCCTTTTAACTCAGCAGTTCTTTAAAAGGTCATGCCTGTCAAGGTAACTCTTCTTCCTAGTCTACAATTGCCTCTTTTTTGTCCATGAACTCTCAGCAGAGCCTCTGAATTCCTGTAGTCCTCCCTCCTGAATTCTCCCTTGCTGTTGACACTAAGGTCTCTTAAGCGGAGCTCTTGACAGGGCCCTGACAAAATGTGTTCACCAGCCTGTCCTTTCTTCAGCTTTTAGGAAAGCATTATAATACTTTGTGAAACTGCTTTAAACCTCAGTTTTTAAAAACTTTGTCAAGTTTTCTGTTTGAGAACTATGCCCTAAATCTAATTGTCTAGTAGAGCAGTGCAATATTTTCTCTTGAAAATCTTCTGACAATCTTGCTTCTAGAATTGTTTACCACACTTGTCCAGATCTCTGCCAGGAATAATTTCTTCTTCTAAGGAACAAATCTGTGAAGCTGCAAATAATTGCTGACATTTATATAGAACTTTAAAGTTTATTTAAAAAAAGAAAACAAAAGAAAGAAAGAAATAAAAAGAAAAGAAAAGAAAGAAAGAAAGAGAAAGGAAGGAAGGAAGGAAGGAAGGAAAGAAGGAAGGAAGGAAGGAAGGAAGGAAGGAAGGAAGGAAGGAAGGAAGGAAGGAAGGAAGGAAGGAAGGAAGGAAGGAAGGAAGGAAGGAAGGAAGGAAAGAAGGAAGGAAGGAAGGAAGGAAGGAAACAGTTTCATAAACATGAGTCCCTTCAATCCTCAGAAGAATCTTGTGGGGTAGATGGTACAGGCTAATAGTAGCTCATTTTCTGGATAAGGCAATTTAAGGTCAGGAGGATCATGCACCTTGACCACCATAAGTGTCAAAGACAAGAAGTTAGCTATATGATTAATATGTTTTCTTGTTTTGTTTTGTTTTTGGCTTCTACTGCTTTAGGAAAAAATATAGAAGAGGAGAGCATAAATTTATGAAAGAATGCTTTTGTAGCAATTTGAGGCCAAGTCTTCGTCTCCCAACTGTTGCCCTCACAGATGGATTATATCCTCCCAGAGCAGGCCTCTAATCTCCTTCCTCATGATGTATCCCTAAAGGTCTCTGGAGTGATTTCTTTAATGATATTGGCTCAAACCTTCAAGGCAGTATGTTTTATCTATTGTTAACTCTCATCACTTAGCATTTCAGTTTCATTTTATCCGTTAATATCAAATATCTTTTACAAAGTTAGTGATATTGCAAATAGATTATGAATCAATTTCAGTACCAGGTATTCCTAAAAATTTCCCAAGGTAATAGCAGAATTTTTGTTGCAGCTTGTTCACATCCACCTTATTCCTTTCAACTATCCATTATAGTGTTTCTCTTTAATTTTTTAGAGGTAGTGAATTCCCATATATTGCTATTACAAAGAAGGAAATCTTTGTATTATAGTTAGAAAACCAGGGTTCAAATCTTGACATCACCATATATTAATTTCATGATATTGAACTAATTCACTTTCCTACCTTGAAATTCACTTTTCTCTTTAGTATGCAGGATACTGGACCTAGCAATCAGAAAAATGCAGTTTCAAACTTTTCTTCTGATATTAGTTGTTTGTAAATGTTAAATCTCTTAGTCGCCTAATTTTTAAAAAACCAATAAAAAATACTTTTGTTCATATCACAGAATTGTTGTGAGGTTTAAATGGAATATAAAGCATGTTTTAAATTTAAAATGTTAGATAAACATGTGTTATTAGTATTAATAATAATTACAATATCCTTAGAAACATACAGTATAGGACTCACTATACCTAATCAGTAGGATTGTTAACAGTTTCAAAAGGGAGGATTCATATAAAGCATAAATGGGAGTGTTAATGGTAAAGGATTCTGTGCCTTTAGTGCTAAGTTAAATAATGAGAATTAACAGAGAATTCTTGATTTAAACAGAATGGAATTCACTTTTATGGACTTAGAAAACATCATATTTAACTATTTATTTGTTTTTCATTTGAATTTAGTTCCAACTTTTGGGGGATACTCTTCAAATCTATAGTTTGACATAGAATCACTTTCCATTCATATTGTTAAATATATTTCCCCCTATTTATTCTGTTTTTTCTCTCCTTTCACTTTGTCCTCCTCAAAAATGTTTTGTTACTGACCTCTCCTTCTCCCAATATTCCATTGTTTCTATCCCCTTCCCTTTTTCTGTATCTCCTTCCTCTCCTACTTTCCTTCAAGATAAGATAGGTTTCATAGAATCACTTTCTAGGAAATCAATATAATATCATCAGTCTCTGACTTTCTACTTTAAATAAATCCTCACAATTATTAGTAAATCTGGGTTTCAATGAGTTTTATTTGTCCACAAAAAAGATTTCCTTTTCCCATTGATTTTTCACTTTAAATATCTGAACCCCAAGTTTTTTATTGCATTTTCAAACCAAAATTTTTATTGAATGCTACACCTTTTTTCTAGTCAGCTGTGTTCACAACCTGAGTCAGCTTTTCATCCTCACTCCTCATTACCTCTATATCCAATGAACTAATTGTTGATTCCACCTCTGCACTATCTGGCCCCCTTTTACACACACCACAGCCACTGGAATCTCAGTACTCATCATCTCTCACCTCGACTATTGCAGTAAGCTCCTAATTGGTTGTCCAGCAACCAGTCTGATTCCCACACCACTCCATCCTCCATATAGTTGTGAAAATGATATTGCTAAGGCACAAGAATAATTCTGCCATATCCCTTCTCAAGAAACTTCAATGACTTCCCACTGGCTTTAGGATAAAAAAATAAACTCCTCTATTTGGCGTTTAAAGTACTTCACAATCTGGCTCCAGTCTGCCAGGCTGATTATTTATTACTCCTCCTCATGTACTCTGGACTCCAGTCAAAATGTCTCATTGTTCCCCATAGATTTCTTTTCATTTCCTGTCTCTATGATTTTGCCCAGGCTGGCCCCCAAGTCTGAAATACTCACCTTCACATCTTGGAAACCCTTGAACCCTTTAAAGCTCATTTCATGTCTTCCCTTGTTTCCCAAGTTGCTAATCTTCCCACCCCAATTATTACATATTTTTATTGTCTAGAATCTATATTTGCTTATCTGTGAATATGTTGTATCCTCCCAGTAGAATGTAAACTTCTTGAGAGCAGGGTTTATCTCACTTTTGTATTTGCATCCCAAGCAGCCACTGTGCTGCCTGCTTGCTTACATGGCAGGGGCTCAATAAATGCTTTTGACTGATGTGACATAGTTATTTATAGTCAAAATGTGCAGCAAACAGCTAGTTATACATACATATACATAGACACACACAAACACACATACACACATACATATATTTCTCATCTTGTTGGTATCTGGAAATTTTCACAGTACATCATGAGGGAAGGTAGTGTGCCTGCCAGAAAAAATGCTGGATTTGGAAAAGTGCCTTATGTTTGGTATTTCATATAATTTTCACATCGGCCCTATGAAGTGAGTGCCTTTGTTAGCTGTATTTTACAGATAAATAAACTGTTTGGAAGGAAAATTAAGTGACTTGCATAAGATAACAGAAAATATAAGCTCTCTGAAGACAGGCATTGTTCCACTTTGATCTTTGTAACTTTAATACCCAGCACAGTTCTTGACACATTGTTTTTTGTCTCAAAGGAGACATAAATTTATCTGAACAAGGAAATCCTGTTGAGACAATTTCCTGTAGCAGTAAAGATCAGCATTTGCTCAATAACTTATAGCAATATTAGGGAGTTGCCTAGTGATACCACTACATATGTGAACTTTTCTAGCATTAACCTTTGTATATTAAAGGCACAGATTAAACCCATTTTTTTCTGACCTCAAAGTTACTCTGTATCCAGTATGTCATGATACCTATTTTTTTGATTGAATGATTTATTGATTTATATATCTAAGGCATTTTTTGAACCAATTCAAGAGTTTATTCTTTTCTTTTTCATTATTATTCTAAGGATTTTTTTTCTCTTTTTAAAGTTTCCAGTGGGGGAAAGGTAGCAGAGAGAGAAAGTAGATTTTTGTTCATTGAAAAAAATTACCTTTAGTTTAAAAAAAACTATGAAATAATATTCATAAGTATTCAGTTTAATGCTGTAATTTCTCCAGACATGGTCTTAGAATCCCAAAGTAGTCTATGTGATTAAAACTATTTTCACAATAATACTGACTTTTTATTTCAGATGTAGTAAATATGAGTTGATATAACTCACAAACAAAAGTACTTTGGATAGGGTCCTTATAAATCTAATATTTGATATCTCATATATACAAAACAGATGAATAATTCACAATTTTGAGTGTAGGTTTTTTTGGGAAGTGGCAACTGACTGGATGCTTTGGTATCATGTGGCTGTGATCTCAATGCAATTCTTCCTTATTTGACTAAGAGATCACTTGCTGCTGCCTGTGTCCAGCAGTCCCTGGGCTCTTCCGCCTTGCTGTCTTCTCTAATGACTATGCTCAGCAAGCCCAACTTTGGAAAGGAGACTCCACTAATTAATTAGCTTTGCCCATCTAGCATTTGGTAACTAGTTGGTGGGTCCAACAACATCAACAACAACAATCAAAACATTCTTCAAGGAAAATACAGACAACTATATTCTCTAGGCCAGGAAGACCAAAATGAAATTACTTCCACATGACTTAAAGCCATTAGGAACTTGATAAATCCAGATTAGCAGTGTCTGTTTGCTGAATCCTTAGCCAGAAAGATAGATAATTGGAATTACACAATACTCAGCACTTTGGTTTGGCCTCTATTTTATAATATAATAAAACTTATCATCTGTAAGCTTGTCTGGTTTTTAGAACGAAAAAAAAAAGACCAAGGACAATTTGATCTGTTCTGCTTTTGCAGACACTGATGCAGGTGCTTTAAAAACAAAGCATTTAATCAGGCAGGTTTTTACTTAAACTACCTGATGATTCATCATCCAGCCCTTGCATATTGTCTATTGTACCCCTTAGGGCTATTATTTATTGAATATTTAAAGAACCTGAACTATATGTGCTACTGTCTTAAGTTCTATTGTGCTGTAAATTATAGCTCTAATTTCTTTCCTGTTCAGCTGAGATTGTCAAGACTCCAGTGAGTCATACATGGGTTGAGATGAATACTCCATGGCTGCTATACTGGAAAGCAGTCTTGCCCCATTAATTTATTGGTAATTCTAGAATGTTCCTAGACTGCAGTTTATGAGCTTTGTCATTACTCCCTGCCTTGACTCTTTGCTCTGCCTTTCACTACTCTCAATATACAACCAAAGGAAAAGAAAGGAGAAAAAAATGAAAGAAAGGAAAAAAAGAAAAAATGAAAGGAAGGGAAAAGAAAGAAAGAAAAAAAAAACCTTCTTTTCTTCTTATCTCTTTGCTTTACCTAAAAAGGATAACTCTTGTCTCCTAAACAAAACCTGTCAGATTAGTGCTTTGAAGCAAACTGTACATGGTTACTTAAATAGACATTTACCAAGTGCCTACTGTGTGCCAGGCATTATCCCGTTTTGGGGACAAAAAAAAAAAAGAGACAGCCCCTGACTGCCGTCTTACATTCCTGTTAACTTGGATTCTACAATAGGTATAGTTAGTAAATACAAAGTAATTTGGGAAAAGAGAGAGCAATGGCGATCAGAGAAAAATTGGTATATTGCTTTCAGTACTGAATGGATCATATAAAAGAGATGCTTCAATGATCATCAATTAAATACAGGCTATGTGCCAGACACCATTCTCTGGCTTAGAGATTCAAAAATAAGACTTTCCTTTTTCTTTAAGAAGTTTACTGTCTAAGAGAGACTATGCATATGTCTGTACATTATACACATATAATATATTATGTGTAGTAGTATATTTATGTTTATAATATTAACATAATGTTATATGTTATAATATGTATTTAAAAGGATTAGGAAATTGCTTAGAATACTGGGAGACTATGTGACTTGTCCATGGCTCAGAGCAAGTCTTTTGCCAGGGGTGGAATTTGAATCCAAGTCTTTCTTGTGTTCAAAGCCTGCCTTTTTCAAGATATTTCATTTGAAGTATCCCATTTGTTCTCAAGGGAAAACACACACACACACTAGATATAAATACATGTATATGCAAATATACATATAATATAAATAGAAACACGTACATATTATATGTATGCACATTAAATACATGTGAATTTTTTATATATATATGCATTTACATGTATATTTATATATATATATATATTTATGTATACATGTATTTTATGTAGGAAATATATAGACAATCAGATATTTACTAAATATTATGTGCCATTCTTAGGTTGCTATGAAAGGTAAGAATATAGTCCCTAATTTACAGAATTCATATTCCAATGGGGAAGACAATATGCAAGTATGCAAATAACTACTATAAGCAGTTCATATATGCAATGTACAACTAGGTACTAATAAAAAATTCCTAGGAGTAGTCAGATAATTTAAATTCACACTGTATATTACCATTGGGGTGGGACCAATAATCATATTTTACATAGCTATAATTCTAAATGGTGTGAATTTAAATGAATGTGACCAATTCAGTATAATTTATCGTTCATAGTAATCATTTTCTTATAGGATATAGTTCTATACTGTGTAAATGGAAGGTAACCTCAGAAGGTTGGTGTTAGTATGGAGAAGTGAGGGATAGATACTGGGAAAAGCTTCTTGAGAAAGGTTGAAGCCAAGGACAAAAAAATACAAAGTCATTTTGGAAGAGAGAATATTAGTATTAATTTGTGCCTAAATAGCTATATATAGAAGGAAAAGGGTAGATGGACTGGATTTATGACCATGCATCTGGAGATTTCCTCAATAAGCCAATTTCCTTGACCAGAAGAGATCAGTACTTTGCTACTTAAAAGCCTTAGAAAATTGCTTACAACATTGAGAGATTACATGAGTTGTTTAAGGTCTCAGGGTTAGTCTTTTGCCAGGACTGGGTCTTAAACCCAGTTCATTTTTGGTTTCAAAGTCAAGTAACTCTTTTGAAGTATCTTATGAGAAGTATCTTATTTGCCCTCAAAATGAGAGGATACCAATATTTAGTGTAGCCACAGTGAAATTTGTATCTTTGTAGGATTGATGCAAAGCTTCTGAGTTATTTTCATACTGAAGAACTTTCATTTTATGAGGGATAGAGGAAGCAAGTAAGGGAATCAGTGGTCCTTACTGTAATACGTGACACTTATATTTCATTGAAATGTCATCTAGTAACTATAAATATGTATACATATTTTGGATTTAATATGTATTTTAAATATTTAACATGTATTGAACTACCTGCTAGCTAGGGGAAGGGGTGGGAAGAAGAAGGGGAAAATTTGGAACAAAAGGTTTTGCAAGGGTCAATGTTGAAAAATTATTCATGCACATGTTTTATAAATAAAAAGCTTTAATTAAAAAAGAAGAAATGTCATCTAGATGGGTTAATAAATAAACATTTATTTAAAATGCTTACTTATAAAAAGTATTTATTTAAAATACATATGGCAGGCACTCTGCCAAGTGTTGTAAACACAAAGCAAGCTAAAAATTAGTCCCCACTTTCAAGAAGCTCACTGTGTAATGAGGCAGATAACAATAATAACTATATATTTAATAAGTTTGAAATAATCAGCAGAGAAAAGACTTAAGAAGATTTAAGATTAAGAAAATGACATGTGTAGATATGTATAGGTATACATATGCATACAAATAGGTGTACATACCCATATATACAGAGTTACACATGTAAAAACATGCAAATGTGTGTATATGTTTGTGTATATAGCTGAACTAGCCAGGAAAT
Source organism: Sminthopsis crassicaudata (assembly GCF_048593235.1). Lineage (NCBI taxonomy): Eukaryota > Metazoa > Chordata > Mammalia > Dasyuromorphia > Dasyuridae > Sminthopsis > Sminthopsis crassicaudata. The sequence continues at coordinate 254,172,581 of NC_133621.1, forward strand.
GGAGAAATTGGAATCCAGGCCAATGGGAAACATGGATGATCTTATATATATATATCAGCATAGTATGCATGTACAACTAGAACTACTTTAAAGTTACCATCTGCCAAAGAGTTATAATTGTGAATAATATGCCCATTATCTTTTTGCTAATATTTTATTTAAGATTTTAACATCAATATTCATTAGGGAGATTGGTCTATAATTTTTTTTCTCTGTTTTTAACATACCTGGTTTAGGTATCAGTACCATGTCTGTGTCATAAAAGGAATTTGGTAGGACTCTTTCAAACCCTATTTTTTTCAAATAGTTTATAAATATTGGAGTTAATTGTCCTTTAAATGTTTGGTAGAATTCACATATAAATCCATCTGGTCCTGGGGATTTTTTCTTAGGGAGTTGGTTAATAGCTTGTTCTATTTCTTTTTTAAAAACGGGACTGTTTAACCAATTTACTTCTTCCTCTGTTAATTTGGGCGAGCTATATTTTTGAAGGTATTCTTCCATTTCATTTAAGTTATTGAATTTATTGGCATAAAGTTGGGCAAAGTAACTCCTAATTATTTCTCTAATTTCCTCTTCATTAGTGGCAAGTTCACCCTTTGCATTTTTAAGACTAACAATTTGATTTTCATCAGATTTACTAAGGGTTTGTCTATTTTGTTGTTTTTTTCATAGAACCAACTCTTACTTTTATTAATTAATTCAATAGTTTTTTTTTTTACTTTCAATTTTATTAATCTCTCTTTTTATTTTTAGAATTTCAAGTTTAGTGTTTACACAGGAGTTTTTAAATTTGTTCCTTTTCTAGCATTTTTAGTTGCAAGCCCAATTCATTGACCTCTTTATTTTATGCAAGTAGGCCTCTAGAGATATAAAATTTCCCCTTATTACTGCTTTGGCTGCATCCCACACATTTTGGTATGATGTCTCATTATTGCCATTTTCTTGGGTTAATATGCCCATTATCAACAGAACTTATGCTAATGCCATAATATTTTATTTTTTTTTAGAAAAGAAGTGAACTATTTTGAGGAGTAATATGTTTAAGGATTCAGTTATTTTTTAAGTGCTTCCTATATGCCAGGCATTGTATTAAGTGTACAAAGAAAGGTAAAAATGAAAAGGAATTTATCTATTAAATTATGATTTTAACCCCAGTTGGGCACAAAAGCCAGAGATTAAAGCCAGAATTAAATACTTAAAATTATCTCATGATTGGAATTGTATGGGGAAAAAAAAATTAAGCCCCAGGCAGTGTCAGGAGAGTGGGTTTGAAAGAAGGCATCAAATAGGTTATTAAATGTTTCACTGAATCCTCAGCCTAGCTCTCATTAGGGTTAACATACTTTCATTTGGATACTAAGGTGACACAGTGAATAGAGTGCTGGGCCCAGAGAATTCAAATCTGATCTCAGTCACTTAACTGGCTGTATGACTTTGGGAAAATCACTTAAGGGAAATCCCACTTCAGCTCATTTTATAGATCAGATAACTGAGTTATCTGATCTATAAAATGAGCTGAAGTGGGATTTCACTCCAGTATCTTAGCTAAGAAAATCCCAAATGACATCACAGAGTCAGACACAAATGAACAAAGGTTCTTTTAGGTTCTGTACCAGAAATTATTTTTATAGTTTTGTACTAGACTGTGAGTTCCTTGAGAGCAGGTCTTGGTTTTTTTTAATTACTTTTTTTGTGTGCCTAAAACAGTACCTGGCATGTAATAGAAGCTTAATTTGTTGAGTTGCTGACTGGTTTGAACTTCATGGAACAGTTATTTATGTTCCAAAAGCCATTTATTTTTGAGAACGAATTGTATTTTATGCGTAATTATATGCAGATGAACTCCTCATCTACTTGGCAGATTAAAAGACTCAAGAGATTTCAATTCTTGGGTTACTTATAGACAATAAAGCAGGCCTGAAAATGTAGTTATTTGAGTTGCTTCAATTTGAGGCCTTAGAGAAATACTTAATCTACAATTAAATCACATCAGCTTTCAGGATGTTTAGCAAAGGTGAAATGTGTAATTAGACATTTTAAATTGCATGTCATCTGCACCCACAGTGTTGACATATGCTGTGTTTTTTCCCCCTTTGGTACGGTGCTGTGTAAGACTTCATTCAATATAATCTGAAGCCAATAGATCCACAAAAGTAAACTTGCCAGAAATTACAACTAGAACTTTAATTCTGATATTTTCTTATGAATTGTATACCCAAACTTCTTCAGTATGCAAATGATAAATCTTGTTCTCAAAAAAATAAAATAAAATAAAATTCACTGGTCCCTTTTCCTATTGTAATTATATCCTGTGCATGTTTCCCTCCACCCCCACACCCTGAAAATCCATTATCAAACATCTCCCCATCAACATACTGGAAATCTTCCTTTTGTTCTTTTAGCACCTCAGGGAGCCCATGTGTCACACATGCGATCCATCTGTCCCTTTCCCACTAGAGGATCATCACATCATCACTTTTTCCAGTTATAGCTTTTATTCATCATCCCTTTTTCTTCTACAATCTAAAAATGCTGTAGTCATGCTTACCATGTGTTTTATTTTTTAATATCTCACTTTAAAATTGCTTTGTTTTTAATTCTTGTTGGAATGACAAACATATAATGTCACTAATGATCACTTTTTTTTTCTTTTCTCCTTAATTCTTATTTATCAGTAATGTTTTCCAGGATATGCATAGTAATGAAGATACCTTACCATATGAATAATATAATAAAGGCAACACCTCTTTTTTCATCCATTTTACTTTTTTATGGTTGGAGCAATTGTTTTTATTTTTTCATTGGTATGGCTTTAGGAATTTCTCAGGCTTCACACAATTATTATAAAATACTTTGTGGAGTTGTTTAGATATTATATTGGATATCTTCCATAACGCTGGCAACCTGCCAAAACAATGGCATATTTTTTTTTATTTAAGGTCTTCCTTGATGTCATTTCAATTAATATTAAGAATCATCTCCATTGTTATATATATGAGAGCTTTATATTATAGCATACTTTGGGGAGATACCTTATCTAAGGAAGAATGATGTAGATAGAAAATATTCCATCTTCTCTGATGATTATATTTGTTTTTTAAATTTTTTCTAATCCAGTTTATTATAATATTTTATGTATGGATACATATTTCAATTATCTTCCAATATTCTTGTAGAGCTCCTCTGATCTCATTGATGTGAGCACTACTTTTAATAATTCAGATTGTAAAATATCTATGCTGTGATGTTCTTATCTATGTCCTCCCAGAAGTTTGCTGTAGGAAGTCCACTTAACATGTTAGAGTCCTTTCAATTCTTCTAACATTACAAAGGAGAATAATCAGTCACATGTGTTGTCCATCATTTTATTCATCCCTCTGACTATAAGACTAGCTCTCCTTTTGTTTTCCAGCCATGTAATATTCTAATCACATCCTTTATTTTATGATTGTACTACTTTTGATTATTTTCCTTAGTTTATTTGAAACTGCTATGTTTATTATTGAAAACTGCTTTTCACAAATTTTCATTAACTGATATGATTTTTGTTTCTGATTTAAGAAATGAATTATCTAATAGTAAATTAATATTTAGTAATTAATTATTTATACCTAGGCAACACAAACATTAAAGACTATGATCTACTTTTAATATAAAATGCAGCTAAAACAAGTGAAGGAAATGGCAAACATTTATCAAGATTCTACATTCTCTATTTTGATATGTTATTATCCCTAACACAGTGTGAAAATGGTGATGGAAATATGATTTTAGTGTAAACCACAGTTTTCAAGGGAGCTAATTAAAATCTTTACCTGAACCTTAGCTAGGTGTAAATGTGAGTGATAATTCTTCCCCTTTGGGGTTTACTTTTCAATGTACAATTTCATTTTTTTTTCTTCTTGCTGATATAAAAAACTATAGCTCTTAAAAAGAAAAATGCAATGGAAATATTAAGAAAATTTTATATGCATTATGTAAGATAAGGTGGGAAAATCTCATCTTTGCTAGCCTTACTGATAATTGAGTGATTATCTTAAATATTGCCTAGCATAGTGTGTAAATATATCAATATATCTACTGTGGAATATGAGTTCCTAGTGGGATCATGGGGGATGAAAAAAAGAATTTACTTATCAATTATGGAACACAAATTTATGTAGTTCTAAAATAGATGTAAGGTGGCAGTATATCATTTAACATAATCAGGAATCAGATGTTTATGCTGCTGCTTATAAAATGATGACTAGTCATTTTGGTTTGTTTTAGTATTTTGTAATCAAACTTCCATAGTGATCAAGAAAACCAAGCCATCATAAGCTGATTTCTCCCTCACAGTTTACTAGCCGTAAATATTGTATTTCTTAATCCAAAACCCTCCCCCCCAAACCCAACAATCTCAAATTCTTTATGTTTTGTTTTGTTTTTTGTTTCTTTCTACACTAGAGTGTTTTGCTAGCAGATTGATCATATTTCCTGAAACCTCTCATAAATCCAAGGTCAAACTTATAGTTTAAGCTTGAGACTTCTTTGACAGCAAAAAATTAGTTGATTGTTATGGAATTGGGTTGTAAGAGAAGTCAGAGTTCGTGCTTATGGACAAAATTTGTTATGATATGAGGAAATAATGGCAAAAATTAATGCATGAGTATAGTAAACCAGTGTTTTGCCTTGAGGTGGTTGCTGCTTGTTGCTTTTTGTAACCTTTGTAGAGCCCTAATATTAAATGGAATATCTCAGAAATTAAGTTTCTCTACAGATTCCTTCTTCTTCATGAGGGTCATAAAACTTTTAATTATAATATATAGCAATTTTGAGCTTGTCTATTATCTTTCTATACATGGGATATTTTCCTTTGTTTGCCAAATGCATTTCTTAAAAAGGGAATCTTACCACTATTATATAGATGATAAATAATTTAATTTAAAGTGCATATTGAAAGAAAGAATTTTTGATAAGTTAATAATTCCACAACTAAAGAGATAATGGGCTTGATGCCATAATTAATGTAAATTGGGAGTCACCAGATGAATTTATGGCAAATAGTACTTCCTATGTTTATAGCATACTGATTCCATAGAATCATAGAATTAGAACTGGAAGGGCTCATCATCTAGTCCATACCCCTTGTTTTATAAATGGGGAGATAGAAGCCCAAAGTAATGTGACATACCTGATCTCTGATAATAGTCCACAGCAAAGATAGTATTTGATCTTGCATCCTTAAGTTATAAAACATTGACCAATCTATTATGTCACAATTCCTTTATGGAAGGAAAAGGAATAAAATACCACAGATAGATATGTGGATAGACAGATAAGTAGATGAATTAGATTAACAAGTAGATGAATAGATAGTAGTTATTATAAACATATAAATAATCTGAGGGTAAATACTAGTAATCATCAGCTAAGCAAGTGATTTTAGAACCTTTCCTTTATAATTTAGTGATAATATTAAATAGAATATGTGAAAGTGATAACTTTTGTTAACATTATGATTGTTCAGCTAAATCTCATGATTAACATTTAAAAAAATAATATTTAACATTCATGTAGCACTTACTGTGCCAGCCACTATGCAAGGCAACTTACAATATTATCTCATTATCTTAATTTTATAGGGGAGGAAGTTGAAACAGGTTAAGTGATTTGCTGAGAGTCACACAGCCAGTAAGTATCTGACTGAATTGAACTCAGGTTTGCCAGAACCAATGTTCTATCCACCATACCACCTAGCTGCTCCTCCTTAAAAAAAAAAAAATCAAGTTCATTTGTTTGTGCCAGTAATTTGAATTTTTAATATCATGAGATTAATTCATTCGCACAATAGTATAGAACCTATGTGAACTGCCTAGTTTTATATAACACACACACACACACACACACACACACACACACACAAAACTTATTTCAGAGACTAGCTACCCCCATTCAAAGATGTGGTGAAAGCAGTAAGTTCAGTAAAGATAATTTGGAAATGTGTTTTGCATGATTGCACATACATAGCCTATATCAAATTGCTTATCCTTTCAGGGAGGGGGGGAAAGAAGGGAGGGTGAAAATTTGTAATTCAAAATTTTTTAAAGATCAATGTTAAAAGTTGTCTTTACATATAATTGGGGAGAATATTAAAATGTTGGCAAGCAATCCCATGGCTACAAGACCATTGAGAAAAGACTCTCAGTTAAGTATATCTCAAATCTGTGGTGATTGAAAGCTATTGCATGTAACTATATTATATTGACATTCTGTGACACATGTCAAATAAAGCTTCAAATTTCTAGTGATCCAAGCATCTAACTCAGTAGAACAACTGATGATTGACAGCCTCATCAGCAATCACTTCTGAAAGGTAAAAGAATAAATGAGAATAAAACTAAATTTATCTTTTCATTTCCCAAGACAGCTACAACTGGTTGGATTTAGAGTCCCATTAACTCAAAATTGCTATCAGTATTTTATATAACCTTGTATACTTAAAAAAGATGAAACCTTGATGGAGACCTAAATATGTGTTCTATAAGACTTTAGTGAATGAGTTGAAAAATGTCAGGACTCCATAGATTAACTTGACACTATATTTTCTACAAAGAACTCTGTGCTTTGCCTATATTTGGGCATTAATAAATATTTGTTGAATGAGGATTAATTAACTTATTCATGGACTTAACTGTATTATAGTGCAAAGAACATTCAGAAGATCTGCTCCTGGATTCCATCTCTAGACTCAATCACCTCTGTAATATCAAGCAAATCCCATAGCCTCCCTGACTTTTAGTTCCTTCTGTAAAAAGTGGGGACTATCCTTCTCCTATTTTTAGAGAATAATTCAACTTAATTTAAAAGTCGATAGGGACCTCAGTAGCCACCCAGCTCAACCCATATACAAAAAGAATCTCCACTATAACATACTGAGGATTGATTATTTTAAAGAGCTTTAAGAAGGCCCCACCTCTTGAAGCAACTCCCTGTTCTTAGGGATGGATCTAATTTTCAAGATCTTTTTTCTTGACATCAAGTTTAATTTGGTCTCTTCAATTTTTATCCATTGCTCTTGATTCTCCCTGAAGTAATATAAAATGAAAATAATCTGTCATTCTTCTTACAGCCCTTTAGATTTTTGAAGACAGCTGTCTTGTCATCCCTCACTCTTTGTTTTTATCAAAATAAACCTGTTCTTTTCATATAAATGAGCCTCACATGACTTGAACTCAAGATCATTCACTATCCCCGTCACCTTCCTTTGGACACTATCTTACAATTGCCCTTAAACTGAATCACCCAGATCTGTTCAGAGATCTGACAAGAAGCAACACACATACTATCACATCCTTACTGGAAGTTTTCTTTCACCTAAGGCAAACCAAGATGGCAGTAAATATCTGGCTGCCACAACAGATTACTGACTCACATTGACCTTATGGCCAATGAAATCACTTCCACCTTGAGCTCTATCTTTCAATGATACTTCTTCATCCAGGCTTTACTGTCTGTTGGGGAAAGGGCCTTTGAAAAAAAATCTTTTGTTATTTCTCATACTAGTGTGCATACCTTGTTCGAAATTATAATTGCTCCAACACTCAAAGCACAACTGACAGCCCATTTTGGCTCCAAAGCCTTTCCCAATTGGAAAAAAAAATTAATAAATATTAGCTCCAGATCTGTGATATATGAGTAAAAATACAACAGAGTGAACACTATAATCTTTGAATATGCCCCCTGGTTATTGCAGCTGCCAACTGAGGAGCTGCTCTAGAAAATGCTCTTTAGTAGAAATTGAACAAGAATGGAAAATATTTGGATAAATCCCTTTCTGCTTGGCATATGGGAAAAAATAACTGCTGTCTTTTGGTCTTAAAATATAAGGCATACACACACACACACACACACACACACACTTGTGTGTGCCCAGACTGAGAAGCCAGAATACTTGAAGGGCATCAGACCTCATTGCAAATACTTTTTTCTTTTTATGAGATAAAATGTAAATGGTTTCTAAAAACTCTCATAGCAAATGAGTTTTATTAGTCTTCTCTGAGAGTATAAATTCTCCAAAGAGACACAAACCATTTTTGGTTCTGTTGAATCAGAGATGGCCTTCTATTACTATCCAGACTTATATTGATATTAATATGTGATTTATGTCTATATAGTATGTAATATACATAGTATGTATATATATGTGCATGTATATATATATATATATAGTGTGTATATATGGATATATGTCTATATAGTATATAATATATATAGTATGTATTTATGTGTATTTCACACACATACACAATTTCCCCCAAAACCTTAATTTAAATTGTATAGATAGCTTCCAATGTTGGAAAAACTCTTTATCAACCTAGATTGGTTATTTTTCTATATTTGATAGTCAGTTAGATTTGCCTGGTACACTAAGGTTAAATAAAATATCTTGCTCAAAAACATATAACTTGCATTGGTAATACAAATGGTTATAGCTTGAACTTGGATCTTCCTGATATTCACAACCAGCTCTCAAACCATTCTGCTACTTTGCCTGTCATAAAAAGTATAATAATAATAAAGGTAAATTATTTTCAAAAAAAGATTTATGTAACACAAAATAAATGTCATAGAAGAGATACAAAAAGGATAATTCAGTAATGCTTTCTTACATTGTCTTAAGAAATCTAATAACCTCAAAATTCCAAAGAATTTACAATCTCATGAATTTGGAAGTCACTTTCAAATTGTATCCCAATGAAGTTTGAAGGACATAAAGCATAAAGAGATAGCCTTGACAAATAACTTCTACTTCTTCTTTCTGCTTCTTCTGCTTCTTCTGCTTCTTCTGCTTCTTCTGCTTCTTCTTCTTTTTTTTTGCTGAGGCAATTGGGGTTAAATGACTTGCCCAGAGTCACACAGCTAGAAAGTGTTAAGTGTCTGAAACCAGATTTGAACTCAGGTCCTCCTGACTTCAAGACTGGTGCTATATCCACTGTGCCACCTAGCTGCCTCATCGAAGCAACTTTCTAAGATTCTGAGACAATCAGGGCATTATATATCAAGGTGCAGGGATTAGAGGGCTGTGATAGCACAGTGTTTAGCACCAGTTTGTCCATATAAGTTAAAAAAGCTAGAAGATGGAATACCCATTATACCTGAGGTCAGCTTTTCCCCTCTCTTTCCTCTCTGCCCCTTTAGCAGCCTTCACTGTGTCCCTGGGTCTCTCTCCCATTACTATACTATTGGTATGCTATACTACTATTGCTATACTATATTACTATACTGCTGGTATACTATATCAGTACTATTACTCTTTCCTCTCTACCCTTCTAGGGTTAGCCTTCTAACTGAATTTGTCTTAAAAAGTTGATTTGAGGGCAGATTTAATAGAGAATTCCCCAAGAGCATTTATGAAACTTGCCCTGTATCTGAAAAATTGTTTATTATAGTTCAGGGTTTGCCCATCTGTTTCTTCCTTTAGCAAATTTCTCATCTGACAAATTCTTGACAGTTGCCTTATATACCTTTTAAAGGGATTGCCTAATTTCATGATTTACTATGTCTAAATAACTTTAAAGTTGTAATGTTCACGCTTTCTTGATCTCATTTGCTATGAACTATTCTAGGATCTATTATACACACACACACACAGGCACACACACACACACATACATATATATATATATATATATATATATATATATATATACATGCACATATGTCTATATAAATACAATACCTATACACATATGTATATATAAATGGATACATACATAGATACATAAATACATTTAATACCCATGTGCATATATATGTAAATGTCGCTCACACAACATTTATGCATAAATATATAAAATATATTTGGATACACATTTTACTCTTTATGTCTAATGTGTATTGCAAAAAGATAAACCTTTTTAGTTATTAATATTCTTTGTTTTTTTTAAACCTGATGCCCTCCCAGAAAGCCACCGTTAATTGCTAATTAAAAAAGAAAAAGAGGAAGAAGAAATCATACAAAATAATTCATCCAAAAAATTTTTGACATCTGCAATTTTCCACACCTATGTAGTACTTATATTAGGCAAAGGAATAGATAGAGCTGCTTCTCGTTTCTTTTTTTTTCTTTTTGGCAAAGTTGTCCTTTATAATTTTACATCTTTTAAAATTGTTTTTTTTTCTTTTCCCATTGTTGTGGTCATTGTACATGTTATTTTATTGGCCCTGCTCACATTAGTGGGAGACTTTTAAAGGTTTTTAACTAAAGCAACAAATGTTTTGACTTGCCATTTTAAAAACTGTATATATCAATGTCAAAAAATTCTGGATATACTGTAAAGTTAATTCCAAAACCTAAAGAGAGGATAAAGACCTAGGGATAATCTTTGTAAGTTACATGGCATATAAATGTTTATGTTCATAATGTGTTAATTTACAAGCATCTTCAGTAAATTAAAAAAAGAGAAAAAAAACCCATGCTACAAGCCTTTGCTAAAGAGGAGTGGCTAGGTTTTTGTTCAAGTTTAGGCTGATGTTCAAAGTATTAAATCACCTGGCAGGAAGGTGTTTTTTTTCTGAATAAATACAGAGAAGTTTCATATGTTATGTAATTTTCACTGTGTAAACCATGGTGTTAAAATACTTGAACATATTTAGCTAGTTTTTTATTTAAGATAAGAAACCCATTAAGATGAATAGTAATAAGAAAACTCAATCTCATAACACAAGTGGATTTCCTAGTGCAGTTGAATCTTCTTTAACCTTTCTTAGCCTATTCTGTCAGCATCATCCTATAAAATTAATTACCATCTGTTTGGAGGTAATTCTGCTATGATAATGTAGGGGGAAGTATCCATATTATTTGGCTGGGGTTTCTCAATACCAATCCACAAAGGACTTGGGAGGATGTGACAGCACCATGAGAAAGATACCTGAAGGCTAACCTACATTACATTTCTACTTATCACCTAACAAAGATAGTCAAATATAAAGGTCTTAGGATATAAGATAAATTTCTAGGCCCTGATTCAAAGACTTCCTTTGAAGAATGATACAGTTTTACCTAAATTCAAAGCCTTTCTTTTTTTCTTTTTGTAAAATGATACAGTTTTATCTAAATTCAGGTTACTAGAAATGTTGTTTCAAGGCTCCACACATAGACATAGAAGGAACTTAGTGGAAAAGTGAGATAACAGCTGGAGATACTTTGATGCCTTTTAGAATTGTAAGAGTATTTGAGTGTTAGTCCTTGATCAGCTGAGCTGCATGAAATGATTTCATTTCTAAAGAATATGCTTCTCAAGATCTCAAACCGTGGGCAGGAAACAAAGGAGTACAACTCGTGATTCTGGTATGAAAATAAAACCCAGCTTGAGAAAGGATGCCAGGCTAAAAAAGATTTTAAATGTTATAGAAATTTCAAATAGAATCAAGGATCTCTGGGACCATCTCACTATTTTACATTGACCTGATTATTTTAAGAAAATGTTCATCACCTTGGTGGAAATTTCCAATTGAAAATTGAGATTTCTAGATGCTTTGGTGAGAATTTCACAGGATCAAAAAGGAAATGTGTTTACTAATTCTTCAGTTTTTGCCTTTTATTATATCCTCTGTGCTTGGCACAATGCTAGGCACATGGCAAGGACATAACAAAAGCTTTTTGATTGACTTAAATTCAACATTGCTCAGATTTATTCTCTTTGAACAAGATTGGCTTGTAGGTTGATTTTCATCTTACAGGCTTTAGATTATGAATTCTTGCTTGTTTAGATATCTGATTGATAAAGGACTAGACCTGGAAGAGACTAAAAGTGATGCTTTGAAAAATCTTTTAAAATTATTCTAATCACTTCTCATTGAGCATCTGAATTTCATAATATGGTAAAATAGTAGGTGATCACTTGACTGGGTGAATTTTAGAGTATGAAAAATCTCAACAGCTCTAATCTCAGTTTTCCAGTTAGTTATTGGATCATTTTTGCCTTTATCTTTGAGGGCTTAACATTTCACAATAAAGCATTAAAATTTAACTCATTGGAAGTACTGAGGTAGTTAGGTTGTATAGTGGATAACATGTTGTACTTGGAATCAAAAGAATTCAAAGGGCATATTTCATATAGCAGCCATATACCTTTCTCCATATACCATAACCTCTCCCCTTTATTTTACTTATCTGTAAAATGGGGATAATGATAACACCTACATTACAGATTTGTTGTAGGAATTGAAAGATATAACATATGTAGACTGCTTTTCCAAATTTGAAATTTTTGTACATGTAAATGTTGTAAATTAAAAGCAACATTATAAACAAATCACTTTGAAAGTCTTAAGAATTTTAATCAATGCAATTATAAACCATGATTCTAGAGGCCTAAGGATGATGCATGATAGATTCTGCTATAGAAATGATCGACAAAAGGTGCAGAATGAGACATATATTGTTAGTATGGTCAGTACATAGAATTTTTTTTCAATTATGCATATTTGTCATAAGGTTGGCTTTTGTTTTTGTTTTTGTTTTTTTTTAATAATTTCCTTCCCTCCCCATTTAGTGGAAGGCGAGAGGGAGAAAAAATAAATCCTTTTTAATTGAAATAAAAACTTGGAAAAAAAGAGAAAAAAAGAACTTAGATTGATCCATAGATGATAAATCCATCATTGAATCCATTTTCAAATTCTTTATATGTTGATAGAACCTGCTGGAGTTTGTGCTCTGTTGGCATAGCCAATAGAGAATTTGGAGTCATTACCATGAGAAGTCAGACATCCATCAGAGCAGATCTTTAGTCAAAGAAACCAATTACCCTCATTGGAAAATTGGCTTGAATATGGCATGATAACTGGCTCTTCATCAATAGTGTCATCTTTGTAAATGCAGAGCAAATACTCATTTCCCTAGGCCAATTCTGAATAGAATCTTCAAAAAAAAATAAATTATATTTAAAACTAATATTTTCAATAATAAAATATATGGCTAGAAGGAACTATGAGACCAATCCATCAGGATTCATGAGCAACAATTATTTAAATGTGCCAAACAGTGTCATATGTCTTTCCTATTTCTACAGCTCCCTAGGGAAGGAATATGTGCAACTTCTCGCAATAATTTGTCCCTCTCTAGTTTTCACTAGAAAAACTTCCTATTTGGCTCAAGCATAATTCAGCTTTCTTTTTGTAATTTGTAATGTAACTGAATTTAAAAGTGATTGTTAGGAATTTAAGGGAGAGAATGACTGAATTACCTACAATAGTTTTGTCCTACATACCTGTAGTTAATAAATGAATCAACTAGGAAAATGTGTTGATTCCTTATGTGAAAGTATTTTGGAAGCTGTGGAACTAATAGCTAAATAAATTAATGGCCACATAAAGTAATGGGTTATCTGGCAATTCTAATCTTAAAGTGAATAATGCATGTCACACTTTTAAATAGATTCTGCTCTGAATGTGAAAAAAATAGAACTATTCTTATGATTTTAATATCAACAAGAGATATTGTACATATATGGACATTACAAGGGTAATAAAACATAATCAGAAGCTGTGGGGGTTTGTTTTATTTTTAATGTAGAAGCTTTCCAGTTTTACTATTTTTCTTTTCTCCCCTATTGCTCTCTTCCTTCTTTCCTCCAACCCATTCCCAACTCTTTTGATTTAATGTCTTTGATTTCTCTGAGAAATGAAATATAGAATGGAGAAGATTTCTTTAGAAAAGAGAGAATGGTTCAAAATATTCATTGAGTTTTTAATCATTATGTAGAGTAGCAAAAAGAGTAAATGTTGTTTGATTGGAGGGAAATTAATTCTAGGTTTTCCTTCCCCATTTGAGATTCAATGAATGAGAGAAAGGACATATGAGAGTCCGATACTAATTCTTCCTTTATCTAGTTGAAAATGATCTTTGAATCTTTATTTATTTCTAAACTCTACTAATTAGTGTTTAATACAACATCCATCTTATCTATCTTACCCACCATAAAAAAACTGTTGTGATTAGAAAATAATGTGTCAGAACCCTTTGAAAAAATTAGTATCACTTTCAAACAATAAAGTCAAATTATAATATCCTGTGGAATTGAGATTTCATCTTTCTGAACTAAAATAAGTTCTCTGTGTTCTTGTTTACATACGTTAAAAAGGAGAATAATCATAATATATGTATATTATATGATGTATATATATGTATATATACATATACTCATATATATGTATATATACATATACATATATATATCTTGTTCAGAATGTTGCATTTAAACCAGAGAGTATCCTTTTTCAGAATAAGATTATTATCTTTTTCATAGGTAATCTAATAAAACCTATGGACCCCTTCTCAGAATAAGGTTTTTGAATACATGATATATACAAAATTATCAAAAATTAAAAAAAAAATTAATGGATTCCACATTAGGAGTCTCAGTAATTTAAACAATATTCATTTTTGAAACAATTAAATTTGCTTGGGAGTTATCTCTCTACCATATTGTAAAAGTTGTGAGAGACTTCATTATGTACTTTGTGCTACATCAGACATTCAACATTCCTTTTCTTTGAAGACCATACCTTTAAATGAGTGTTTAAAGTCCATGTTTATTGACTGGCTTCTTGGAAAATTAAGGGAAAAGATGTGTTAGTTGCTGATTTTGTTTTGACAAAAAATAGCCCCGTGTTTGTATGTATGTGTGTGTGTACATAGATATGTGTGTGTATAAATATATAAAACAGCTATTTAGATCAGGAAAGTAATAAGAAAAAAGGTCAAAGTTCATGCCAGAAGAGCTGTAACTGCCATGTTCTACCAAACCGAATAACTTTGAGAAGATTATGTCAGCTTTTAAAACTGTCTAACTAACCATATGAAACACTGAATCCTTGGTCTGGGCAACCTCTAAAACAACAAAAAATGGAATTTAGATTTGTGACCTCTTTTTACTTCTTCCATTAAAAATGACAGGTTAGTAGGAAAGGAGAGGGTGCTAAAATTCACATAACTTTTAAACTTTCTCTAAATACCTTTGGACAAAATGAATCATATCAATATTAATATTCTCAAACCTTCTATATGATTTTAGTTTATTTGTAAAATGAATGAATTGGACATTCATATGCTTTAGCAATAAGAAAATCAACAACATTTATAAAGCACCTTAGCATTTGCAAAGTTATCTCATTTGTTCCTCACAAAAATCCTTTGAGATAGATGCTGGAAACTGATCTTTACAGAAATTAAGTGACTTGTCATACAACTAGTATTAAAGGCAGGGTTTGAACTAAAGTCTCCCTAATCCTTAACTCCTACTAGTTATAATTAAGAATTAAATCTATAATTTAGGCCAGTTAGTGATCTTAGAGATTATTCAGGCTGACCCTTTCATTCAATAGGTGGAAAAACTAAGAAAGATCTATATGATTATTTTGAGAAAAGTGCCTTTTCCTTACATAAACAGGCAAATAGAGACTTTCATATTAATGATGTTTATCAATTTACCAACACATGTACAAAATTACATTGGATTAAAAAGAAATAAGTCTCTAGAATGTTTCTGAGTGGAAATTATTTGGCTATTACCATACCATCATAGAACAGCTAGGTGGCCCAGTGTGTAGAGTGCCAAGCCTGAAGGGAGGAAGACTCATCTTCCTGAGTTCAAATGCAGCCTCAGACACTTAGTAGTTATGTAACTCTGGGCAAGTCATGTAACTCTGTTTGTCTCAGTTTCCTAATCTGTAAAATAAATTGGAGAAGGAAATGGCAGATCTTTCCAGTATCTCTGCCAAAAAAAAAAAAAAAAAAAACCCAACCCCAAATGGGGGTTGGATCACTACTATAAAAATGACACACTTAGAGTTCTACTGGTCTCTTGTCTTTTGTCCAAGGCAAATAACTTCCTCTTCTAGAATATTGTGAGCTTTTCAGAAGATGTATGTCAAACATTTCTTTTACATCCATTGTGTCAGAAAAGCCCAAATAAAAAACATGATAATTTAAGACATATTTATTTGTATACATTTATCTGTTTACAGTACCTGATTAGGAGGCAGTCTTCCTAGACTTACTATCTGAACAGACAGATGATTCAAACACTCCAAAGTAGAATTTTCTTTCCTTCAATGTCTTTTTGTTATGTATTTATATAAATAACTTGTCCTTTTCCTTTCTTTTTTCATGTGTAAGATAACATGTATAAAATTTGTCATTTCATTTTAGTCAATTATTAAAGTGATGGCAGTAAAATATTATTTTACTAATATAAAGACTAAAATCAACTTTCAGTGACGTCAAGATTAAACTATGAATTCCAAATTATTAACAATCATTTATTAAGTGTCTACTGTATATTACATATTGGGGAAACAGCCAAAAGTTATATGAGTAACCAATCTTGGGAAGCTTATATTTTCCTGATAGGGAAACAACACAAATCATAAAGCACAAAATATGTGCAAAGTAAATAAAATATAATTTTGTTGGAGGAGTGGGAAGTATAACAACTGGGGGAATCAGTAAAGGTATATTTTGGGAGGTAGCACTTTAATTTAATGTGTCTAAATAGTACATGTAGTTTAGTCTTAATGCAACTATCAAAATGGGAAGAATTTAGCTTTATCATTTTGTAAATTGATCATTCATAGAGGCTAGTTCCTTGCATTTTATTTATTGAACTTCTGTAACTCAATTTTATCTAAAATGAACCAATTAAGAAGCGTCCATAGTCTCTTAGTTTTTAGTCTTCATTTTTGTTTTCTTCCTGTTGCCCATATTCCCTTCCCAACAATCCCCCCAAGTCTATTTGCTTACTCCTCTCTCTCTCTCTCCTGAGATTATGCCTTTGTTAGGGAATGTTCTACAGAAGATTTCTAAATTTGGAGGGAGGTCAGTCTAGATGAATTCCAAGGTATCTTCCAACTCTGAGAGTTTCAGATTGTTAGCAATGTAAGCTACACATGCTGTGTGCCCTTGGAGAGGCTTATGAGCTGAAAGAAACAAAGATTGCGACATGGGAGTAGGATCTAGGCAGAGCTTTTTTGAAAAATAATAATTGTTAATAGGCATGAAGGAGAGAGGATACTCAGCATGAGAGAAGGAAGAAGAAGAAAAAGGAGGAGGAGGAGGAGAACAGGAAAGGTAGAGCTCTGATAGGACAGGAGAATTGTCTTGAGGAGTATTGGTAAGCCTGGATTAATAGATCAAGTCATCACTCAATCAGCAAGCATTTATTTGCACACCTGCTGTGTCCCATATATTATAATAGGTGCTGGTAATGTAAATACAAATACTAATAATGAAACAATATATCCTACCCAGGAGTTTACATTCTTGTGGGAGAGAGAAAAGGTTTATAAGTAAATATATGTAGCAGGTGGATAATATAGGAAGAATAAATATAAAAAGAATAAATACAGATAATGTGGCTAACTTACAAGGTAGTTAGATGAGGGAGGTATAAGCAATGGATAGGGGAAAAGAGTGGATCAGGACATGCTCCATATAAAAGCGTGTAGAAGAATAGGTCAGGGCATTCAACACTAACTACAGGAATATTTCTATAACTATAAATGTAGAATATTAGAGATTTTTGAAAATTAGTAGTTAAGAGAGATTAATCACATGAAACTTGGTTAAGAGGACATTTTCACAATTTAAATGTGAAATGTCAAAGGCGGAGCTTTAATACTAATATTGCCTCTTACTAGCTGTTTGACTTTGAATAAGTCTTTAAAAATGCCTCCATCCCCAAAGTGAAATTGAGCCATGACTATAAGTATTTAAAGATTTTGTTCACCCTAACAGTACTTTTCAATTGTTATAAGATCATTTATTACATAATTATAGTTTTGTTATATGTTGTAATTATATACTTTAAGTAATTATCAGCATTTTATTTATATTATCATGATTTAATTATAGTCATTTTCATTATTTCTGTTGTTATTTTGAAACTGGATCTCTGTATCCTATCCCAGTATCTTCCACAGTGGTAATTCATGACCTCTCTATTAACATTAATCAGCATGGAAGCTTTAACCTGCTGTTTTTATGACCCTATCTGGTTTTGCTGCTTGGGAATTCTGTTGGCCCTTTCACTGGTAAGGGCTCACTATATTGATGCTGCATTTAATGAGAACACCCAACTGCTGAACTCTAGAGATTTACCTATCACAGAACCTTCAGTAGCAATGACTATAGATGTGGCCATATGCAACTATAAACAATCTTCTCATTCTTCTTGTTCTTCTTGAGCTTGTTCTTCTCTTCTTCCTTCTCCTTTGCCATGCCCTTTTCCATCTCCCTCCTCCCCATTCTCTTCCCACTTCTTTCTTCTCCCTTTGCTTCTTCCTTCCTCCTCTCCTTTCTTTTTTCCTTCCCTCTTTTTTCTTTCTCCTCTCCTCCTCCCCTCTGCTTCTCTTTTCCATTCTTCTATTACCATTTCACATTAATTGTTTTAAAAATGTAAAAGGCAGTTAGCTATAGAGGATAAAGAAGCCATACCAAGTAGCCAAGAAGACTTAGTTTGAATCTTACCTTATCAGCTGTGGAATGCTGGCAAGTGAGCCTAGTACCCTAGGCATTTCTCGAAAGATAATTTACAGAGAAGTACCATCCTACATTGGTAGAAGAAATTTCCCTAACTTGAAGTTTGCTGTGACATCAAAATCACAGGTCCAGCCTTGAAGGGTTAAAAATCCCTTCTTCATAATAACACTTTAAGTTAGAGAGTAAAGGTATTGCCACTATATAATGAATGCAGAAATTGAAACTCACCCTGCATGCCTTGTTCTTAGCCACAAAGCATTAATTGTCAAATGGGACTTAAACCCAAATCTTCCCATTCTAAATTCAGTGAGTAAATCAAGGCCTTATCAAGAAGTAAGATTTCTCTTGTGTGACAGATAAGGATACCCATCACTCTACTCTTAGCACAGTTTAGTATTAATGATCATTGAACAATTTTTTTTCATTGACCTAATAATAAATTAGGATTCTACAAGGGTCATAGAATGATAAAATAAAGCTGGAAATCAGCTTAGGGGTCTCTGAATATAATGTTATTATTTTTATAGATTAGGAAACCAAAATACTAAAGGTAAAGTTACTTTCCTAGAGTCACATAATGACTAAGATTTCTTTGACAGAATTTAACCATGGCCTCTTGACCATAAGGCCAAATGACATATTTATTATACTATAACTGTTTTCTATGTGAAAACATTTGTGGGTTTGTGTATAGAGATTCAAATTTTCCCCTATTTATGGAAAGCAGACATGCCATATGTTTGATTTTCTGTATGAAAATACCTTTTTTAAAAAAAACCTTATTATAACATTCATCAACACTAGAGATAGTGTGCCATAGAGGAAGTATAGCCAGTGATACATTGATAAGTATTTAACAACTGACTTCTCTCTTCTTTGTTCTCCATCAAAATAGAAATAGGTAGGACATTTTATCATTTTCTTAAGTCTATGCAACCAACAAGACAATACCTCAAGCTATGATTTGTATCATTCCTGGTATATAGATGTTTGGATTGAAAATTTCTAATTGAAGAGTTGGTTGGAGCTAGCTAGCACATCTCTGAAAAAACAGAACCATCTCTGAAAAGTAAACAGGAGACTGGGAAAGAGTAAGGCATGAACCCAAGCACAAACTCCATCTTTTATCAGTTAGGGTATCTTAAAAATCTTTTTTTTTTTCTGAGTCTGTTCCTTTTTTTCCTAAATAAGGATAATGCTTGTAAAAAAAAATGTAAAATCATTATTTGTTTTATAAATAAGTTATCATTATTTAAATAAATGAATAAATAAAATTATTTAAATAAATGATAGATATTTCCTATTCATAGATGAATAATAACATATTCTTGAAAAATAAATATTCAATTAAAGATTAATTTAAAGCAAGAACTTTAAGAAATGAACTCTAGATGTAATTAAGGCCTCAATTCATGCTATATTTAGTAAAGTATTTCTAGATTTTACAAATTTATTTAGTAATCTCATTGATAGTAAAAATCAGGAGTCCTGTGTGAGCTTGGAATGTTCTTAGCCATTGTGAACTTTCATCTATGCTATTTACTAAATAATTCCTATGGTCACTTTTTTTTTTTTCCCTGAGGCTGGAGTTAAGTCACTTGCCCAGGGTCACACAGCTAGGAAGTGTTAAGTGTCTGAGACCAGATTTGAACTCGGGTCCTCCTGAATTCAAGGCTGGTGCTCTATCCACTGTGCCACCTGGCTGCCCCCTATGGTCACTTTCTATCATAATTATTTATATTTTGATCATATCCTATAATAGTCTTGGAGCTAGAAGTGGCTTCCACATTTGTTCAAATTCTTCAGCTTCCTCAGATGAAGAAACCAAGGGGCAGTCAGTTTAGGTCATTTGTCCCAAGTCAAAGACATAGTAAACAGCAGAACTGTAATATTAAAAAGTGCTGAAAATAGTTCACAAAATGTTAATTAACTTAAAAAGTAGAGTTAAATAGACTTACAATCTTCCTATTTTATCCCAAGCCCTCCAATCCTCATTACCTTCTTTCACTTCTTTAAAGTGCTTTTTAGACTCATTCACAGCTATATAAATGCCAGCCATTATTATTCACTTACATTCCCACTAGGCAACTAGAGCGAACATGCACTTTAATAATCCTTTTCTTTAATTCTCTGCTTTTAAAAATGGACATTAATTAGCCTTTCTTCTCATAGTAATTAGCTGGTGTTTAGTCTGCAATGTGATCATTTATAAAATCAGCTACCTAGATCATAAACCATCATAATCTCTATTTTCTTCTAATATCTTTGAGCCAAACAGCCTTCCCAGACAAATGGACTACAGGGATAGTAATGTATTGGTATTATTGGTAGAAGTTGCCTTCATCAGTATCACAGACCTGGGCCAAAACAAAAGCAAAAAAATGGCTATTAATTGAGCTGAATAAGATCATTGCTTCCGAATTTAGTATTCCTTCTACTATATAATATCCCATGTTCTTGTTATATCTCATTACAGTATGAAGGTGACTGAATGCTCAAAGGAAGGCATTGATGATTTATTGTTCAAAACAATATATTATTTCTCCTTTCCTTGATTCTTTCTCTACCTTTCCTCCTTTCTTTGTCTTGCAAAAGATAGAGCAACAGGACTGGAGTCAGAAAAATCTGAGTTCTAATACCATCTCAGACACTTAGTAATTATATGACTGTAGGCCTTTGTGCTTAAGTGCCCCCCTCTACAGATCTTGTATTGGCAGGGATATTTATTATTATTATTATTATTTTACTTTGTTTTGTTTTTTGCTGAGCCTTGATTTTTACCTTAGCTATGTGTCAAAATACATAATAATGCTATAACTTATACATTAAGTTAAGTAACTTAACCTCTGTCTAAGTATAACTCAGTTACAGAATGAGTGTAAAAAATAGCACCTACTTTTCCACAAATGTTATAAGGATCAAATGCAATAATATTTTTAACGTCTTAGTACAGTACCTAATGCACAGTAGACATTTAAATGCTTGTGAAGTTACCTACTTGGTTTTAGCCCTCCTGCAACTAAGAACTTTGAAATCTACCATAGTTATGCACTATTCTGTCTATCAAATGAGTTATCAGATTATTCAGCATGATAATTTATTATTTTAATAATTATTTTACTGAATATAAGAAATATCTGCTTCTAAATAAATTTACTGTATATTCTCTTTCACATAGTGGATAAACAAAGAGTTCAGAAAGGGATATCATTAAATATAGACCTTGTGTTAAAGCCATATGTATATATTTTGATCATTAATTTTGTGGTATTTAGCGCTTGACTTCAAGGAATTCTCCATTTTTGAAAAGATAATATGATTTTTATTGTGTTTTAACACATATATTTCATATTTAATATATTTGCATTTGTTATTTTTTAACAATTAAAAATTTTTACTTCCTGCATTTAATGAAAATTAAGAAAAAAATAGGAGTCCAAAGAAAATGATAGCCTTTTTAAGTATCTTTACCTCTCAATTAATTTCCTGCCTAGGTAAAATAGGCAGACATTTGCTATTGACAAAAATAAGAAAAGTTTCATAAATAATAGTGAGTTCAGTTGACTTTTCAACAATTATAAAAAGAAAGGCAAAACTGCCTGACACTGAGGTATCCTAACATGGAGACTTGTTAACAAAACAAAGTGGGAATTGCTTAGAGATAATTCCCCAGGGTTATTAATTCCCAGGGGTTGCAATCTATGACAAGGACTAGCTATTTTTCCTTTTAATACTTGTGCCAGTGCATAGGAAGATGTGTGTGTGTGTGTGTGTGTGTGTATGTGTTTGTGTGAATATGATTCATACCTAATAGCTCTTAGTCTGGAGCACCTAACACAACCAGGAACTGAGAAGCCTGTAAATAATAAATTAACATTTTAAACAACAGTCTTGTGTGTGTACAAGGAGTTAATAGTGAAAGCAGGTGGAGAGTAGCAAGCCAGCTTTTTCATGAGTTCTCTATCTTTCTGTCACTCTCTTTCTCTCTCAAGGGACAAAGAAAGAGGAAAAAAGAAGAGCTTGATTGGCAGACAGTCTAGACCCATATTGGAAGACTATTCATTTGGTGATCAAGCCTTCTAGTAAAATTACTCTGGTGCTGCCCACAAAAGGTATTTGAAACATATCAGAACTGTTTGTCACCTTTTGAAGTTGGTGGTGGTTGTGCTAAATTTTTAGTGTTCTTTCCACATTCTCTATCTGTGAAATGCAAAAGAAAGCAGGATGCTTTTGTGCAAGAAAAATGAAGATGATCTATTTATTTTCCATGGAAGAATATGTCTTTGATATTCAGGGATTTGTCAAATTACTTCAAGCATTGAAGCCATACCATTAATGGTTTTGAAGAGATGATTCATTTTACTGGTGAATTTTCTCATTATGTAGGAAATGTTTGCTTTTTCTTACTATTATTTTGTGCTTCATCAGATGCCAAGTTGTTTTGCTTCATTATCCATAGATGATCTTGAGCAGTCTTGCATCATTAAAAAAAATATGCTGTGGCATCTGCCTTTGTCCTTGAGTGCCCCCTCTACAGATCTCCCTTAGCACAAGTGTTTATTATTATTATTTTGTTTTGTTTTTGTTTTTGTGTTTTTCTGAGGCTTGATTTTTATTTTAGTTATGTGTCAAATGGATAGTAATGCTATCACTTGTGCATTAATCATTATTAGAGTTATATAAATATGAATGCAATCTACTATTATGTCTCTCTACTGACCTATCTTTTTCTATATCTAAATATACACACATATTTGTATAGAGGACTGATCTCAGAGTGAAGAAGGCTTAGATATATATCCTGTCTTTGCATATAGTGTCACTTACTATTCTGTAATATAGGAGATAAAAGTTTGTTCTCATATAACATGAACTATGAATTGACACATACTAAATATTTATTTATGGCAGGTGGGTGGCACGTAAGATAGAATACCACATGAAGTCAGGAAGATGAGTTTTCCTTAGTTCAAATTTGGCCTCAGACACTTACTAGCTATGTGATATCCTGGATAAGTCATTGAACCCTGTTTGCTTCAGTTTCTTCATCTGTAAAATGAACTGGAGAAGGAAATGGCAAACCATTCTAGTATCTTTGCCAAGAAAATGGAGTCAGAAAAAAAATTAGACAAGACTGAAAGAACTGAACAACAATAAAATTTTAGGAAAACAAAGCTCCTCTCCAAGATTTTCATTGCTTATTTGTAAAATAAGGCAATTTTCTTTTAAGTCCATCTATGATCTTATAGATATGGGCTAGAAATTCCTGAGTTACTATTTTTTGCAGGAATTCTTAAAATCCTTTGAATGTTAAAGGCTGCTGAACCCTATGAATCCTTCTTACAATCATGTTTTTAAATTTATAAAATAAAACAAAGGATTAAAAAGGAAACCAATTATATTGAAATGAAGTTAATCAAAAAAATAATAATTTTATAGATGAAGAAGCTGAGCCTCCAAGAGGCTCTTAATCTTATCATAGATAGCAAAAATAAGAGTCAGGATTTAGGTTTCCCAAAGTGTGCATGGCTAGTAAGCTTTAGTATTGGGAATCAAACAGACCTCATGGCTCCAAATCTATTAATCTTTCTATTTGATTTTTTTTGCCTCTAATAAATAATTGTATAGATGTGTGTGTGTGTTTAAAAGCCTCAACTATTCTGACAGACAAAATCAACTGAGCTTTATTTTTTTTTTTGTAAATAATTTCCATAATGATGATGTAGAATTGTTGAGGTTTTCAATCATTTGGTAATAAAGAGCTTCACTATAGGCCTTGACATTATTGAAATGAGTTGTGCTTTGTGTTATGCAGTTTTTGCAATATTTCTATTCTATTCCTTTCTGTTTGGATGCCAAATGGTGCTTTCTTCTATTAGGATTAGTCTCAGAAAGTTAGAATTAGAAATCAGGTGACAGGCAGATATTTATAAAAGAAGGACATGAATAGGATAGCAAATAATTGGTCAGAGAAAAGTCAAAGATAAAATATATTTTCATAAACAACCATATTCCCTAGGAAATTAAGCTGCTTATTCTGGATAACCTCCTTCACTCTCTTTCTTCATGAGATTATTCTTGTGTTCTGATGCCAAAATGGTAGTTTTATCAAGATGTGCAATATGAAGACAGCTCAGTGTGATTCATGAGAGCTAGTAGTTAAATTTAGGACATATTTAAACCCCAGAAATCAATAAATGCTACAAATCAGGACTTTGCTAATTGCTAATTGTTTTGCTAATTTTCACAACTTAAAGTTATAAAGAAAATGTTAATAATGCAGTTTAAACTTAAAAAATATCTTTTGTCTTTTTTTGATGAAGCAGTTGTTAAATATGTACAAGCATACTATTGATTGTGGTGTTTTCTAAATATATTGATATCATCTATCAATATCACTATCATAGAGCTAGAGCAAGTAGATGTCCCATGGATAAAGTACTGGGCTTAGAGTCAGCAAGAACTGAGTTCAATCCCTGCTTCAGACATTTACTAACTGTATGATCATGGACAAGTCATTTAACTAGGTTTGATTCGGTTTCATCAGTTTCTCATCTCTGTTTTTTTGTTTTGTTTTGTTTTGTTTGTTTGTTTTTTCCCAAAGCTGGATTAATGACCTAGTAAGGACTGAAAATTTTTTCTCCTAGGCTTTCCTATATCTATATCTATTTGTATGTATATGTATGTATATATGTATGTCTATGTAATATGTATATTGTGTGTCTGAAGACATATATGGAAGAAATTTTAAACAGAATATAAGCTTAGAGAATTAGTAGCCCTTGGTGTTTTTAGTTCAAATGAAATAGATGTTATCT
Source organism: Sminthopsis crassicaudata (assembly GCF_048593235.1). Lineage (NCBI taxonomy): Eukaryota > Metazoa > Chordata > Mammalia > Dasyuromorphia > Dasyuridae > Sminthopsis > Sminthopsis crassicaudata. The sequence continues at coordinate 254,197,925 of NC_133621.1, forward strand.
GTTAGGTTTTGATAGGCCAATCTTAAATTAAATATGCATTTTCAAGAGACATATGGAACAAAGAAATGTCTTTTGAGCCATGCAAAGTCAGAATGCTATCACCTCGGGCACTAGGAAGGAGCAAACAGCAGCTTTCATTCTGCTTAGGATGGTAAGGAGGAAGGTGAGTGACCTATAAAATTAAATCTTGCTGCCTACATGGCAGATTCTGACATATCCAACAGCAGTTAAGAAAGTGAAAACTGTCAAAGAATTGCTTGTTTTGTTTTGTTTTGTTTTGTTTTATTTTTAGTGATGCAGGGTTACCTCATTCTAAGTAACCCATATTTTCAGGAAAGATAAATATAATTCAAAATCTATTTCAGACTTATAAGGCAATCTTTTACTTATGGGAACCCCATGGTGAATTATTTTTATAAAGCAAATGATATTTGTGTAGTATGGATAATTATTCCTGAATTATCTGATTTTTAATTTGATTTTCTTTGTTGTACTCAGCAACAAAAGTTTGTGTGTTTAGAATTCTGAATACATTTTTCAGGAGGAAAAATCTGTCTATATAAGAATTTCTTTTTTTCTGTTCTATGCTTAATTGTTATGAGGTCTCCTTTTCTAATGCATAGGGGAGAATTGGGGCAGTTAGGTGAGACAGTGGAAAGAGTCTAGGCAGAGAATCAGGAAACCTTATCTTCATGAGCTCAAATCTGACTTCAGACACTCATTAAGTATGTGGCCCTGGACAAGTCAGTTAATCCTATTTGCCTCAGTTCTTCACCTGTAAAATGAGCTGGAGAATAAAATGAAAACTACTCCAGTATTTCTGCCAAGATAAGTCTAAATGTGGTCATGAGAGTTGGACAAGACTGAAAAATAACAACAACCAAAAAAGGTACTTAAGAGGCAAATAGATATTTATTCGTTAAAAATGCATGCTTTTCAAAAAGTTTGTCAGGTTTGCCAATTAGGCCCACAAAATTCTATTTATTATATTTCTTACTTGGAGATTCTGTAATTTCATCAGTGTAGGTTCTCCCTCAAGCTCCTAATGGCACCTCTTCCATTCCTTAATAGACTGCTTTAATAAATTTCCATGGCTCAAACTTTTATCTGGCAGTTTGGTCTCTATCAATGAGCTTCCTTTAATTTAAATGAGCTAGTTGTCCAATAACAAACATAGAGCCCAGTAAACCAAATATTTCCTAGCTTATTTCAATTCATGTCTAGCATTAAGATCACTTGTTAACAAAAGACCAATGTCCAAGGAATTAGGCCTGTTTTTCATGTAGCTACCTGATAGAGGCAAAGGTGTCTTTCTCGGGCGTATAATTGGAGTGGAACAACTGGAGTTTTACTTACAAGAACAAAATTTTGAGGGTCGGATAATATAACTGCAAGGTGTTTTTTTTGCCCTCCTGTCTTTGATCATACTCTTTTTGTGTTCTTCTTCTGCCTTACTTCAGCCTGGCTTTCTCTTGAGTATATTTTCTCCTCTATGTGATCACATCTCCCTTTCTTCTTACAAATGGTAAACAAGAAATCTCATCTTAATCTAGGGTGGATATCTTCACTTTGGTGATCATATTTCAGGTAAGCCTTACATATCTTACCACATGTAAAAGAATTATTATGGCTCTGGATTAGCCAATCAGTGATTCATCTTATAGTAACAACAGGACTTAGCATCTCAGTGATGAAAATGAAAAATAATGGTTGTCATATTGCTGAAGGCATCAGAAAAAATTGGGTTGTGAGGACCTCTTTTTTTTATACACAAAATAAAGTTTACACCCAAAATAGATAGAGGAGAAATAGGTCATATGTTTATGAATTTTAAGCTCTATTTTGTGTAACTCTCTCATCTGTTAATCCCTTTATGGTATTGGAGATGGAAAGGATCTTTGAAGTCATTGACTCCAATCCTCTCATTTGACAAATGAGGAAACTGAGACTTCAGGAAATTATGTGACTTGCCTACAATAGGATGACAGAATTTAAATACAGTTCTTCATGGTTTCAACTCCAAATCCAGTGTCCTATCAACTCAAAGAATAACTTTCAAAATATTAAAACCTTTAGAGCTTTTTTGTTGTTATTTACTCATATATTTAGTTCAAACTCTTCATGACCCCATTTGGGATTTTCTTGAAAAAGATACTCAATTAATTTGCCATTTCCTTCTCCATTTTATAGTTGAGAAAACTGAGTTGAGTAAATTGACTTGCTCAAGGTCACAAGCTAGTAGTTGAGATCATTTTTGAATTTCATTCACTGTGCCACCTAACTGCCTTAGATAAGAAATAACTAGTATTCAGAAAACAACCCAGATTAGATATAATAAATGATAATTGCAGTAGAAGAAATCTGCCTTGAATAATTAAGATAATTTTCACATGTAGTGGTATTTATAGTTGTTTTTATTATGTATGATTTTTTTTAATGGGAATATAAAATACTTCTGATTCTAGTGAGGAAAAACAAATACGTCATCACTTTCAAGCTGCTTTATATACTTTAGATTTCTTTTCCATAAAATCTAAGTATGATTTTGCACAATTTGTGTTTGGATGTTGAAGTTTAAGCAGTTGCATTAGATCCTATATGCACATCTCATCCCACTCTAAACCCCAGGTAATTTATGACCAAGCAAACTTTACAAATATACACAGGATCTATTGTAAAGATCATTTGACCATAGATCAACAATTATTGTTTATAAGGGAAACAGATAATGAAAAGCAAAGAAAAAAGTATATTAAAAAGGATAGTGATATTTTTAAAAACCTGTGAGGGGAAAATGAGGATGTGAGACAATGCAGAGATGGGTTAAATGACAGAAATGTATTTCAGATGCTAGAACACTGAACTCTGGATAGCTGCCAGTTTCCAAACATCATATAAGTCTTGTCAATCTTCTTGTAATGGTGCCATTTCTAATTTTGTGCTAAGTATTTGAATTAAGTGTGGCTCAGTAATTCATTTTGCATCAACAATGTGGTTTTCATAATTTTTACTATTGTAGGGATTATTTTTGGCTGAAGCATTATACATTCCTGACCTTAAAAATGTTTGTGACATGGAATTTTGTGTCTAGTTGCCAGTAAACTGGACTTAAAGAAAGTTCCACCTACTCAGCTATAAAGGCTTTATCTACAACTGAGTGGAGTTAAAGATCAAATTTATTGCCAGCATATCTTTACACATCATTGAGGTGAACCATTTATGATTCCAGATTGATATTTGGAGATAGGTGATTACATGGCTTGAAAAATAGAGGCTATATTCATCATTTAATTATTTCTCTATCTAAACTATAACACTGCCTGAGTTTGGAAAGTAGCTTTAGAAGTTAAAGCATAGTTTTCTTCAGAGACCTTTTTTTGATTAGATTCTTTGTATTCCACTCAGTTACATATTCCGTATTACATAGAAGGTTATATATCTTTAAAGTGCAGCTTATTCTGTGATTATTCAAGGATATGAACAACAACCAACCTAAGATACTTCTTTGGGAGAAGCAATTTGATGTAGTGGGAAGTGCTGAATTTGGAGTGAGAAGACAGTTATCTCTGCTGATTCATACCTGTTTGATCTTGGATAAGTCCCTTATCTCTGGGACTCACTTTTTTTTTTTTTTTTTTTTTTTGTAAAATAAAGGAATTAGATTGAATGGCAAAGGAAATACTTTCAAGCCTTTTCTCTGTGATCTGGTGAAACTCATTTGCCGTGATGAATAACCAACTCAAACATTTATTAAGTACTTATTATGCATAAAATATTATGCTACACAATGGTGGTATGAAGATTAAAAAAAAAAGTCTCTATGCTCAAAAAGCTTGTTATTATTTAGTCCTTCCAGTTGTGTCTGACTTTTTATGATTGCATTGGAATTTCCTTGGTAAAAATACTGGAATCTCTTGTCATTACCTTCTCCAGTTTATTTTAAAGATGAAGAAACTGAGGCAAATAGGATTAAGTGAGTTGCTCAGGGGCAAAAGGCTACTTAATCTGAGACTTGATTTGAACTCAGGAAGATGAGTATACCTAACTCTAGGCCTGGCACTCAATCCATTGTACCACCTCACTGTCCTTTTCAGCTAATTTATGTGTGGAAAATACAATTTAAATGTGGTAGACAAATAAGTATTCCATAAAGCAGATTATAAAAAGTAGATAGCTAGGAAAATTTCCATCAAAAATTTGGGAGGCAGAGTTGGGGGTATGGAAGGGCTTCATGGTACTTAAATTGGACCTAAAAAGAAGAGAAAAGTTTCAATAAGCAGAGATAAAGAGGGAATGTATTCCAGGTGTGGGAAATGTCACATAAATATATACTGATAGAACAGGGTGAGTGAGATACAAGAACAAACAGTACAATTTGATTAGAGTAAAGCTTGTCTGATGGGACTAATATTTTAAGTTATGTTACTACTGTGAGGGATGTAGAAGACCCTTACCCAAAATGACTACTCAGAGATCACTCAGTAGAAGGCAGAAAAGTTGTTTATTGAAAAATCTCCAGAGGATGAGCCGCCCCATCACGAGATAAGAAAGAGAAAGCATAGGAGGGCTAAAGAAGTAGTAAAGATACATAGCTTTTATATAAGAAATTACATCACAAGTAAGAGAGAATTGAGAAGGGGAGGGGGAGGCATCTAATTGGTTGTTGCTATCTGGAGAGATTGGAATGGAAGGTTTCAAACTGTTTCCCCAAAATCACCTGATTTCTAGGAAATAGAAAATCAAGCCTTCAGGCTTATTCAAGCAGATAGTGGTCCAGCTAATAGACTAAATATGGATAAATGTCAAATACTGATAAATGTCATCAGCTCAGGTTAAATAAATATGGTTATAGCTGGCCAAGGCTCAAGTAAATACATATTATACAGGACATAGGGGAAACCCAGAAATAATGAAAATAAAAGACAGAAAAAGGATTCATATATTCTTGTAAGTTTTTCACCTTATCTCACTCTATTCCCCACACTACTAATGAGGAGAGGAAGCCTTTTCAGTATATTTTTTTAATATTGACCCAGTTTTCACAGGCCCATAAAGAGGTCCAGGATCATAGGTTATACATCTGGAGATGAAAAGGATTTCAGAGGTCATCTGATGATATAATCAATGTATTTTATACTAGGGGAAACTGAAACATGGCTGTTAAGTGACTTGCCTTAAGACACACACATTAATAAGCATCTGAGGTAAAATTTGATTCCAAGTCTAACTCTTGACCCAACTCTCTACTTACCTAAACCCTATAAATTGTTTCATTAAGAAGTATATCACTACTTAACCACAGTGTGGTCATTCTCTAGGGAAATCGATACATGTTATAGTTCATCTGAAGCTATTCAAGGGAGCTTCTTAATTCTTAGGCATAGCATGCTTGAAATGTGACCAAGGCAATTAATTAGACATTTATATGGATAATTACACCACACCAGAGATACCATGTCTCTCTGATTTTATACAAAAATATAGGTGTGTGTGTGTGTATATATGTAAATGTGTAAAATATGTATAACATTCCCAGGGCCTAACTACGTATAGTTCTACAGAGTAGATACAACTGTTCAATGATTAAAAGGAAAAGGTCTATCATAATTAAAAAGAAACAATTTTTTTTTTGTAAAAACCCCAGAATATCTGCCAACCTTTCTCATGTCCAAATAGCACTGTTAGAACTAAAGTATTTGTATATTAAAGTGATTATGTTCTGGAAAAGATTGAAAGATAGCATTCAATAGAAACAATTTAGAGAAAAATAGTTATGGAGAAAGCAAATGGGCCATAAAAAGATGAGATAACATTACTTAAAACAAAAATTTCTGTTCAAATTTTTTCTCACTCCCTTCCCCCCACCCTTGGACAGCAAGTAATCCAACATAGGTTAAACATGTTCAATTCTTAAACATATTTCCACATTTATCATGTTGTACAAGAAAAATCAGATCAAAAAGGGAAAAGAATAAGAAAGGTGTTATGGGCCAGAACTTGAAACAAGGTGCTAAGCAGAACTGAAGAGACAGTGGTTAAAATGAGTTTAGCTTTGATTTAATCCTACAACAACTAATGGTTTCCTAGTGATGTAATGGTTGGTGCATACTCAATGTGGAACATATAAGGAGGAGCTGTCAGGGCCAGAGAGGACAAGCCCACTAGAAGCTCTCTGAGTCTGAGACATATTCATTCCATCTTCAACTTTTGTTGTGGCTGGAGGCTGAAGCAGAAACCCTTGGAACTAAAGGACAACTAAGGAAGATAAAGAAGTCTTCCTTAGGCTGTCTTCCTTCACTTCTCCACTGAAACAAAGATCTGGAAGACCTCCAGAAAAACTAGCTGAGCCCTAAGTGAAAGAGACAAGACTTTGAAGGAGACAGTAAAGGATTTGGACTTTGACTCCTGGCTGCATTTGGGGTGATTGCCTTGAACTGAAAAGAAACCTGCTCCCAGAGAAGATTATATTTTTAGAGAAGAATATTGCAGAAAGGGAAAAAAGCAAGCAAACAACAACAAAAAAGGTGAAAATACTATGTTGTGATACACTTTCAGTCCCCATAGTGCTCTTTCTGTATGCAGATGACTCTCTCTGTCACAATTCTATTGGAATTGCTTTGAATCATCTTATTGTTTAAAAAAAAAAAAAAGCCAATTCCGGGGGCAGGTAGGTGGTGCCCTAAAGTCAGGAGGACCTGAATTCAAATTTGACCACAATTACTTAACACTTCCTAGCTGGGTGACCCTGGGCAAGTCACTTAACCCCAATTGTCTCAGGAAAAAAAAAAAAAAAAAAAAAAAAGTTCATCACACCTGCTAATCACATACTGTGTACAATGTTAGATTAAGTGATTTGTAAGCACTTTCCAACTATGATTCTAAAAATCTATTGAGTAAATTGTTCATAAAGTTTCACAAAAGATAATGGGTAATTTCCTTTAGGGATATTTTTTTTTCTTGTATAGCTACTATATTTGAATTTGACTCAATTTGAAAATTTGAATATGACTCAATCTCATTAAATCTTGAAGCTAGAAAGGATCTGAAGGGAAAGTTATTGAGTAAGACTATGATGAAGGGCAATGAAAAAGGCCTGAAGCTACAGGGAACATGAAGACAGAACTCAACAACAAGTCAACAAGTTTCTTTTCAACAAGTCAGGTTGAAAAGAAAAAAGGTATTATCTCTTTTAATTCTTTTTGTCTGGGTGTGATAAGGAACTTCTGAGACTTCCTATTGTCTCTAGGATGAAATACAAATTCCTTTAATTTGTGGAGGATTAACAATAGTATTCTTCTAGAGACCCAGTACAATCTTATTGTCTTTCCTATACCAACTGGGGCTCACAAAATCAAATATTAGTACAGCAAAGCAGAAAGAGGAAAGATACTTAAATTTGGATAGGAAGACCAAGGGTTAAGTACCACTTGAGCCTTTTTTAAGTTTTAATGTTTGTTTTCATAATAGCTTGCCTTTACTATATTACTATGATATGGAGCATAAATTGCATTTGAAATATCTCCGTCTAAATTCCAAATGACTAAAAATATTTTCAGCCTCCTGAGAAAGAATTGATAACATCTGAATACAGACCAAAGCTTATACTGTTTTTCTTTTTCTTTCCTTCCTTCCTTATTGCTTCCATTTCTCCTTTTTTTCTTCTCCCTTCATTCCTTCCTTCCTTCCTTCCTAGAGATATTTTTCTTCCTTTCCTTCCATTCTTCCTTCCTTTCTTTTTTTTGGTTCACAAAATGACTAATATGGAAATATATTTTACACAATTGTACATAGATAATCTATATCACATTCCTTAGCATCCCAGGGAGGAGATAGGAAGAGATAGAATTTAGAACTCAAAACTTAAAATAAAGAATGTTAAAATAGTTTTTATATGTCATTGTGGAGTAAAGAAGATATTATTAAAAAATAAAAGATAGAAGGTTAAAATGGTCCAGTCTAGTTCTTTCATTTACTCACCTGGTGACTTACTTGCCCAGGTTCATACACCTAAGTGTCTGAGAGCAGGTTTAAACTCAAGAAGATGCGTATTCTTGACTTCAGACCTGGTACTCCACTACAGTACCTAGCCACCCATTGATTTCAATAGATGGAGAGGATTCCCCATATGGATAAAATCTTATGAGATTAATAATAATAATAAAACTTGTACTACCTGTATGAGCAGGTTCTGAGAAAAGTACTATCAAAGCCTACATAAAAGTGATTAATTATTAGTAGTAATAATATAATGTTGTTATGCAGAGCCAATGAGATAATATATGAAAGGCATTTTGCAACAATGAAGTTCCATATAAATATGAATCATTTTCATTACTACTGGGGAGTGTCTTTTCCAAAAGGGGAAAAAATGTAATGGACTTTTTATGTCTTTGTATTCTAGCTTTTTGATTCTAAAATAGTGTTATAGTTTTAGCTAATTGATAATTTTTGAGTGAATAGCTAATGGAATTCTGTTAATTAATTTTGACCTTTTGTGACTGCTAGATGTTACTGTGTATAACAGTATATCAGTTTAGAACTTCACAGTGGATAAAAATTGTTTAGATTTGATATACTTCACAAGTCTAATAGTTTCTTTTAAAAATTTCATTTCTACTTTTTAAAAATCTCACATGAACATTTCTCCAAAAAACAGAAAAACAATATTGTATATGAAATCAGGAGTTTTATGTATAACTTTTAAAAATATTTTGTGACTTCTAATGAATTCAGAATGTTACTCTAATTCAATATTATACCTAGTGTGTGTGATATATTGTTAGGCACTAGATATGCAAGGTTTAAAAAATAATCTAATTTAAGGTTTCAGTCTAGTAAGCTTATAAAATGTATTTCTGATTAATAAAAATTTCATATTTATCAGATAATTTTTACAAAAATTGGTTTTGTAAAGTTTTTCCCCCCCAAATAAGACAGGATTCAGTAGGCCTATCCACTTCTCTAGTAGGATAAAAAACAAATTACTCAATTTGGTATTTGAAGCCTGTCTCCATCCTCTCTTTCAAGAGTGATAGTACATGATTCCCCCATCATACACTGTACATTCCTGCCAAGCTGTTCCCTTTTCCACCTATGTACACTTGCAAAGCTGTTTTTCCCCCATGCCTGTACTGTTCTTCCTATTTGCCTTTACAAATTCAATGTTCAGTTAAATTACCACATCCTGTTTATGATTTCCCAACTGGTGTCATTGCCTCCCCTCTCCAATCACTTCAATTACATTAGGGTGTGTGTATGTATATAGGCTTTAATAGATAAGAAGGGGGAGGCAAAGAGAAAGAGAGGGAGGTAAGAAGAGAGAATGAGAGAGGGACACACACACACACAGAGACAGAGAGAGACACACACACACACAGAGACAGAGAGAGACACACACACACACAGAGGGACAGAGAGAGAGAAAGAGAGAGAGAGACAGAGACAGAGACAGAGACAGAGACAGACAGAGAGAGGGGAGGGACAGAGACAGACAGATAGAAAGAGACATTTCTGGCACTCAGCAGACTGGCAGGCACAATGTAGGATGCTTGTGTTGAATTGAATTAATCCATGTGGAACTCAAGGACAAACCAGACTTTTCCATAAATTTAGAATAATAATAACCCTAGTTTGTACCTCACTAAATTGTTGTGAGGCTGAAAAGAAATAATGTCTGTAAACTGCTTTGCTAGCTTGAACAGGATATATAAAATGTCAGTTATTATTATATCTAAGTGGCAGCAGTGAATGGCATTGTCTAGTTTCTCTATGGAGGCCCTCTATAGGAATCACAGAGTTGTAAAGATTCTCCTCTCTCAAAACTATTCAGAACAACACTGATAGAATGCCTAACATGGATCTTGAAGAGGCAGAAGTGCTATAATGGAAAGAGTTCTAGATTTAGAATCATGCATTCTGGATTCAGCTGCCTGTTGTACCACTTAAAGGATTTCTCATTTGTCAAATGAGGATAGTGCTAATACTTTGTATTATCTATGTTCAACTGTTATTGTGAAGCTCAGATAACCTGACATTTGGCAAATACTTTATAAACTGCCCAGTCTTACGTTGAATTTTAGACTTAGAACACAAAAGAATCTTACAGGGCTTAGAATTCAACCTTCTCATTTTATAGGTGAGGAACAAGAAGATCAGAGAAATTAAGTGGTTTGCCCAAGATCACTTAGAAAATGCCAGTATTGTCATTTGAATCTTTGTCTGGAGCTATTATTATTATCCCTCCTCAAAATTCTTTATGGGTTCTTATGAAAAACTCATGTATTGCAGAAATAGAACAAGCTATTAATCAACTCCCCAGGAAAAAATCCCCAGGGCCAGATGGATTCACATGTGAATTCTACCAAACATTTAAAGAACAATTAGCCCCAATGTTATATAAATTATTTGAAAAAATAGGGGATGAAGGAGTCCTACCAAATTCCTTTTATGACACAGACATGGTACTGATACCTAAACCTGGTAGATCGAAAACTGAGAAAGAAAATTATAGACCAATCTCCTTAATGAATATTGATGCTAAAATCTTAAATAAGATATTAGCAAAAAGACTTCAGAAAATCATCTCCAAGATAATACACTATGATCAAGTAGGATTTATTCCAGGAATGCAGGGCTGGTTCAATATTAGGAAAACTATTAATATAATTGACCATATTAATAATCAAATTAATAAGAACCATATGATCATCTCAATAGATGCAGAAAAAGCATTTGACAAAATCCAACATCCATTCCTACTAAAAACTCTTGAGAGTATAGGAATAAATGGATTATTCCTTAGAATAATCAGGAGTATATATTTAAGACCGTCAGTAAGCATAATATGCAATAGAAATAAACTGCAACCTTTCCCAGTAAGATCAGGAGTGAAACAAGGTTGCCCACTATCACCATTACTATTCAATATAGTACTAGAAACGCTAGCCTCGGCAATAAGAGCCGAGAAAGAGATTCAAGGAATTAGAGTAGGAAATGAGGAAATTAAACTATCACTTTTTGCAGATGACATGATGGTATACTTAGAGAACCCCAAAGACTCTGCTAAAAAGCTACTAGAAATAATTCAAAATTTCAGCAAAGTGGCAGGATACAAAATAAATCCACATAAATCCTCGGCATTTTTATATATCACTAACAAAATGCAACAGCAAGAGATACAAAGAGAAATTCCATTCCAAACAAATGTTGATAGTATAAAATATTTGGGAATCCATCTACCAAAGAAAAGTCAGGAATTATATGAGAAAAATTACAAAACACTTGCCACAAAAATAAAATCAGATTTAAATAATTGGAAAGACATTCAGTGCTCTTGGATAGGCCGAGCGAATATAATAAAGATGACAATACTCCCCAAACTAATCTATTTATTTAGTGCTATACCAATCAGACTCCCAAGAAACTATTTTAATGACCTAGAAAAAATAGCAACAAAATTCATATGGAAGAATAAAAGGTCAAGAATTGCAAGGGAACTAATGAAAAAAAACTCAGAGGAAGGTGGTCTAAGTGTACCTGATCTAAAGCTATATTATATAGCAGCAGTCACCAAAACCATTTGGTATTGGCTAAGAAATAGACCGGTAGATCAGTGGAACAGATTAGATACAAAGGACAAAAAAGGGTACATCTATAGCAATCTAATCTTTGACAAACCCAAAGATTCCAACATTAGGGATAAAAATTCATTATTCGGAAAAAACTGTTGGGAAAACTGGAAATTAGTATGGCAGAAATTAGATATGGATCCACACTTAACACCATATACCAAGATAAGATCAAAATGGGTCCATGATTTAGACATAAAGAGGGAGATAATAAATAGATTAGAGGAACAGAGGATAATCTACCTCTCAGACTTGTGGAGGAGGAAGGAATTTATGACCAGAGGAGAACTAGAGATCATTATTGATCACAAAATAGAAGATTTTGATTACATCAAACTAAAAAGTTTCTGTACAAATAATACTAATGCAAACAAGATTAGAAGGGAAGTAACAAATTGGGAAAATATTTTTAAAAACAAAGGTTCTGACAAAGGTCTCATTTCCAAAATATATAGAGAACTGACCATAATTTATAAGAAACCAAACCATTCTCCAATTGATAAATGGTCAAAGGATATGAACAGACAATTCTCAGAGGAAGAAATTGAAACTATATCCACTCACATGAAAGAGTGTTCCAAATCACTACTGATCAGAGAAATGCAAATTAAGACCACTCTGAGATACCACTACACACCTGTCAGATTGGCTAAGATGACAGGAACAAATAATGACAAATGTTGGAGGGGATGTGGGGAAATTGGGACACTAATACATTGCTGGTGGAGTTGTGAAAGAATCCAGCCATTCTGGAGAGCAATCTGGAATTATGCCCAAAAAGTTATCAAACTGTGCATACCCTTTGACCCAGCAGCGCTACTACTGGGATTATATCCCAAAGAAATACTAAAGAGCGGAAAGAGACACATATGTGCCAAAATGTTTGTGGCAGCTCTTTTTGTTGTAGCTAGAAACTGGAAGATGAATGGATGTCCATCAGTTGGAGAATGGTTGGGTAAATTGTGGTATATGAAAGTTATGGAATATTATTGCTCAGTAAGAAATGACCAGCAGGAGGAATACAGAGAGGGTTGGAGAGACTTAAATCAACTGATGCTGAGTGAAATGAGCAGAACCAGAAGATCACTGTATACTTCAACAACGATACTGTATGAGGATGTATTCTGATGGAAGTGGAAATCTTCAACATAAAGAAGATCCAACTCACTTCCAGTTGATCAATGATGGACAGAGGTAGATACACCCAGAGAAGAAACACCGGGAGGGGAATGTAAATTGTTAGCACTAATATCTGTCTGCCCAGGTTGCATGTACCTTCGGATTCTAATGTTTATTGTGCAACAAGAAAATGATATTCACACACATGTATTGTACTTAGACTATATTGTAACACATGTAAAATGTATGGTATTGCCTGTCGTCGGGGGGAGGGAATAAGGGAGGGGGGGTAATTTGGAAAAATGAATACAAGGGATAATATTATAAAATATATATATATATATAATAAAAAAAAAAAAAAAAAAAAAAAAAAAAAGAAAAACTCATGTATTGTAAAGCTTTCCAACATCTGGTTCCAACCTACCTTTCCATTGTCATTTCAGCTTGGAAAAAAAATTAACATTTCTTTCTGCTCACTTTGACTTCATCTTGGCACATATTATCCCCCACAAAGATCCTGATGTTTTTATATCTATCTTCTTTCATCAAGGCCCAGTTCAGGGCCTTTTCCTCTTTAGGGGAATCAATAAGCCTTCCCTGATTTCTCTCTCTTCTAAGTATCAGTGATATCTCCTTCCTTTCACCTTCCAGATGGCTCTGTTTCTACCTCTCCTGAAAGTTAATGGCTATCAATGTACTATCTCATTTAACTGTTATTAAATGATAAGCTCCTTGAAAGTAGAGAATGGTTGTTTTTTTTTTTTTCATTTTTGTCTCATTATCAAGATAAAATGCATGGCACATCTAAAGTAGTGGTCATCGTGGTTTGTGAATCCACATGTGGAAAATCACTCCATCAATCTTTGTGAAATGTGTAGACTTAGTGTATTTTATGAAAACCTCAGAGATTGATGCACATGGTTACACAGCTGGTATTTAGAAGAGATTTGAACCTGTGTCCTTGAATCCAAGGATGGTTCTTTATCCTTGATGCTAATCTACCTCTCTTAATATTCATAGTAAGTGCTCAAGAAATAAGAACTTAAAGAAAGCTTGGTTGAGGATATATGAGACTGAATGATAGTGGACTTTGACAACAGAGTTAACTGGTAGAACAGAGTTCTGAAATTTTTATAAAACTGAGGAGATTACAGTGAAAAGATAATAAATCTGTAGAGTTAATAGATAAACAAACTGATAATTTTACCTGTATTTTCATATTTTTTATAAATGATAATCAAACAATTCATTGACTTTTTGTCATGATAAATGGACTTATACCAGTCCTCCCAGAAAATCAGATACTTTATTCTATTTGTTATAGAAAAGACAATATGCCTTGAAATCTGTGTACTTTTTAAAAGTACACATTCTTATCTGTGTCTGACATATCGCACCATATTGTGAGAGGTCCAAAATTTGCCATCCTTTCTTAGATTTAATTATCTAGCACTTCCCACCAGCAAGCTGTCTGCTATTGACATGCAGAATTTCATTTTGTTCAAATATCTTTTTGTGTGTGTCTCCTTGATATTGATAACAGCAGCTCCTGTTAGAGCTTATCTCCTTTTGATTCTAGAAATGTAATAAAGCAAGGAAATACAAAGTCACCACTGCATGTTCTGGTTTATTCAAACATCCATCAAATTTTGGGATCAAGCTAACATTAGGGGAAATGTGGTATGCATGTTGCAACTTGGCTGCTCTGATCAAATGATAACATAATTTCAAGGGATACCCATTCCCTTACAAATATAAGAAAGAATAAATTAGGAAAACAAAACTAGCAAGGGTAGTCTTAGGAGAGTCTGAATTTTCTTTTTCAGAGATTTTTTTTTCATTTCATTAGGCATAATATTATTTGTCCTTCATTCTCGAAGAGAAACATGACAGCAGGGAGATGATGCCATGACATGAAAGTGAATTGGATTTAAATGAGGGAGGGCTGTGTACTTTCTTCTCCACAGCCATCTGGGTCCAATGGCCAGATATAGATCAGGAAGACTGGAGACGGCTCATTAGGCATAATGATGTATTGAATGGTTGGTAGCCTTGTAGTAAGGAAAACCTGTATTTATATCCTGCCACTAATACTTTACAATTGTGAGACCATGAAAAAAATCATATAACCTCTTTGGATCTTAGTGTGACCATCAGTAAGTCATCCCTGGACCACATCTGTAAAATGAGGAGATTAGACTAAAATGTTTCCTGAAGTCCCTTTCATTTCTAAAACTCTGGTGTTCTGACTCCTACTAATATATACATTGTTTATATGGAAAATGTCCCCACCCAAGAAGTTTCCCATGATAATGAAATTGCAAAATTAGCCTGTATATTTAAATCTGTTTATTTTCTTTCCTCATTATAGTATTTTTATTCAAAAATGAATTTTGTAAATTGTAAATTAAATTCTCCAGAATGATGACAAATAGAAAAATGCTACGTTATATGTGGGCAGCTAGGTGATAATGTGGATAGTGTGTCAGGCCTGGAGTGAGGAAGACTCATCTTTCTGAGTTTAATCTAAGTTTAAACTCTGGGCAAAGCACTTAATTTCTGCCTTGGTTTCTTCATCTGTAAAATGGAAATAACAGCTCCCTGATTTCCAGAATTGTTGTGAAGATCAAGTTCTTTGTACTAAAACTTATATAAATACTAGCTATTGTAATTAGGGGCATTTTAAAGGGAGTGTCATAGTGCATAGAGCACCAGGCCTCCAGTCAGAAACAGGCATCTTTCTGAATTCAAATCTGTTATCAGACTCTATGACTCTGGGCAAGTCACTTAACCCTATTTATTCCTTATCTTAAAATAAAGTAAAGAAGGAAATAGCAAACTGCTGCTACTACTTTTGTCAAGAAAATCCCAAATGGGTTTACAAGTAGTCAGATACAAACAAAAAAATGACTAAACAATGTACTAAACAAATTGTATCTTCAGAAATGTTTTCAAGTGACCAATAAAATGAAAAATAATTATTTTGGGGACTGGAAGAAAATGATCTGAAGTTCTCTAATTTGATCCCTTGTGTTTAGGCAAAATTATAAAATTTTAAAGACACCCAAAAAGATGTCATATCTTCCTTACACTCTTGTGAAATTCTTTATTATATCTGACTTCAATCACTTAAACATTATCATAAACAAAATTATGATTTTTGTCTTTGATAAGGATAAATGATATTAAGCATAATTACTTCCTCAGGGGGAAAAAATACCCTAAAAATGAAATGTCTAAATCACTAATACAGGCATTTGTAAATTTATAGATCCATAAATACAGTGAAATTTTTGGCATGATGATGATGATAAGCCTAAGTGATATTTTTAATGAGGAAGCAATGAGTATTTGTATAAATCTCTCATAAAATGCAGAGCACAAAGATATTATATTTACTGCAACATACAGATAAGGTAGAAAGAGGAATTTTAGAGTTAATAATTTGGCAAAGATATTATAATGCTGATATTTTCAGTTGAGATTTTAGTTGGTTAACAAAACTATTGTGAAATGCCCCTAGTTTTAATATTAAAAATGATAATTAAAATGCAAATATATTAATCCAATGTTATTATTGCCTTTCATCCACATTATTCTTTATGGAACCAAGCCTTTTTTTGCCATTTTAAGTGAAAATAACATTCATTTACTTTTAAAAGATAAATGTGATCTGAAAATGATAAAGCTGAATGCTTACTTAAAAAGCCTTCAAAATTCAATATGAATAATTTGCATTTTTAAAAGCCAGTGAAATAAGATATAAAATTATATACCATCATTTCATCAGTGTTTGAAATCTGGAAGTGTTTATCACATTAAAAAGCTAATCAAGAAATACTCCTGGAAATATACCAAGTTGGGTATAGAATATATGATGATAACAGTAAGATGATGTGATAGCCTATCTTTATTATGCAGGTGTCCCAGGAAAATCTGAGCAAGGCTTTAGTCTAAAGTCAGGAGGACCCTGCATCCGGATGTAAATATTGGGAAGAAGTATAATATTCTCTGTAAATTACAATGTTAGTGTTTATGAATTTCTGGAAAAAACTTGTACCCCATCTAACCAGCATCACATGGTTAGAAAGAATTAACTCAAATATTCTCACCTAGATTCAAGCTGGCAAAATGTAAAAGGGCATATTTACAAATTATAGAGCACACAGAGAAGGAAGAGTCAAGAAGGTAAGATATTTATTTAGAACCCGCTATCATATGAGGAACTGATCAAGGAAATGGAGATATTTGATCTAGAAAGGAAAATACTTGGTGGAAAGAACATTCTTCAAATATTTGAAGGACTGTTATTTGAAAGGAACGCATTTTGTTATAGGATCTAGATTAGAACTGAAGGGAAAATTTAGAAATAATCTATTCCAAATCCTTCGTTTTACAGAAAAAAGAAATTTAAAGGAACAAAGATTTTTGGCTTTCATATTGGCAAAGAGTAATTGTGAGAACTCATGCTTAGTTTTAGTTATATCCAGAAGAGAATATCCAGAAACAATGGATGCTTACTACAGCATAGAAGGTTCAGGATGTAGTGTTCTTGTTGATTTTCTGGAGGTCTCTGGGGCAGCTTTTCTTTCAATAGAGTAATCACCACAAGAATAGCCAGGTGTTAAAATCCAAATTCCAAATTCTTTATTGCCTCCTTGTGTGGGGCCCGGCTAGCTTTCTTAGATGCCTTCCTGAGTCTTAGTTCCAGTGGAGAAGTGCAGGAGGCCAGGCCAACCACGGTGGTGTGAGATGAAGTGAATGAATCTGGCCCTTCTGAATCTGTCTCTGCCTCTGACAGGCCTTGGTCTCAGTGGGGGGAAGTGCCAGCCACTATGCTGATGAAGATGGAAATGAATCTCTCACTCCTTGGCACCGAGAGCTTGAGCTCCCACTTCCAGTCCGCTTGTCTTCTCTGGCTCTGAATTTGGCTAAGGCTGGCTCCCAGCTTATGTGCTCTCTTATAATTACATTATCATACTTGCAGAAGTATGTTAAATACTAAGTACATGTACTGAACTAGAGAACTATTAAGCACTATGCTAAACTAGATAACCATTCTCTTTATCAATTCCACTGACTTAACACCTTGTAAGAATCCTTGTTTCAGAGTTCTGGTCCATAACATCAGTATAAGGAAAAGAAATTTAACAATTAAACCTGACCAGAAATGAAATCATTGATTTAGTCCCCTAGGTGATGAGTACCTTGCCACTTCAAATGCTTTAAAAAAGAAACTATTGGGGATAATATTGAGAGAGGTTTTGAAATAGATGGTTTCTGAACTCCTTTCCGATTATGAGTCCATGATTCTATAATTTCTTGATTCAATTAGTTAAGAATTAATTTTAAAAAGGGAATTCACCAAATTATTTCCTTATTCATAGTCTCTATTTATAGGTCTACATCTATCCTATATATTTGCTCCATTCCATCCAAGTGTAATTGTATTGATTTATGTTTGTCTCTGAAATCATTGAGGGAAAGGAAGTGAGAATGAGATAAAGTCAGAAAGAAGAAAAGGAAAAGGAAGAGAAAGCCCTATTTGATATTAGGAATCTATTCCAGAGATGAATTTAGCACTCAATTGTGATATTGGTTCTGAAACACAAAGGTTTAAAAATGCCTTCCAAAATCCTCCAAAACAGTGAAAAGTGGAGATATGATTGGCAATCTAGTCTTCTGACATTGTTTTAAGCTATTGGTTTTTTCAGTGACATGAGGCTTTATGCACCATATTTGCTGTGAAATTTGACCATCAAGGACAAGGGTTTTTGTTGTTGCTTTTAAACTGAACTTGGCCTTCAGTCATACAGATAGAGAACTTTATGAAAAGCTGAAGGAATGAAAATAACACTGACATCTTGGATGTACATGACTTTTTTTTTGGCAGTTCCATTGCCTTCATATTACTGTATATGCTGTAAGGTAGTTGCAGTTAGCATTTATATATGACAGCTAGAAGCTCATCCATATCTATTTAGACGCATACAAATTGAAAGAAGATAGTAAGTGTAATGGGCAAATTGCCTTTCAGTAAATGTGAGGACACTCTGTTAGACTGTAGTAAAAACTGAATATGATTTATAGGTTGTTTCAACACTATCTTTTGGAAAAAAGGCATCCACATATGTTTTGTCTGAGCATAAGTGGTTCTGAATTATATTTCTTTGATTTATCTAGATGATAGTAATTGTTATAATTATTATATAAATATGCCATAATCATCATATATATTCTATAATTATTATCTATGTAATAACATTTAATAATAACATTTTAATACCTACATGTGCCAGATACTATACTAAGGGCTTCAAAATGATTATCTCATTTGAGCTTTACAATAATCCTGGAAAGTAGATGCTATTACTGTCCCTGTTTTTACAGGTGAGGAAACTGAAGCAGAAAGAGGATAAGTGATTTGCCTAGGTCACATACCTAAGAAGTGTCTAAAGCCTGGTTTGAATTTAGGTCTTTTTTTAAAAATTAAATTTAATTTAATTTAATTTAATTTTTAATAGTTTTTATTTACCATATATGCATGGGTAATTTTACAACATTGACAATTGCCAAACCTTTTGTTGAACTCAGGTCTTTTTGATTCCAATATTAATCATCAAAAATAGACAGCTACCTCCAGGCATTTGGTATTCCCTGTAGAAAAATGTAACCCTCTCCATCTTTTTTCCCTAACCTAGGATAGTGGAAAGACTATGGCTATGGAATCAGAAGAATGTGGTTTTAATCAATTTCGGATAATTACTACCTATGTGAGATGCCATAGTGTATCATCTCTTCATTTTACAGATTAAGAAGCCGAGACCCATTGAGGCTGCATTATTTGTCAAGAGTTACATAACTAATTCACATTCAGATCTTCTTGATACCAAATTTAATATTTTAGTACTGTGCCACTTGCTTCTTCAATTTTATAACCTTCTTGGGCCACAATTCCCTCATCTATAGAATGAGGACATTTAACTAGATTTGTTCTAACATCTCTTTCAGCTCCTGATATGTGATCCTATAATCATTTCCCCTTTTTATCTCTTCTTAATTCATTATCTCTTGTGGTTATACCTAGGCTCATTGTGGGAAGAAAAAAGGATAAATTCCAAAGTTATTCCTTCCTCAAGCTTCCTTGTCACTGTCCCATATCCAGCACAGGTGTTATCTTGGTTTCCTCAGCTAGGCAACCAACTCTACACTATGTCTTAATCCCTTATCTCTACTGCAGACCCAGTATATTTTATATCTAAAATCTTTGTACCATCACCATGTCCATGATGATTTAAATGACTTGTGTATTTCCCAGTGAAAATGTAGGTAAAATCTACTTAAATTACTAAAACTATTTAAGCCCTTACAAAAGTACAGAAGTATCTAAATACAATTTTCTTTTCCCCCTTGTTTATTTATTTTTGATATTGGCTTTTCATTTTCAAAATACATAAAAAATAGTTTTCAACATTTACCCTAGCAAAACCTTGTGTTTCAAAATTTTATTCCTCCCTTCCCTTTACTCTCCATCCTAGATAGTAAGTAATCCAATAAGGTTAAATATGTGCAGGTCATCTAAACATATAAACATGCATAAGAAAAATCAGATCAAAAAGGAAAAAATGAGAAATGAAAAAAAGCAAACAATAAGAAAGAAAGTGAAAATCCTATGTTGTTATCCACATTTAATCCCTGTAGACCTTTTTCTGGATGCAGATGGTGCTCTCCATCACAAGTCTATTAGAACTGGCCTGAATCACCTCATTGTTGAAAAGAGCCACCTCCATCTGAGTTGATCATCACATAATCTTCTTCTTGTTTTGTACAATGTTCTCTTGGTTCTACTTACTTCACTTAGCATTAGGTCATGTAATCATCACTTCCCATTCCATCATTTGTTAAATATGAAAAAGGTAAGTGGGTGATGGCCACTTCCTGGGACATAGCAAGAAAAAAAAAGATATGATTGCTGAACTAATCTAGGACAGAAGGGTCCCTGGACAGTTATACTGAGCAGATACCATGCTTTTGTTATTAACTGCCGTCTTGAGTTCCCATTCCATACCTTACCCCATTATCAACCCTTGAGGTTGTTCAGTTGTTCATTCAGATATGAGTTTTCGTGATAAAGATATTGGAGTGGTTTGCCATTTCCTTTTCCATTGGATTAAGGCAAACAAATTAAATGACTTGCTCAGAGACACAAAGCTAGTGTTTGAGGCTGAACTTAAGTCTTTCTGACTCCATTACCAGCTACCAGCTCTCTATCCACTGAGCCATCTAGCTAGCTGCCTCCTAGTCCTGAGTAAACTCCACAAAGTCTTTCCTCTCTTACATCCTTTCCAGTCCCCTTATAAATCTTTCCAGAATGCCTACCCCCATCCCTTCTCCATCCTACTCCCTGAGGCCCAAGCAAAATCCATAAATAATAGATTTGAACAAGAGGATTCCATGCTCACAGTACTAATGTAAAGTACATGGAATATGCCTTCTAGCATCCAACACAGAACTCTGCCTTTTCCCAGTGAAATGAAAGTTGGATTGTAGTTTATCTTTAGTGTGATGATAAACTTTGGTTATGTTATGGGTTTTATGAATCATCTATAAAACAATCTATCATATATAATATTGTTTAAATGCCAAAATTTAAGAAAACTTTTGGTTTACAATGTATTTGTAATTTGCAAAATTCCTGAATGGTTCTTTTTGAATAACACAGACAGTTATCATCTTCATTTCCAAATATATTCTTTTCTTTCTCTTTTATTCCCTTTTATACTTTAACTTCCCTATCTTTATAGAGTTATCCCTTGGAAAAAAGATTATAAAATTTTTAAAAAGTTGGGGAGTAGGGGGAAGATCAGGAAACCCAGCCAACATATCAAAAAGATCTAAAAATATATAGAATATTTCACATCCTTAGCCCCTACTTCTGAAAAGAAGTGGCTACTTTGATGCTAAAAACTCATCATGTGCACAGCTTGAACATTGCTATTCTTATTGCTCCATATCTATGACTTCCAACCTGTATTATGTTTTCCATTTATAAAGTAGAATATGATATATTCAACCTTAGAATGCCCTGAGCTCTAATTTATAAGTAGTAGTTCATATAGGAGAAAGATAGAGAAATGTATCGCTTATCTAAGTCAAAAAATCTCTTATGCTTATTGTGTCCAGTAGAGAAAGACAATACTAAAAATAAATATACCAATTTTATTCATTTATTTATGAATCTGTCCATTTGTGACTCCTTGATTTTCTTTGAGTTGGCTGCTTTCCATTCAAGGACTTTAAAAATTCAAAATGAAAACAAGTTCAGATGTTAAATTCCTATATATGATTTTTTTTTCAATCTCTCTGTATTTATTTTCTTTTCATACTGCTTGACATTTTACTTCCTGTTTGTGTGTGCTCGGTGAAAAACTCAGCCGTTCCATTGGGATGTGGCCCATTTTTTGGATCTTGGGGCATGTGCATTTTCCTTCTGGAAAAAGTTTTCAGAATCAAACTTCCTAATCTGAATAGATAAAAACATAAACCTATTCAGTCCATTTGTTAAGATAAAATAGTGTCACAAGTCCCAACATGACTCCTTTTAATTTGTCCCAAATGTCCTCAGATATGCCTGAAAGAAGAGACCCAGTTTTGTTTACCTGGGTAATGAGGACTTTTGGAAGGTTTATACAAGACCTATCTGCTCTGTACCTACAATGCACAAAAGTTTCATCCACATGTTATTATGAATGCTTATAAAAGCCTATTTGTCCTGTGGCCTCCAAAATTGAATATGTAGATATAGCTAATAACAATTTAATCATTAGTCTTCAGTTTTATAGTCCTAAGATTTCCTCCTATTGCTTTCAAATTTTTTCTAAATGGAATCTCTTTTAAAATAATTTTACATAGTTTTCAGATGATTGCCTGTATTTGCCTTTGTTTACATTCTTTTTCTTCTTTATGTACTAGTTAAATCACCATAGCTAGACAGAGTATTGATTGGCCATGAAGTACAGATGATAAAATTCTAAGATCAGGATTTAATCTTTTTTATGTGTGTAATAAAGACTTTTATATTATAGCGAAGCGTATGAACCCTTTCTCAGAATAATGTTTATACATACATAAAGTAGGATCAAAAAAAGGTGAAAGTTACTAAAAATAAAGATATATTGTATCTCCCACCACCATTCCCTGGAATCTATCCACAGGTCCCTGAGGACATCTGTGGAACACAGATTAAAAACTCTTGTTTTGAATGAAATTAGACCTTTAAAGTGAACAACTGAGATCTTTAATGTTAAGTTGCGAGTGAAATTATTTATTGTCATTCCTATCAAGAGACGAACAAGCATTGAAGTTGAAGTGTTGAACAATTTGTAAAATGCAATCCATTATGAGATATGTGTAGAAAGAAGCACATGAAAGAAAGAGTTTGAACTTATGTTTAAAAGAGCTAGGTAAAGTTTTTAGTCTCAGTTTCCTCATCTGTAAAATAGGGGTAATAATAGTGTTCCCACAGGGTTATTATAAAGATCAAACTGAATGCTTTGAAAACTTCAAAAAGCTATGAAAATGTTTGCTGTTATTATGTAATTCCTAGTTGCTGTCATAGTTACATTCCATCTCTGGCCTCCATATTTTTACAAAGTCTGAGTGCAAAATATACTTTCCACCCTACTTCCCTCCCTCACTCCTTATTTTCATAATCAAACTTTCTATTCTGTGCTATTCTACACAAATAAAAAACCAACCTATTCAGTTCATTTGTTAAGGTGACTCCTTTCAATTTTTCCAAGATGTCTTTGCCACTTCATCTATGAATACTTTTCTGATTTATCCCTCACACAGACACACTGCTAGGAGACCAGTGCCTCTCTTCCCCACCCAAAATCAACATATATTTATTTTGTTTATATTTATATTTATTTATTCAGGTATGTTTAATTTTTCAGTATGGAATATCAACTACTTGAGGGTATTTGTGTTCCTGATATTTGGCATATAGTACTGCTTTATAAAAGCTCTTAGTCAATTGATCCTTTAAAGGATCTGTTTCTGTTTGTACTAGCTCACCATGCACAGAAAGAGTTGGCCAAGTAGTTTAAAAAAATAGGGACAGGTGGCATTTGGACAACAATGTACCTATACTCTCATCAAAACATGGTATGAATCCTTGCAACTAAAAGGATCTATATGTCAGGAACCTTCAGTCCAGCAACACTAAGAACACATTTTCTTATTCCAGAATCCTTTTTAGTAACTCATTTCAGTATTTAACTGGCTTACTTACCAACATATTCTTCATACCTAACCTAAATCTTGAATTCTGCAATAATATTCTCTGATCTCAGCAGAGGTGGGAACATCTGGTAATACCTATATCATAAATAAATCTTCATAGTCCTAAATGCTGTCATTAAATCATTCTTTGGGAATGAATGAAATATTATTTGACTGGCCAATGATTTGGGCATTCTTCCACCAGAGAGTAATTAACATCTGTGTAAAGAGCTATATAAGCAAAAAAGAATCTCAAGAGTTTTCCTAATGGCAATGAAATTGTATTATAGTAGTATTGCATATCCATATTGTTTCAGGGCATCATTATAATCAGTATTAGGAGAATGAGGCACTGAGGGACTAAATAACAGAAATATTAATTTCTCTTCAATATCTACATCTGTTGGCTCTCTAAAGTAGATTAGCAAAGACAGTCTTATGCGTAGTTTGCCTGATTTGTTCATCGAAGTCTTTTTTTGCTTGTGTTTAATATTCAGCCACAAGAATACATAAAAAAGGGAGATGCTTCTGTGGCCATTATGTATATTTGAAAAAATATAATTAGGTCTATAAGAATTGACTGGAATAATGGTTATTTGGTATTTATTTTTAATATAAATGAAAAATATAATATTTCATTGAAAAATAGTTTCCCCCCTTAGGATCATTCACCTATAATTGGAAAGCTCCTTAGCAATGATCTACTGTAAACCCTTCATTCATTAGATTTTAAATTTTTTAAGAGCAAGGACTTTCTCTTGCCTGTTTTTAAGATTTAAATGGATGATAATATATAGAGGAAGAAATATGTGTTTTACTGAACAATTTTGCCATGGTTTTATCCTAGTGATAAATATTTGTATTTAGAACAATTGTCATTGTGCTATAGGTCAGTATTATGGCTAAAGTGTATAATGGAGTTACATGAAGGACAAGGGAGTTGAAGAGAGTGTTGTTCAGGGGAATCCAGAAAAGCTTTTTGTAAATCTGCCCAAGCGAAAATCCCTTTCCATTTCATCCCTGATCTTAGTTTTACGAATCTGATTCCCTTCTCTGCATCATTGTATATTTTTTTTCTCTGTCCTTCCCTTTCTCTGTTCCCTCAAAAATGCTTTGTTTAGATCCCAGTCTTCTTTCTTGATCTCTTCTTATAATCTTTCTAACTCCTGTCATTAATGGAAGATACCACATCTTATAACTTCTTCCTTTGAAGATAGTTCTTTCTTTCATGTTCCCCAGTTTATAGATAATTCACAAGAACTAGGTAGGAACCATCAGGTCACTTTTTAGTATTGTCAATAGAACACAAACCAGCTCTCTGCACTAATACTTTGGAGAATCCCCTATGTACTATCAAAGAAAAAGGTGTCCCAAGAAGATGGCGGTCCTCGCACCAAAAACTTGACCTTAATTGTGGAGTAAGCCACTTAGAAGCCCTTATCCCACCAGTGCAGAGGTTGTTTTATTGACCTCTGTTCCTCATTCAGTGGTCCTGAATGAGTGGGCCCTAGTAAAGTGGGCACTAAATTTAAGCTTTTCAAGGGTGGAATATGAAAATAAAGATTCAGTAATGAACCAGCTTCACTACTAAGTGTGTTTTCCCTATCTTTGGATCTCTAGTGTCTTAATTGCATAGGAAAAAGTACTTGCTCCAGAGTAAGAAGATTTGGGTTTAAGTTCAACCTGTGTACTTATAACTTGTATTTTCCTGGGTATTATTAACTTAATAATTAACATTATTATTATTATTATTATTATTCTCCATGAAACTCACTTTTCCTTAGTTGTAAAATGAGTTTAGACTTTATAATCTCGGAGGTCTTGTCATTTATAAATTTATAATCTTATGTATTGTTAAATTTCTTTGATAAGCATGAGTTTTTTTAATGGTAGGGATGATAAGCCATAGGGAAAAGAAGGATTTGATGGAAACTCATTATTTATCGAAAAATAAAAGAAACGGGTTTTGGGTAAGGGGAGAAAATGGTGGATGAACCATCTGCTTGTTCATGAATAAAACATTTAAATCCTGGAATGTTGTCACCTTGTGGTATATTAATAATACAATGTGCTTTACTTGGGTTAGCTTGTTCTATAAAAACTGGTAAATCTAGTAGGCTTGATTACAATATTACAACCCTG
The DNA here is from genome assembly GCF_048593235.1 of Sminthopsis crassicaudata. NCBI lineage: Eukaryota > Metazoa > Chordata > Mammalia > Dasyuromorphia > Dasyuridae > Sminthopsis > Sminthopsis crassicaudata. The sequence continues at coordinate 254,224,099 of NC_133621.1, forward strand.
GCAAGCAACAGTAATCTTTAGCATGAGCAGCAGCAGTTGATAACTTTCACCTGCTTGTGGTTTGTCAATTATCAAGATTGCTGAAATCTCATTTGCAAATCCTAGAAAGAAAGACAGTGTATGATTTTAAGACAACATGATTGGGGATCATTAAAGGTAGGACTTTGTTTTTACAGCATTATTTTTGGAGGTCTAACAAAAAGGCAATGTCTGGAGCTTTGACATTTTTCATATTTGTTGTCCTGAAAGTGAGAAACTAATGGTGTTGATGAGGACTAGGATAACTGCTGTGCAAACTGCATCTGACAGCCCTTCCAAATGGGAGTTCAAGTTCAATTTGTGTTACCTTACCCTTGCTATTTTTGTCCTTCCCTGTCTCTCAGTCATTCTTTGCTCATCTTGCCTTCTGATGGGAACCTCTACCCATAAGCTAGAATGATGCAACTCTCCCATACTCAAAATGTTAAACTGGTTGCTTCTGAGGAAGTGTAGTGTATTGACTTTAGTATCCAGTAATGATTCTGTTTTCTAGCTTGCAAGAGATTACTTAGGGAGTAGCTCTTAAGGAATCAGTCACTTGTCAGCAATTAATGAACTCAGTGTTAGGAAGAGGAGATGAAGTAAAGAGGCTGGTCAATATTCTTACAAAGTAGTCATTTACTTCAACAAGAGGTGATTTGAGGCAAAGGGTTGTAATCACCACGTGTTTTAAATAAGCAATAGCAATGAACAGGTGCCAGGAATAGGAGAGCTAAAGGTTTCCATTAGTTAATTGAATATTTCATTCTTGGAAATGGGGTGGGGGTATATGTATATGTTTTTATATGAATGACCTCTAACCTAAATTCAGCGTGTTCCTGACAAGGAAAATTATGCCCTAATGGGGCACTCAAGTCCAGCTTTTCGGAGGGTGGTAAATGACAGAGAAATTTAAATAGTGAATTTGCCTCAGCTGAACAGAAGGAGCTGTAGTTAAATTAGGCCACTTTATCATTGAGTGGTACAAGATGTTGCTAATTCAATGAAACATAATTTTTTTTCAATTTTAGAATTTTTAAGTCTCTCCATGTTAAAGTCAACCCTCTAAAACTGTAAGGTGCCAGTTTTAATTGGAATAGTGACTTTTCTACATTGGGACTCCTCCATGCCAATGAAGTCATAGATCTTTTCGCTATTCCTGTCTCATAGACTGTCTCAACCAGCAATACATGCATATTTCTTGAACCAGAATCATAGAATTTACAACTGGAATATATCTTAGGGATTAGCTAATCCAACTCTCTCATGTTACAAATGAAGAAATTGATACTAAGGGATCAGTGACTTGTGCAATGTCTCATAGGGAGTCAGCTCAGATAAGGTTTTGTATCCAGGTCTTATTTCAAGTCCAACATTCTTCTCACTATACTATGATACCAGGGAAATTTCAGAAGCAGCAAACCACTCTTGTCCACCCAATAACGTGCATCCCCTTTTCAAATGCAAAAAGTATTTTATCATCATTACATAGGACCTGAGCTGATTTTCATTTAACATCTGGGGTAATTAAATCCTGATTTTTTTTCCTAACAAAGGGAGAACTAGATGGTACAATGGGAAGAGTATCTGAGAAATATGAGTTCAAATCCAGTCTCAGACACTTTTAAGTCATCTAAACTTCTTTTGCCTCAGTTATTCATCTACAAAATTATCTGGAAAAGCAAATGACAAATCACTTTTAAATTAAAAAATAAATTTAAAGTATTTTAAAAGTATTTCTGCCTCCCCCCCAAAAAAAATCAAAACCCGAATGGAGTCACAAGGAATTAGATATGTCTGAAATAACTCAGCAATAGCTTATTTAGCACTAAAAATTTTATATTAATGAGAGGAAAAATTCATACTAATTGATCATTGACAAAGTTGAGAGATCATTCTGGAGTGTGATTATTTAGGAAACTTTTGCCTGAAAATTTAAGGCAAATTCAATACAAAATGAAAGCTTATTCCCCTATAAGTGAAGATATCACTTTTATTTTGCCATATATAAGAAGCAAGTCGAAACAGGTTATTTTACAGAGACAGTGTACCTAGTGCTTAAAAGAACAGGATTCTTTCTTTTTATACTTTCTCTTTTGTTACACTGATGCCTGAGCTATTAGTGGCTACATAATGGCTACAAGACAGCTTTGGTAGTCAGCACACTACCATTATCCAACTAATTGCTTTGTGAAGTGCTTTCAGAAAAATTGGATCTGAAAGGCACTCTATACTAACAATTTGTAGTCTATTCTTAGGTTTCAGTGATGCTGGAAGAGCAATGAATTATAAAGTCTGTAAAAAAAAAGAATATTTTTGTCATAGTGACGCAAGTTTAGAATGTTGTTCATTGGCTGAAATGTGGAAAGTGATATCTTTTACTCTTAATATCAAATTCATCATCTGGAATGTTACTTGCATTTAATTACCTTCCTAAATATTCTTCTTTCCTTCCTTCCATTCTTCCTTCCTTCATTTTTCTTTTTCTTGATTTCTTTCCTTCTTTCTTCCTTTCATTCCTTTCTTTAGAACTCACTTCACATTTAAAGGATCAAGTAGAACTTAACACATGGATTAATTTCAGAGACTGAATTAATCGAGAGAGTCGTTGCTTTTGGTAATTTTCAAGGTTTTGTAATTCTGTTTTAAATATAAGCTCAACTTCAATCATTTGTATGGTGGAACAATTTAAATGCCAAAGACAGACTGCTGCAGAGTATATTATAAGACCAAACTACTATCTCACAGCATCTAAATGTGCTACTTGATCCTTCAGTTTACTCTCCAAGTTGACTAAAATAATTTCACAATCAAGATTCTCACCTCTGGAAGAGAAATTGTGTGGATGAAGGAAATTTAATGGAGGATGAAGTCTGTCAATGCCTTTTGCTGCTGTGTTGGAGAGAGTAGTAAATTAAAAGTCTTCATGGCATATGCTTTCTAGCTTATTCATTATAATTTACATTCATAAATAACATTCTATCTTATAGCTGTGATTTTTTTTGGCAGAAGAAGTAACAATACATTTCCAATCTCAGGTTGAAAGATTCAGCATGTTTGGGCTAATCCTTTCTACCAAGTGTTTCTGATTTGGAAAGGAAAAAAAATGTGTTTAGAATGATATTTCCAGATTATTTTTCTTGCCCCTCCTCTTCAGTTTTTGCGCTACTGAAAAAAAATTTGACTTCTGAACCATCAAGTTCATAATCCAGGTGGTTATACAGTAAATGCTCTGATGTGGTATTTATTGAGATGCTTGAACTCTTGCCTCTAGCTTCATTCAATTTATATTCCACATCTATTCCAACTGTCTATCTAGTTTAGCATTACTAAACACATAACATTTGCTTAATGACTATGTGCTTCTTGCATTTAAATTTCTCTGAGTCATCCTTTGGAAATTTCTCTATTATTATAAAAGTAGGAAAAGGGGTGAGGCAAAGCAGAATGGGGAAATCTGGGTAAAGTCATCCAATCTGGACCTAAATTGACTTTGCTAGGAAAACTGTTCTTCTGGTGCCAGTGTGACTATGTTTGCAGAAATCCATTCACATGGATATGTAGTTCCCTCTTAAAAGGAATAGCAGGAGTATGTATTTATCTAGCACCTTTCAACCCCTGTGGAGTGTGGCACAAACTAGAGATAGTATGGAAATTACTTTGCCCACTACTGGAGTGGAACAAAGCAGCTGTTTAACAGCATACAACAATGCTGCAAAACCATTTAGAAAAGGGATTGAATGAGGGGAGTACATCCAAAAAAGAACTACAGGGGGGAGCTAAGGGAAGAAGAATTTGGAATTTGTCCAGATGTTTGTTCAAGGCCAAATATCTAAATATCTCAATCATTTCTCACTTTCCCCCTTTCTCTCTCTCTCTCTCTCTCTCTCTCTCTCTCTCTCTCTCTCTCTCTCTCTCTCTCTCTCTCTCTCTCTCTCTCTCTCTCTCTCTCTCTTTCTCTCTCTCTCTCACCATTCCTCTCTTCCTACCCCTCCTCTTTTTCTTTCCTGCTCCCTCCTTCCCACATTTACCACTAGGATCCCAGTTCTAGACTTTCATTTTCTACGTCAGACACAAGACCCAGCTGGAATTCAACCCCACGTTAATTACTTACTTACTGTTTCAGGACTAACCCCAGGGAGGACAATTCCACCTGTTACATTACCAGAAACCTCATGTGTCAAGGGCTCAGATCCTTTCTGCCCATTAATGATCCAATGTGAAGTTTCCATTGCCCAGCCTATTCCAGAAATACAGACATTCAAGCTTCAGACTGTAAGATGGAGCTTCTAATTTAATGGATATGTTGTGGCATAGCTTCAGTATTAGAAGACTATATGTAAACAGGGAAATTATTTGTTAATAAAATATAAAAATTGTGTCAATGAGAAATTATTTTTTCACTCTTTCTGATTATAGTGGGGCTTCCTTTAATTTGTACCACATTGAAAAGCTTTACCACCTCCTAAGGGGAAGTATTCATCTGAAAGATGAATAGTGGAGATGTAGGGGAGAAAATTCTTAATTTATTTCATTATATTAATCTTATAAAGTAGTGGTATACATTTTCATAATTGTTTATGAACTACATCAGATCTGACTTTTCATAAAGCATTTTTATATGATATACTCTCTGTACATGTGGTATATGTATGTGTATTAAGCAGTTCTATTTCATACTATTCTGCAGCTACTATTCCTTTTTTTCCTTGACAAAAAAAGTATATTCTTTGAAGTTATATAAGTACTATATTTTTATCTGACAGGTTTTAATTATGACTAAAAGGATTAATTTTTCACCTTCTTTTAAGGTAGCAATTATTACTCTTTTAAAGCATTTGTTCTCCCAAATACTGTCATGACAAGAAATCATAATAAGATAGTTAACCTTGAAATTTAGAATGTTAGTGAATCTCGTTAGCCATTATGGTCTCTATCTTTCAGAAAGCTAATGGCATCAGACTCTCTCTACACTGCACTTTAATAAGGAATACTCTTTGTATTCCTTATTATCCCTATATTGTAGATACCACCTAACTGAATTCACCATAGTTAGTATAAAATTAAGGAATTGAAATCACCTCAATAATAATTACTTATTCTATCATTGTTTATTCTTCTTGTGAGTGGTCACATTTATTTTTTGAGTTTTTTTCATTTTTTTTCAAATTTTTTTATTAATTTTATAATTATAACATTTTTGACAGTACATATGCATAGGTAATTTTTTTACAACATTATCCCTTGTACTCCCTTCTGTTCTGAATTTTTCCCCTCCTTCCCTCCACTCCCTCCCCTAGATGGCAGGCATTCCCATACATATTAAATATCTTATAGTATATCCTAGGTACAATATATATGTGCAGAACCGAATTCTGTTGTTATTGTTGTTACAAAGGAAGAATTGTATTCGGAAGGTAAAAATAATCTGGGAAGAAAAACAAACAAAAAAAATGCTCACAGTTTACACTCATTTCCCAGTGTTCCTTTTCTGGGTGTAGCTGATTCTGTCCATCATTGATCAATTGGAATTGGATTAGCTCTTCTCTATATTGAAGATATCCACTTCTATCAGAATACATCCTCATACAGTATCATCGTTGAAGGGTATAATGATCTCCTGGTTCTGCTCTTTTCACTCAGCATGAGTTGATGTAAGCCTCTCCAAGCTTCTCTGTATTCATCCTGTTGGTCATTTCTTACAGAGCAATAATATTCCATAACATTCATATACCATAATTTATCCAACCATTCTCCAATTGATGGACATCCATTCATTTTCCAGTTTCTAGCCACTACAAAAAAGGCTGCCACAAACATTTTGGCACATATAGGTCCCTTTCCCTTCTTTAGTATTTCCTTGGGATATAAGCCCAGTAGTAGCACTGCTGGGTTAAAGAGTATGCACATTTTGATAACTTGTTGGGCATAATTCCAGATTGTTCTGCAGAATGGTTGGATTCTTTCACAACTCTACCAACAATGCATCAGTGTCCCAGTTTTCCCACAGCCCCTCCAACATTCATCATTATCTTTTCTTGTCATCTTAGCCAATCTGACAGGTGTGTAGTGGTATCTCAGAGTTGTCTTAATTTGCATTTCTCTGATCAATAGTGATTTGGAACACTTTCATATGAGTGGAAATAGTTTTAATTTCATCATCTGAAAATTGACTGTTCATATCCTTTGACCATTTATCAATTGGAGAATGGCTTGATTTCTTATAAATTAAAGCCAATTCTCTGTATATTTTGGAGATGAGGCCTTTATCAGAACCTTTAACTGTAAAAATGTTTTCCCAATTTGTTACTTCCCTTCTAATCTTGTTTGCATTAGTTTTGTTTGTGCAAAACTCTATAATCTCTAGTTCTCCTTTGGACACAAATTCCTTCCTCCTGAGTGGTCACATTTCAATGTAGAAAATTGGGTGAGATGAAGGACTTTGAACTTTCTGAAGTCATATAACCTATAAATGTATATTTCAAATCCATAATATTTATCAAAGAATAAAGTTTTAATTATTATATACAAAGGAAATTGTAGGGTTAAGTAAGGAATGGACTTGTGATTTCCTTGGTATAAGAAGTCTCTAGGTGAGTTCCTTCCTTTACCAGTATAGATTGATATCTTCCCTGCCACTTTTATTCTTAGGGAGTTACCCAGAAAACTGAGAGGTTAAGTGGCATTCAATGTCTTTGAAACTTGATTGATAATTAAAAACAGAAGTGTAAGTTAGAAAAAGAAAGAATAAGAAGAAACTGGATTTATAAATAATACAATCATGTATTTACATTAGAAGAATAATTATTAATTTCCTAGAGGCTAACTCTTCTTGGAAAATATTCCAGGAAACTATAGTATTCTAGGAAAATTTTTAAAACTATAGAGGAGAAAACTACTTAGGAAGATCACCATATCTAGGTGCTATTCTTTTCCATTAGACCCACTATGTGACTCAGCAGAGCTTCTTAATGGTTGTCAGTTCATTGAAATATTTCATACTGTTTGTGGGTAAAACTGTGCTATAGGCCTTTTTTATCTTTAGGCTTTTCAGCTACAAATGATAACTGACAACTTTTACATCTAAGGTTAAATAAGAGATACTACTGATTATCTGAAGATAGGTTCTTCTGAAGAAGGTTCTATCATAAAAAGGTCTGCTTGAAACAATGCAAAGATCGCTTGGGTAAAGCATTAGGATTTATTGTCTAAAATTTTGTGTTATTTTAGGTTTTTTTTTGTTATTTTAGAAGCAATGGAAAGTTCTTTCAGCATTTTTTGTGGTGTCATTCAGTGTTTTTTCAGTTGCATTTGACTTTATAACCCCATTTAGGGTTTTCTTGGAAAAAAAAAAAAAAGTAGTGGAATGGTTTGCCATTTCCTTCTCCAGCTCATTTTACAGATGAGGAAACTGAAGTAAATAGGATTAAGTGATTCACCAAAGGTCACTCAGTAAGTGCCTGAGACTAAATATGAATTCAAAAAGATGAGGCTTCCTGACTCCAGGCCTTGCCATCTACCCACTAACTGTCCTTAGCATTTGCTATGGTATAATCTGTGAACTAACATTTGTAGGATCAAAGCAGCTAGAGCCAAGTGGTACTTATATAAACATAAGTGATTCTCCAAACTACTCTCCTCTTCTAACTTTCCTACTTTTCCCCTATCTATCCTCTAGCCCCAGCCAAAGTGGACTACTCCTTGTCTCCAAATCTATTTTGAATTATTTTGCCTCCTTGCCTCTCTTGGATTCATCCGTTCATTGTCTAGAATGCCATTCTTTCCCCTTTGTTTTTTATCTCCTACCTAAAATAGAAAACACTTTTCATGAGCTGTGTTTATCCTTAAGCAAAATATTTTGTTTTCTTCTTTTCAGTGGTATATTTAGAGACTTCAGTTTCCCTACAAACATGCTTATCTACTGTTCTCAAGATGACTTAGACTATTAACTTTCTAGTGGGGTCCAGGCATGTGAGTCAAAGCTCATTTTGTTCAGTTTTATTGGCTTCTTGACTTGGTGTTTGAAATCGTGAATACAGCTCTCTTTGTTCCCATCTGTCAGCTTCTGTTGTGGGATTTGTGAAAGGCAAGGTCCTTCTAACAGCTGCCCAAGCTTTTAGTCCTTTTAATAAAAGTGATTATACTTCTATAAATATAGCAATAAACTCCAACAGCATGATAAACTCTGAATTAAGTGAATAAATTCTGAATACTCATTGTATATATTCTGTAAAGACTAATTATATGTATTCTATAAAGATGGCGATATTTATGATAATATAAATATATGATAATATTTAAGACAACTTTTCAATCGAGTTTAATGAATATTTTAAATAGTTATTTTTATATATTATACTTATACTTATTACTTATATATTATACTTATTAAAATACTTAATACACACAAGGGTTGCTATGATAGATAAAAAAGCTAAAAAGAATAAAGTTCATAAGCATATTATCAGTATGCTGATTGATTAGTAGAAGGGAGCATGTGAACTTAAGTACAGACTTGAAAATTTGAGGATGATCATATTAAATTTAAATTTAAAGATCTCAAAGGTTATCAAATCAAAATTTAGTCATTTTGCAGAAAAGAAAATTGAGTCCCAGAGAGGTTAAATGATTTACTCAGGATTCTACATATTGCAAACAATAGAATAAGGGATTCATATCCAGCACTGTTCCTTAGTATCCTGCAATTTGCTCTTCTGGGGCTTACAAAAATAAATCTAATTCATCTTCCTTGAGACAAATCTTCAAAGGAGTTAGAAAGCACTAGCCAACTATTACCCATGTGATCTCAGTAAAATTATTTCACCTGTCTGAACCTCAGTTTTCCCATCTGCAAAATGGGGAGGAAAGTATTAATGACTTCTAAAGTCTCTTCCAATTCTGGACCTCTAATCCTATGACTGCTCCCCAGTGGGATCATAAAAAATTTCAACCTTTAACTTAAGCAGGTTGGGAAGTTTTAATCATTTGATAAGAGAACATTCAATTTTCCATGTATATAAGTGTTCCCTCAAATCCTGAATGAGAGTCTACTTTTATTTGTCTACTCAAGGATATTTGATTTGTATCTTTGACACCATGTGATAATAATGGTTTAACTTCTTCGCCATCCAGAATGCTCCAGTACATATGTATGAGTATTTTTTTTACATTATCCCTTGTATTCATTTTTCCAAATTTTCCCCTCCCTCCCCTAGATGACAGGCAATCCCATACATATTAAATGTGTTACAATATAACCTAGATACAACATATGTGTGTAAATCCAATTTTCTTGTTGCACGGTAAGAATTGGATTGCGAAGGTATAAGTAACCTGGGTAGAAAGACAGTAGTGCAAACAGTTTACATTCAATTCGCAGTGTTCCTTCTCTGGGTGTAGTTGTTTCTGACCATCATTGATCAACTGGAAGTGAATTGGATCTTCTTTATGTTGAAGATATCCACTTCATTCAGAATATGTCTTCATACAGTATTGTTTTTGAAGTGTATAGTGATCTCCAGGTTCTGCTCTTTTCACTCAGCATCAGTTGATGTAAGCCTCTCCAAGCCTCTCTGTATTCATCATGCTGTTCATTTCTTGCAGAGCAATAATATTCCATAATGTTCATATACCATAATTTATCCAACCATTCTCCAATTGATGGACATCCATTCATTTTCCAGTTTCTAGCCACTACAAAAAGAGCTGCCACAAATATTTTGGCACATATAGGTCCCTTTCCCTTCTTTAGTATTTCTTTGGGATATAGTCCCAGTAGTAGCACTTTTGGATCAAAGGGTATGCACAGTTTGATAACTTTTTGGGCATGGTTCAAAATTGCTCTCCTGAATGGCTCGATTCTTTCACAACTCCACCAACAATGCATCAGTGTCCCTGTTTTCCCACATCCCCTCCAACATTCATCTTTATCTTTTCCTGTCATCTTAGCCAATCTGACAGGTGTATAGTGGTATCTCAGAGTTGTCTTAATTTGCATTTCTCTGATTAGTAGTGATTTGGAACACTCTTTGATATGAGTGGATATAGTTTCAATTGCATCATCTGAAAATTGTCCGTTCATATCTTTTGACCATTTATCAATTGGAGAATGGTTTGATTTCTTATAAATTAGAGTCAATTCTTTATATATTTTGGAAATGAGGCCTTTATCAGAACCTTTAATTGTAAAAATATTTTCCCAATTTGTTACTTCGCTTCTAATTTGTTTGCATTAGTTTTGTTTGTACAAAAGCTTTTAAAATTTGATGTAATCAAAATCTTCTATTTTGTGATCAATAATGATGTCCAGTTCTCCTTTGGTTATAAATTCCTTCCTCCTCCACAGGTCTGAGAGGGAGACTATCCTCTGTTCCTCTAGTCTATTTATGATCTCATTCTTTATGCCTAAATCATGGAGCCATTTTGATCTTATGTTGGTATATGGTGTTAAGTGTGGGTCCATATCTAATTTCTGCCATACTAATTTCCAGTTTTCCCAACAGTTTTTTTCAAATAATGAATTCTTATCCCAAAGTTGGTATCTCTGGGTTTGTCACACACTAGATTGCTATAGTTGTGTCCTATTTGTCCTGTGTACCTAATCTGTTCCACTGATAGACTAGTCTATTTCTTAACCAATACCAAATGGTTTTTGTGACTGCTGCTTTTTAATTTAGCTTTAAATCAGGTACAGCTAGACTACCTTCATCTGACTTTTTTTCATTAATTCCCTTTAAATTCTCGACCTCTTATTCTTCCATATGAATTTTGTTGTTTTTTTTCTAGGTCATTAAAATAGTTTCTTGGGAGTCTGATTGGTATAGCACTAAATAAATAGATTAGTTTGGGGAGTATTGTCATCTTTATTATGTTCGCTCAGCCTATCCAAGAGCAATTAATGTCTTTCCAATTATTTAAATCTGACTTTATTTTTGTAGCAAGTGTTTTGTAATTTTGCTTATATAATTCCTGACTTTTCTTTAGTAGATGGATTCCCAAATATTTTATACTCTCACCATTTGTTTTGAACGGGATTTCTCTTTGTATCTCTTGCTGTTGCATTTTGTTGGTGATGTATAAAAGTGCTAAGGATTTATGTGGGTTTATTTTGTATCCAGCAACTTTGCTAAAGTTGTGAATTATTTCTAATAACATTTTATTAGAATCTCTGGGGTTCTCTAAGTATACACCATCATATCATCTGCAACGAGTTATAGTTTGATTTCCTCATTACCTACTCTTATTCCTTTAATCTCTTTCTCGACTCTTATTGCCGAGGCTAGCATTTCTAATACAATATTGAATAGTAATGGTGATAGTGGGCAATCTTGTTTCACTCCTGATCTTACTGGAGAAGGTTCCAGTTTATCTCCATTACATATTATACTTTCTGATGGTCTTAAATATATGCTCCTGACTATTTTAAGGAATAGTCCATTTATACTCTCAAGTGTTTTTAATAGGAATGGATGTTGTATTTTATCAAATGCTTTTTCTGCATCTATTGAGATGATCATATTTTTTTAATTTGATTATTAATATGGTCAATTATACTAATAGTTTTCCTAATATTAAACCAGCCCTGGTATAAATGGTATAAATCCTACTTGATCATAATGTATTATCCAAGGGGTGATTTTCTGAAGTCTTTTTGCTAATATCTTATTTAAGATTTTGGCATCAATATTCATTAAGGAGATTGGTCTATAGTTTTCTTTCTCAATTTTCAACCTACCTGGTTTAGGTATCAGTACCATGTCTGTGTCATAAAAGAAGTTTGATAGGACTTCTTTATCCCCTATTTTTTCAAATTGTTTATATAACATTGGGGCTAATTGTTCTTTAAATGTTTGGTAGAATTTACATGTAAATCCATATGGTCCTGGGGATTTTTTCCTGGGGAGTTGATTAATAGCTTGTTCTATTTCTTTTTCTGAAATGGGACTATTTAAGCAATTTACCTCCTCCTTTGTTAATCTAGGAAGCCTATATTTTTGGAGGTAGTCATCCATTTCACTTAGGTTATCAAATTTATTGGCATAAAGTTGAGCAAAGTAATCCCTTATTATTTTTTCTAATTTCCTCTTCATTGGTAGAAAGATCCCCCTTTTCATTTTTAAGACTAACAATTTTATTTTCCTCTTTCCTTTTTCTGATCAGATTTATCAAAGGTTTATCTATTTTATTGACTTTTTCATAAAACCAACTCTTAGTTTTATTTATTAATTCAATAGTTTTTTTACTTTCATTATTATTTATTTCTCCTTTTAATTTTAGAATTTCAAGTTTAGTTTTTGGTTGGGGGTTTTTAATTTGGTCTTTTTCTAGCTTTTTAAGTTGTAGGCCCAATTCATTGATCTTCTCTTTCTCTGTTTTATTCAAGTAAGAATCTAAAGATATAAAATTTCCCCTAATTACTGCTTTAGCTACATCCCATAAATTTTGGTATGATGTCTCATCATTATCATTATCTTGGGTGAAATTATTAATTGTTTCTATAATTTGCTGTTTCATCCAGTCATTCTTTAAGATGAGATTATTTAGTTTCCAATTACTTTTTGGTCTATTTATCCCTAACTTCTTGTTGAATGTAGTTTTTATTACATTGTGATCTGAGAAGAAGGCATTTACTATTTCTGCCTTCCTGCATTTAATTTTGAGATCTTTATGTCCCAATATATGATCAATTTTTGTATAGGTTCCATGGACTACTGAGAGAAAAGTATACTCCTTTCTATCACCATTCAATTTTCTCCAAAGATCTATCATACCTAATTTTTCTTTTTCTTTTTCTTTTTTATTCATTTTTCCAAATTATTCCCTCCCTCCCTCCACTCCCTCCCCCCGATGGCAGGTAATCCCATACATTTTACATGTGTTACAATATAACCTAGATACAATATATGTTTGTAAATACCATTTTCTTGTTGCACCTTAATTATTAGCTTCCGAAGGTATAAGTAACCTGGGTAGATACACAGTTGTTCTAACAATTTACATTCGCTTCCCAGTGTTCCTTCTTTGGGTATAGTTATTTCTGTCCATCATTGATCAACTGGAAGTGAGTTGGATCTTCTTTATGTTGAAGATTTCCACTTCCATCAGAATACATCCTCATACAGTATTGTTGTTGAAGTGTATAGTGATCTTCTGGTTCTGCTCATTTCACTCAGCAACAGTTGATTTAAGTCTCTCTAAGCCTCTCTGTATTCCTCCTGCTGGTCATTTCTTACAAAGCAATAATATTCCATAACCTTCATATACCACAATTTACCCAAACATTCTCCAATTGATGGACATCCATTCAACTTCCAGTTTCTAGCTACAACAAAAAGAGCTGCCACAAACATTTTGGCACATACAGCATACCTAATTTTTCAATGATCTATTTACCTTTTTAATTTCTTTCTTATTTGTTTTGTGGTTTGATTTATCTAATTCTGAGAGTGCAAGGTTGAGATCTCCCACTATTATAGTTTTGCTGTCTATTTCTTCTTACAACTTTCTTAACTTTTCCTTTAGGAAGTTAGATGCTATACCACTTGGTGCATATATGTTTAGTATTGATATGGCTTCATTGTCTATGCTACCTTTTAGCAGGATATAGTTCCTTCCTTATCTTTTTTAATTAGATCAATTTCTGCTTTTGCTGGATCTGAGATAAGGATGGCAACCCCTGCTTTTTTGGCTTCACCTGAAGCATAATATATTCTGCTCCATCCTTTTACCTTTATTCTGTATGTATCTCCCTGCTTTAAATGTGTTTCCTGTAAACAACATATTGTAGGGTTTTGTCTTTTGATCTAGTCTGCTATCCACCTCTATCTAATGGGAGAGTTCATCCCATTCACATTTACAGTTAAATTTACTAATTCTGTATTTCCTGACATCATATTATCCCCTGATTATGTTTTTTTCCTTGTCTCCCCTGAACTCCGTCCCCAGTATTCAATTTATGGACCCCACTTGTGACACACAGCCCTCCCTTTTTAGTATCCCTCTCCGCATCTTATAAATCCCTTCCCCTTTCTTGTACCCTTCCCTTATTCCTCTTCCTTTTCCTTTTTCTTATCCCCCCTTATAATGAGGTGAGAGAGAATTCTCTGAAAAACAAATATGTCAATTATTTCCTCTTTGAGCCTACTCTGATGAGAGTAAGATTCACACAATGTTTCTCCCCCTTTCTAAATTCCCTCCGATGTGGTAAATTTTCTATGCTTCTTCCTGGGATGTAGTTTCTTTCTTTTTATCTCTCCTTTCCCTTTTTTTGATACTATCCCCTTCCCTTTACTATTCCCCCCCCCCTTTTTTAAAGTTATCAGTAAAATCAAATTACCCATGTGGACTTTCTGACAACAGAGATACAGTTCTCAAGAGTTCTTTTTACCTTTTTCTGCTTCTCTTGTGTCTTGTGGATGTAGATCAAATCTTTTGTTTAAGTCTGGTTTTTTTCTTAGAAACAAATGGAATTCCTCTGTTTCATTTCAGGACGTTTTTATTCTCTATCATAGCTTCTTTTTCCTGTCCCCATTTTTCTTCAAACTCTCTTAACTTTTTAATAGTCTCTCCTAAGAGAGAGTTATGTGATGGGGGGGGGGCAGGTATCATTCCCCTTTAGGGTGTTATCTGGAGACTGTCTACTGTTAGCCTCCTCGGGGTTGGATACCCATTCTTTCTCTGAATAGAAGTTGTCAATCATTCTCTTCAGTTTCTTACTCATTGTCAACACTCTGTGTGGGGTCTG